>NC_045611.1:34203332-34505550 GCF_009762305.2 Zalophus californianus | reverse complement strand
TCCTTTAGGCCACAGAGGGAGAGGGTGAATGCTCTGGTGACTCGAACAATGGGACAATGAAGGCTTAGTGCCAGTCTTACCACCATGGGATATTCAGTTCCTGACTTAGTGCCAAAGCCATGGTATGGAGACAAATGGAGAAAAACCACATGGACTGGCCCAGTTCTTTCTGCCCCTACCTATCTACAAATATGGAAGCAAGTCTCTGGGAAGCCCACATTTGGTTTATTGGCTTGCTCACAGCTTGCTCACCAAGCCTACCCTCCAGGGCAGAGCCCAGACCCCAAAATTGTTCCTCCTTCCTCCTTTCCTAAAAAATCCCTTTGCTATCATCTAACCATTTGCCTGTAAAGAGCTAATAAATGAATTCATACTAATGTAGTAATGACTTATGTAGTAAGTAGCTCTTAAGATGGCTTCAATGTTCCTTGTCTGCCAGTATTCACAACCTGTGTAATCCTGCTCCCTGGAGTAACTTGCTTCTAACCAATAGGACCAAAGTTGAGGGGATGCCACTTCCATGATTAGATTAGAAAAGATTACTGTAACTTCTGTCTTACTAGCAGACTCTCTCTATTGCTTTCTCAGCTTATACGTTTTGGTGAAACAGAAAGTCATGTTGGAGAAGCCCATATGACAAGGAACTGAGAAAGGTTCTGGATAATACTCAACAGCAAATAAAAGCCCCAGTCCAATAACCCACAAAGAACCTAAGCCTGATAATAACCAGTTGAGTTTGGAAGTGGATCCTTCCCCAGATGAGCTTTTTCAGATGAGACCCCACTCCTGGCTAACACCTTGATTGCAGCCTTGTGAGATACTGAACAGAGGACCCAGCTAAGCTGTGTCCAGATTCCTGACCCATAGAACAGGAGAGATAATAAATGTGTGCTTTTTTTTAAAGCCACTAGATTTGTGGTAATTTATTATACAGCAATAGAGAACTTGTACAACTGACAAAGATTGAGTGGGCTACCTGTCCTGAGGGAGAGTACATGTCGATAGGCACCTTAACCTCAGTACATCTCTGATGGTGAGGCATGAAGGTGGCAGGTTGGGCAGCCCATGGAATATGACAGGAAGAGCTTATGGGGGTTTCTGGAACTTGTTTTTGAGGTTTGCTGAAAGAGCACCACTTCATTGAGGTACATGGAATCTCTTTTTCTTTGTTTTTCTCTTCTGACAAAGGCCTCTCTGACTGGACCAGTGTCCAGCTGTGATGTTGGGCAGAGGCAAACATGATCTGCCTTCTTGGGTTTTCATGCTGACAGGGATTTGAATGCTCCCCACTTATTTGTTTGGCAATTACCAATCCATGACCTCTCCCCCTTTTCCTCATCAATCAATACTCCTCTTTCTTCAAAGTGGGAAGGTGTGCTTGGGCCAAGCCATGTGCCAGAGCAGTTAGGAGCATGGTCTTTGGAGCCACATTCCCTGCTTCAGTCATGCATCTCCCTCTGTGAGCTGAGTTAGACAACTTCTTAGTATTTCAGTTTCTGAATTACAAGATAGGGTAAAAATCATACCTATGACCATATGGTCATTGTAAAAATTAAATGTAAATCTCTTAGAACTCAGGACAGAGTACTTAGTAAATACTAAGTAATGAGTAAAGACTCATAAATGTGGGGATTATTATGGCTTTAACAGATGTCCCCCTGAAATGCTTGCCCATCTCTGAGGCTCTGACAATAGAATACAGGCCCCACGACCAGAGGCGACCTTTGTCTCAAAGTCACAGCTTTTTCACAGAGATGAGGGTGTAACTGTGTCCCTCGTTGCACCATCTTCCAGAATATCTACCTTTCATTCTCCACAGATATTGGGAGAAAGTAAGACCTCATCCGCATGCAGCCACTTAACCCTGTGACTTGAGTGGATCATTTCTCTTTTCCGGACTTCAGTTCCCTCATCTATGAATTAGGACTAGCAGCCTGATATTCCTCTGGGGTTTCTGGTGAGAGCTACAGGATGAGAATTTGAAGAGGACCAAGAGGCTCTTTAAGACTTTGAAATGGAGTTGTCAAAATTGGAAAAGGAGGCCAGAGGTCAAGGGAAACCCAAAGCAGGGAGACAGGAAGCATAGAAGACTCCAGGCTTTACGGACCATGGTCTTCTCATTCTGGTCCCCAGAAAGAATGGTGATGGCTGCCATGTCCCTATGAGGATGGTGGCTGTTTGAAGCAGAGTCTGTATCTCACACATTTCTAGGCCCAGAACATAACAGGTCCTTGGCCAGTGCTTGTCAAGTGAATGTCTGAGTGAGTGAGTGAGTGAGTGAGGTACTATGTTTTCTAAGTTCCTGTGGCCCATGCAGGACAAACACATGTCTGGAAGCTTAGAGACTCCTGAGAAATAAAGACCTGGTCTGTAGGCCTTCTAGCCTGGACTCAAGTTTGTTTCTGCTTTGTTGAGGGCACACCATGATTTTCATTCCAACAGTGAGCTTGTGGGTGTCTGAGACCCTATTCTAGAGGGTAGTAGGTAAGCCAGAGGGATTCATCTGATTCTGCTCCTGGATGGAGAGGAAGGGGGGGGCAGCCTGGCTAATCAGATGCCAAGGCCATTCGCAGTCTGCTCAAGGTGAGTTAACAGGTGGACATTTTGATGGTGACATCTGCTTCAGCTAGTTATCCAGTATAGAAGAACCTGGGGTTTCCAGGTGACAGTCCAAGGTCAGAAGGAAGGATATCTCAGAAGGCCTGAGAAGGAGTCTTTTTGGTGCCTCTGGGATATGGGCAGATGGCCTGTGACCTGTTCAGCCCTGGTCACACCGAACACCACCATCTGATCTCCGACAGTCAAACCAATGGTCCTTGGTGGGTCGGGGGGGCATGGTATGCTGGTTCATCTGTGTCCTTGGTGCCTGGGGCAAAAATGAGTCAGTGCTGAATGTGGAAATAAATCAGTGAATGACTAAATGCACAGAAGGGTGTAGAAAGGGCCATAGCCTGGAAGTTGGGAGACCCCACAACCTGTGTGACCTGGGCCAACTACTTCTCTTCCTCTGATTGTTGATGTCATTCTCTGAAAGAAGAGAGCCAGCCTAGACTGGGTCACAAACTGGGGACTCATGGGTCCCTTCAGGTCCTCAATGTGCTCTGTTTGGCCAGCACTGGATTTTGAAAATATAAAACTTGCATGCATTTAGGTAGGGGACACAATCTGCCCACCTGTCCATGGTAGTACTTGATGCCTGGACTGCTTTACATGTTTATGTAACCTGCTTGGCCCCCGAGGGCATCTGAGTTTGCTACCCCTGGTGCCAGAAGCCCCTAAGACATTTTGGCTTTGGCATGATAGAATTCTATTAAAATAAGAGGGACAATAAATGGAGGAAAACAGAAGAAAAGGGGCAGAGGGAGAGATAGGTAAAGAGAGAAGAAAAAGGAGAAAGTGAGGGATGGTGGAGGAGAAATCTGAAATGGAGGAAGAGGTCAGATAGGAAAGAAAGTTCTGTTCCAGACTTCCCCCAACCTGTCCCTTGGGTCAAAAGAAAACCCAAGACTACCTCTGAAGGAAACAGCACTAAAAGAAAGAAACAAACTCTGGTTTGGGAAAGACCCCCCCCTTTCCTTGAGCTCCCAGACATTGCCTAGGGGTCCTGACCGTAGGTTGGGTCTGGGGATCCACCTGTTTCTACTCCATAAGGATTTCATCTCCTGTGGGGGTCACACAACCCCTCAGATTTGACTAACCTTGGGTAATGGCACAGACCCTGCCTTTGGGGCTACTCCTGGCTGTGGGGGTCCAGGTTGTTTCTAGAGCCAAACCCAGGAGGAGACTAAGGCCGGGATGGGCAGGGCCCAGAGGTTCTTCAGCTCTGGCTGTTGTGCTGAATTATTAATGTTCATTTCAGTTATCCTTCGGTTCAGCAGAAATATGACAAAGCAATCTCAGATAATGAAATCACCCACATTTTCTGCTGTTCACAGCAGGCTTTCGGGGACAAATCTTGCCTCCACCTTCACATCGCTGATTGAGTTACACATTTGTGTTTGGGGGGAGGGCACAACTCCATGTTATTGATCGGTGTGTAGTACATAGATTAGAGTGACCTGAGACCCTTCTTTCAGCTGGTCAGCAAGTGCTCATGGTCAGCTGGTAGAAGACGAACCTTTGCAGAACAAGCAACTGTCATTTCAAAGAGGGTCTCTGGGGGGGTGTCAGGAGGCTGAGCAGCCCTGGTCTAGTCTGAAAAATCTTCATTGTTTTCCCTGCTCCTTTATCTCAAGCTACCTGCTACTGAACTTTCACACTTTGAACTGTGCCCTTTTATGGCATCCCAGAACTCATCTAAGACTCATGTACATACCTTTATAGGAGGAGAAGGGACTCAGCTAGGATTATGTTGCTTTTTATTCCTTCCCTTCTTTCCCCTTCTACTATCTCTCCATGACCCTTTAATGCTAATTTTTTAAATCCAAAATCCAAACAACAGGAAAATTATAACTACCACCAGTCACCCAAAGACTTTAGGACCCCAAATCAGGTAGAGCAGACTTTTGCTAATGGGCAGAACCTGGCACTCAGTCATGTTTTATTTCTTCATGGAGAAATCACCTCTTCCAGGATTGAGCCTATCAACTTTAGTTGACTGCATTTTAAAGTTGGGAATATCACACAGAAATCTAGAGGGATGGCTTTTTCTGAAATATCAGATTATCTGGCTCTCCTGTGCCCATGGAATTATAATTGTCTGATGATAAAATTTAGTGTCAGTATATTTTACTTTTTTCCAATTCTTTGAACGTTGGCTGTATGCAACTTTATAAACTGGGTAACTAGCATACATCATTCCCCAAAGCCAAAAGGAAAGCAGAAGAACTGGTGGGGTTTTCTATAATTATAAGTGGGATTCATATGATACTGTCTCTTGAGGTGGCTGTCTTCTAAGTGTTATTTCCTTTTGAAATATTAATAGCTGGTTAACCACTGTTCATAGATCTTAAATTACTCTAATCTTAAACCTTTATAGGAGATAAGAATACCACGACCCAAAGAATAAAAATATTTTCCAGATCTAGAAGTGACCAGATCAATGTCATCCTGGGGTGGGGAGTGTGCTAGTCGGAGTTATCCAGAGAAACAGAACCAATAGGCTAAAAATATAAGGAATTAGCTCACATGGTTATGGAAGCTGAAAAGTCCCATCATCTGCCATCTGCAAGCTGGAGGCCCAGGAAAGCCAGTGGTACAAACTTAGTTCAAGCCTGAAGCCTGAGAACCAGGGGAGCCAATGATGTTAGTATTGGAGCAAGTGCAGAGGAAGATGATGCTCAAGTGGCCAAGCAGGGCAAATTCTTCCTCCTATTTTTCTTCTGTTCAGACGCTCAACAGATTGGTAGAGACCCACCCACACTGGGGAGAGCAACCTGCTTTATGCAATCTCCTGATTCAATTGCTAAAATCATCTGGAAATATTCTCACAGACTTACCTGGAATAATGTTTACTCAAATATCTGGGTATCCAGTGCACATAAAATTAACTATCACAGGGGGTAAAATCAAACTGAGAAAAGATGTGGTGTGGAGCAGACATATATACTCAGAAAAGCTGCTAGGGGTCAGTTTCATGGGGCTTTGGTTGTGTTGGCATTGGGTGATACTTGGTAAATTGCTATGCCATTCACATGGACTTTGGGGATTTCCTCAATTCTCCTTTGTGTCTTCTTAACAAATCCTGATGGCTTAGTCTTGGGATTCCCTCTTTCTCAGCTCCCTGGGCCCCCTAAGTCTAGGGACACCTTTATGGGCCTGGTTTGAGCTCTGTCATGAGGTCTGGCTAGAGTCAGGTCTAAGCCAGGCTTGTGGGTTGCAGTGTCTGCCCTACCTTGTGGAATGTGAAGATAAAACAACAATAAATAGACAGGACATCATCCTTTTAAAAACTCAGGACTGGATCTTTGGTTCCCTGACATTTTGTGCCCCAAAATGGCCCTGGCAAAGAATCACACACACACAGAAAATAAGGAAAGACAAATACCACACAAAATTGGGAGCTAAAGCACAGCTTTCCTGGAAGAATCTCTTCTGAGGTTATCTTGTCCAGCTTTCTGCCTCCAGGCAGACTGACCCTGACCCCACCTCAGAAAGACAGACACCTTCCCTCTTCACCAGGCCTGGACCCCTGCCTTCTCTATCGGTGCCCGCGCAGGTCGTGGGAGAGGTCAACACATCATTCTGATAGCAAAGCCCTATGGTTTACCTTAAGGGCCAGTCCTTCAGAAGCCCCTCACCTGCTTTTCCCTCTCTGGCAAATGCCTCTTTATCAGTTGCCCATGATCAGCTTCTCAGAGCACCTCTGGCTTTTATTTTCTCCCCATGAACATTGTCTATTTGTCCAATTCATCCCAAAATAGCCCGGCCCAGCCATCCCATAATACCTTCATCTTATGTCACTCAAAACAGGAGCCCTGCAGGAGCTCTGAGCTCTTCTTCCTGTCCTTTCTCTTCTTTAATAAGCACACCCTGGGCTTCAGTCAATGCCTTTCCTCCAGATTCATGAGTTGGCTGCTTCTGCAGCAGGCCCTAGATCCTGGCAGATAAATCTCCCCCAGACCTGTCGGTGCAGATGGAGGAAAGCGGCTCAGCCAGGTCCTCAGAGAGGTAACTGTGGAGATGCCAGATTTATCACCCATCCTGTCCCCTAGGGCATCACCTCCTTGACCTTCAGGATGAAGCAGGGGCCAGTGTGTGGTTTTTGCTGTGAGGGACCTAGATACCAAAGGCACTGCCTCCAAAGATGCCCTCCCCATTTGTCTTTGGTGACAAATGGAGAGCCTGGTCATGGGAGATGGGAGGTGAGGGGCTCTTTAGCTCCCCAAGGAAGGAGTGACTTTGCTGGCCTTGCTGGGGACTTGCTGCCACTGGAGGGAAACATGCTGATTTCCAGCCCCACTCTCCAGGGTCACTCTGGGTTAATTTTAGCTGCTTCCATGCCCCTGGATGGACCACACATTTTTCCTCCTTAGCCATGTCCAAGGCTCTCTTGTCACACAACCCCAGCGCCTGCCCAAGCAAAATTGAGACATGTGCTTATGACAGTGTGTTTCCATGAAGACAGATCGCTCTCTCTCCAAGGTCAAAGCTCCCACTGGCCAGGCTCTTTGGCAAACGATTCGTCAAACAGGGCGGTGGGCAGCAGACAGCCAGCTCACAGGCCCCTGGCCGGTCGACTCATCAAAACCTTTCAGAGGATTATTGTGCCCTGTAGAACTTTTTTCCTACCACTGTCTGTCTGTGTCTCCCCTGCTGGCCCCCCAACACACAGGGATGAGTTGGCACAACATCGGAAATTATGACAGGGACCCAGAAGGCAAAACAAATCCTTCTGCAGAAATTGGGAAATTTTCTCAGTCATTTTGCAAGGCAAGAGCCACGGTCCCTTGTGAGGTTTAGAAAAGCAGAAAAGCGAAGACATCACCTGCTGTGCCTGTCTGTTTACTTGTCTGTCTCACACACCTGCGAGGGGGCCTGAGTCTTGTCCTCCACCAGCCCATAGCACAGCACCAGCTTTTGTTAATTTGTTTATTGACCATTTATTAAACTCCTACTATTTGTCTGGCACTGAGCACATGATTCCTGCCCTCATGGAGCTTACTGTCTTGTGGAAGGTGTCATACTCTAAAGAGGTGCCTGAAATAAATGGGAAATAATGAATCGGTCAAGTGTTAATAAGGTTATTCTGGTAGGCAGCCCAGTGACCCTGCCTTCTGGCTATTAGGACCTGTAATGCTCTCCCCTCAAGTTATGGCCCAGGCCTATGACTCACTTCAAAGTGAGGTGATGTCACTTCAGAGATTATAAAAAGACCATGACTCCTGTCGTGCTCGTCACCAATCTCTCTCCCTCTCTCTCTGAGACCGAATGCTGATAGAAGCCACCTGCCATAGCTCACAGGTCAGGGAGCTGATGTCTGTGGCTAACAGCCAGTGAAGCCCAACTCCCATCAGTAGCCTCGCAAGCGAGCCTGGTTCCTCCTCGAGTCAACCCTTGAGATGACTGCAGCCTTAGTCACACCTGATCTCAGCCTGTGAGAGACTCTGAACCAGAGGGTCCCCCAAGCATGGCCTGATCCCTGACCCACAAAAGCTACAAGAATCTGAGTGTTTGTTGTTTTAAGCCACTAAGTTTTGGGGTGATGTTTTACATAGCAATACTATCAAGTGGAGTTTTTGGACAGAGATTTACAGAAGGATCCTTACTGAAGTGGGGTGGCCAGGAAAGGCTACTCTGAGGACATTGCATTTAAGGTAAGAATTGGAGGATAGGGAGCACCAGTCATACAAGGAGCTGGAAGAACAACATTCCAGGCAGAAGGAACAGAATGTGCAAAGGTTCTTAGGCAGGAAAGGACTTGAATTATTTTAAAGAGTTGTGGTGACAAAGTTGTGGCTGGACGCTAAACTAACCCCTTTATCTTTCACTGGCTTTCTCAGCTGCACCTTGAACTTGGACAGTATCAACCCTGCCACATTACTGGGGAGACTGAGGCAGAGAGAGTTTCAGTCACCAGTCTAAGGTCACACAGCTGGAAAGGGGCAGGACTTGGAGTCCAGCACGAGTTTTCCGGAATCTAGATCTCATGTGGTTATTCTACCTCTCACTACCATGCGACTTCACCAATCATTTCTCAGACATCCACCATTCTCCTGCCATGTTCTTGGGACATGTGGTTGGGTCCTAAAGTAGCTTATAGTTTGGAGGGAAAGATAGATGCTAAGAATGACAATTTCTTCCAGGGCTTTACTCCTTTGTTCCTCACACAAACCCTGTGAGGCAGCTGAGGGTAGGGAAAGGCATCATGATTGTACCCATTTACAGACAGGTAGAGTGAAACCCAGAGGTCATAAATGTCAGCAAAAGGCAAAATGAGATCTTGACTCCAGGGCTTCTGACCCAGAATCTCATACTCTTTTCTTTACCCACAGGAGCTTTTGAGAAAAGTGGACAAACATCTACGGCCAAGAGCTCTGATATCAGTCTAGATTTTGTGGCAGATACATGTATCACAATTCTCACAAAGCAGCTGAATGTGCAATAACTATGTATACTATGTGAATGTCTTTACCTTTACAATTTCCACCACTTGCTCCCTTTAAATAAGTAGACTTTCTGGTTCATTAATCATCAGAACTCAAGGAACAATCAAAATTTGCAGGGATATGGTGATTAACATAACAATAAAAAAATTAAAAAAAATGTTAAAAAAAAATTTGCAGGGATGCTTGCTTATGACTCTCAAGGGCCCTTCACCTCTTCCGACTACCTGCCCACTGCCCTTTTAGTCTTAATTTAATCGTGACTTTCTCAGAAAGTCCTGGCTGGATTCCCAGTTGAAATTAGGGCTCCCCTATTTAGCTTTCTCATAGCACCTATGTATCTCCTTTTCACTCTTACCACAATCTGCAAGTATGTATCAACTCTGGTGTTCATTTACTCAGTGCTCCTCTCTCACACTCAGCCATGAGCCTCATGTGGACAGAGCCAGGATATCCAGAGTTTATAGTTGAATCTCCTTCACTGGGAACGCAGTGAATTTTGTCAAATTAAAATGATACCATTGGACTCACCACAAACATTCTCTGTGCCACACTGTTGAGTTGCGGGCACAGGAGGGTGGAAGGAACATCACTGGGGTGGGGGTAACATTGTTCATGAACACCTGAGTATAACAACAAAAATGACCATCATAGCTAGTATTTATTGAGTGCTTAGTGTACGTGTTTCAAGGGTATCACCTGTCAAGTGATTTCAGGGAAGAAGTGAGAGACAGCTATTTTGCACACATGCAAGTGATAAGGTGACTCACTTGTCCTAGTTTGTCCAAGACTGCCTCATTTTATAAAACTGAAAGTCTAGCCTCCTAGGGACCCCCTCAGGTTTGGGCAGAATGAGATGGTTGGTCAACCTAATAAGGGAAAATAGTCGGTGGACTCTTGCCAGGAAAATAGGATTTATAACAGAGAAGAGAGAGAGGAGAGAGAGAGAAAACTGTGGGTCGGAGAACAGTGAATCTTGTTTGCATTTGGCAGGGTTGTGTGTGTTGCAGGAAGGAGGTGGTAAACGGGTTAGTTAGCAGCTAGAAAGGAGACCAGGGTGGGCGTCCCATCCTTGAACAGGACAGAGAAGGATATTAAAGAAACCAATTTTAATTGTTCAGTGTTTCTGCAGAAAACCTGGGTAGCTTATGTGGGTGGCTGCTCTGGGTCCTTCATCAGCAGCTCCTTAACATTTCCCTCCTGGGAGTCAGTATAGACAGCTGAGCACCACCGTACAGGACCAGGCTTTGGGAACATGGAGCCAGGGAGGCCTCACTTCCAAGGTTGGGGAGAGAAATTGGAACTTGGGGAGAAAGAGTGTTTATTCCCCCATGTTTTGCTGGGAAATCTTCAGCTCTCAGTTACCTGTCCCAAATAAATATTGCTTTGGGTCATCAGAGCATTCCCAGAGGCTCTGGGTGATGTTTCTGGAACTTGTAGTCCCTTGGGGAAGTTCTGTTCACACCGTTGTGCTGGCAGGTGAGGGTTGCTTCGTTCTGAATGAAAATTCTAGACACTATAACTGTTGGCTGCAGAAACACTCTGTGCTCTCAGGCAGCAGATAAAGAAGTGTGAAAATGAATTTCTCAATGACTTGAAAAAAACATCCCGAGCCCTTAAGGATGAGGGGGATTCCTAGATATGAGGAAAAATGTGTGGCTCTTGGTGAACCCAGGAGGCAAGGGAGAATGTTTTCTAGAGGGTGGACATGGACAGGAAGTCTGGGCTCTCCGTTCTTCACTGGAATCGCTCCTTCATTCATTTGTTCATTAGAATTCACTTCTTTCTTCATTCTTTCATTTCTGTCCATTCATTCATTTACTTATTTCCTTATTCCTACATACTCATGGGTTCACTTACTCCATTATTTGTGCTCCTCCCAACCCCTTCTTGTAAGTTTTTACTGAGCATTTACTATGTGTTCAGAGCTGTGCTGAGGGTTCTGGGCCAGAAGGGGTTGTTGCCTCAGGGAGCTCTCCTTCCCCCCATGGTGACAGATCTCTCCCCCATAACCCTAATCCAAGGGCAGAGTTCTGTTGGTGGATGTTAGACCATGCCTGCTTGGGGACATTGATCACCACAGATCTGTATAGGACTCCTGGATGCTCCCCAACATCATGGGGAGGCTCAGTACAGAGTCCATGGGCCTTCTGGATGTGCCTCTGGGGACTGGACCCTGGGGGTAACAAGTAAGATGGTTCTGGTCCCAAAGTGGATCTTCTACTGGCTGAGCTGTGTGGAGAAGGCGAGGTTTCCATTTCTTGGTTTCTTTGTCCATGTTTACAAGGTAATGATAGAGGCAGGTAGGTTCTGATTATATGGGTGACCCAGGCCTCCTTTGCCTGTCTACACAGCCCCAAGAATCTGAATGCTCTGGAGGTGGGATTTTATTTCTCTCACATTTCTCAAAATATGGGGAACCAAACCAAACAGGAGTTTAGGGACCAGGCAGCCGAATTCCAAGGAAGGCTGGCCAAGGCCAGGTGTCCTATATCCCTCTGCCCCGCTGAGCACTCAGCTGTGCTGCAAGCCAGCCTGGGGTGGGCACTGTTTGAGACCTAAGAGGGAAGCAATCATTCGGCCCCTACTTTTTCAAGATGCAAGAAAACAACATGAAACATGAAATAATCCACACTTGCATACTGTGTACAAAGTGCTTTACTATTTGTCAGAGAACAGATCACTGTTCTCATTTGAGTCTCACTTGGGCTATAATAGGAGGTGGAATATTATTACTTTCACTTTACATGTGAGGAGAGTACTTGGATTGTCTAAAGTCACACAGCTAATAAATAGCAGCGTTAGGATTTAGACTCAGGCCTGTTTGTGTCTATGCCATAAGCCTACACCACAGTGTGTGACAGGTGAGAGCTAGGATACAGCCTTCTTAGAGGAATTTGGGGAAAGGAGAGGTCACTGCAGGTAAGTGTAGTCAAGGGAGGCTTCTTGGTGGAGTTGGCATTTTCTTGGATTGAGGAGTCAACACTGGTCATGAATTTATCCTTCCTTTCATTTCCCAGTCTCCTTAATGGAACAGGGAATGGAATTCACCTCTCACCTCTGTCTGGGGAATAGAAACCTTTGATTCCTCAGTGATATTGAGACCCAAGCATAAGACCTAAATGGCTCAGAGACTTTAATCATTCAACAGGCAGCTTTGCCTAAGAGCAGAAATAAGAACTGACACAGAGTCCTCTTTATGGGTAAATATAATTAGCCTGACTATTATACTCCAAATCCTCCCTAAGCCCTGATGCTCAGGCAGCAAAAGGAACCTGCTGGCTTTTGGTGACTCTGAAAACCAAGACTCTTTGCTGGGGATGCAGTAATTTGATTTATCTCAGAAACAGGCCAACATTACAAGACTGGGTTTGCAATTTCAATATGAAGAGATTAATTTACATGCAGAGCTAATTAAGCAACTGAAACACCCACTAATTGATTATTACATGAAAATGAACACATCAATTTGGAGAAATACACTCTACAAGGTTTTACAATATTTGCAGACTTAATTGCCAAGTGGAAATTCCTCTTCTAGTGGCTAATAAATTTAACCAATTAACCTTTGCTGGGATGTTCTTCAGTTCCTGGAGTCCAGCAGCACGCGTCAGGAAAGCTTTCGTTTTTGTCTTTTCAAACTCAAAGTCAGAAAAGACAGCAGCTCCTGGCTGGTTTCAGCACTAAGCATGGGCCTGGTTCATAGTGGGAGCTCACGAAAGATGCTTGTGAATGCACATCCAAAGAGTCTAGAGTAGATACCTGCCCCGCCTTTTAATTATAAGAATTTTGCTGGATGACATTCCTGGAAGACAATATTATTATCCATCTCCCTCCTTTAATTTTTTTTAAAGCTACATAGCATTCACAAAAGTATGGTAACTAGTCCAGTTGCAAAGCCAGCAGGGAGTGGACTTGGGCCTTGAATTCAGGTCTTCTGTCCCCAGGTTCAAGGCTTTTTCACCATTTCAGGCTTTTTGGTGTGTGCAGGACCCAAGGCTGACTCTGTAAGCATGGAACAAGTAGTCATCCATGAGACCTGGTGTATTGGAGCCACGAGTTTTCTTTTGATCCAAGGGACAGGTTGGGGGAAGTCTGAAGCAGAACTTTCTTTCCTATCTGACCTCTTCCTTCATTTCAGATTTCTCCTCCACCATCCCTCACTTTCTCCTTTTTCTTCTCTCTTTCCCTATTTCTCCCTCTGCCCCTTTTCTTCTGTTTTCCTCCATTTATTGTCCCTCTTATTTTAATAGAATTCTATCAGTACTTGGGGCCCTCGGGGAAGGTGGATGCTATAGAGATGAGAAGAAGGGAAACTACCGGAGAACTCTGCAGGATTCCCCACAGTGGCAGCTGGTTCTTCCCCAGCCTCAGGAACTTGGGAGCTGTCACTGGGATGCTCAGGATATACTCTAATCCCTTTTTCAGGGGGAAAACTTACAGTATCTTCTTCAAAGGTTTTTTTTTGGAGAAGCCAGTGCCTTGGCACACAGCCTACCCAAGACCATACTAAATGCAAGCCTCAAATATGATGTCAAAGTGACAGCTTTTAATTAGCATTCTCATTTCCTGGTATTCATTATTTTATCTGGGGCTTCAAAACTGATCACTTTACCCAGAGTTCTAAGAACAACTGGAACCAACAAAAGACAACTCTCCAAAGTCATCATTAATTTAGACAAAAGAAGTTAATTTACCCCCAAGGAGGAGGCAGCATTTGGATGTTTGGTAAGGTTTTCTGCTTCCCTACTGCTCCATATTTGGAACTCTTCATCTGATTCACTATCAGGACATATGCATTTGTGTTTACAACTGGCATAGGTCACTCCCAGAATGTAGGCTGTTGGCGGGTTTATAATTCTGCCAACACAGCCTGGCAGATAGACACGTCTTCCCCCACAGAGCGAGATGTAAATTTTCCTGCATAAATGGAACCAAGCTCTTTGGTGCAATCATCTGCATGGGGCTTCTCCCCAGTGGGGAAGGGAGGCTGCTCTACTCCCCACTGACCCACCCCAGCCCTTCACAGTGGAATTCCGACTTCCTCTCTGTGTGAGACTTTGGGGTCTTGATGAGTCATCCTAGACTTTTCTGCCACCCCAAGGCCTATTGATTTTTCTCCAGAGTATTTCTCCCCTACATTTCATCCTTATTGCCATCACCCTCTCCAGGCCACCAGTGTCTCTTGTCTGTATTACTACATCGTTATCCTAAATGGTTTCCTTGCTTTTACTTTTTCTCCCTGATTTGATCGTGTCTTCCTTTTGCTTAAAACCTCTTGGGCAAATTGCTACACACCTATTAGAATGGCTGACATAAAAAACACATTCAAGAGCTGATGGGGATGTGGAGCAACTAGAATTCTTATATGTTATTGGTGAGAATGCAAAATGGCACAACAATTTTGGAAAGAAACTTTTAGGAGTGTCTCAGAAAGTTGAACATGAACTTAAGATATGACACAGTGATCCCACTTGTAGGTATTTTTCCTAGAGAAATAAAAATTTGTGTTCATACAAACCCCTGTGCACAAATGTTTATAGTGGCTCTGTACATAATTGCCCCAAACTAGAAATGACCCAAATAACCCTCAACAGGTAAGTAGATAAACATCTATATGATGGAATACTACCCAGCAATAACAAAGGATCAACTATTGATATAGGAAAAACTACTTGCATGGGTCTTAAATGTATTTGGTTGAGTGAAAGAAGCCAGTCTCAAAGTTTACATATGATATGATTCCGTTTATTTGCAGAAAGACAAAAATATACGGAGAACAGATACGTGATTGCCAGGCGTAAGAAGTAGAGGGAGGATCTGACTACTAAGGGAGGTTTTTGAAGTCATGGAACTATTTTGTATCTTAGATTATAGTGGTGGTAACATAAATTTCTATGCGTGTTAAAATTCATAGGACTGTACAACAAAAGAAAAAGTCAATTTTACCATATGATATTTTAAAAAATAAAATTAAGGAAACCCTTTGGGCAAAAATGCAAATTTTTGGAATGGTATTAGAGTAGATCTAACTCCTGCCTTCCTCACAGGTCTGTCTTTGGTTTCTCTCTTCCTGATCTTTATGCACAAGAAATACCAAAATGCTTGTAGCACTCCCAGCACACTAGGCAGACTTGTCTCCAGGTTGAGCCTTCAACCTTACTGATGTAGTGAACTCCTATTCATCCTTCAAAACTTTGCTCAGAGCTAGCCTCCTTTGTGTAGCTTTCTTTCTGGTTTCTTCCTACCACTAGACTTAAAATCTCTCATATATAGTACTTCTATAGCTAGTAAATTCTTTTATTGGTGAGTGTTATGTTTTGTATAGGCCTATTGCCAGCTTCTCTGTGCAGGGCATGGCTTTCCACTTTTTGTCCTTAGGACATTCTTTGACAATCTGGGAATGAGCTTGGCCCATGTGTAAGCAGGGCCCAGAGTATGTGTTACCTTCTGGGGGTGACCTCACTTACTAGAGGCAGGAGCCATCCTTCAGGTGCATAGCTCTGGGAGGCGGTCTGGGTACTTCTCAGAGATCCTAATGGACTCGAGCCCTAGTTGTCCACGGAAGCTGTTATAATAACACACCATTTTGTTGGCTTTTTTCCCTTCACTGTGCCATTCTTCCTGTTCATTGCTTCACTCCTGCTTCCTGAGATCACTTCCCAAATTAACCCCTTGCACCCAAATCCTTGTCTTGGGCTCTACTTTTGAGAGAAATCCATCAAATACACCTTTTTTTTTTTCCCTAAGACATCTTCTTTTCTGTGGACATACTTTCTTTTGTTATCACAAGGGTAGAGGGGAGGGTGGGCCTAGAGTGATTTGGAAAAGGAAATTTCCCAACAAGGGTCTATTCTCAGAATCAGGAGACCTTGGCTTTGCCTCTTTCTGTTCAGGACAAGCTGGAAAGCCTGCCCCTGTCTGAGCCTCAGTTTAGTTCTGTGTTACAAGTTAGGTTTCTCCAGAAGCTGATACTGAGATGGAGCTTGGGGTACAAAATACTAATTAGGGACCAATCTTGGGAAGTGACGGGGGAGAAATCAGGGTTGAATAGAGGAAGAAGTCAAACTGCATTGGAAGCCCAAGTGTTGGCCATCTCCACCCAAGAGACACAAGTTGACTTTTACACTTGTCTGGACTTTCTTACTTCCCATCATTCAGTCACTGGATATGGCAGCCCTGGATGGAGTGTGAGGCAGCTTTCTGTAGCTGAGGCAGATGTTGAAGAAGTGACAGACAGAGGCTGTCTACTGACCACACTCTCTACAGTTGGGCAGCAAGCCTTTCCTTGTAAGGTCATTTGGACAGCATATCTCCATATCTTTTGCAAAGTCCAAATGACTCTCCAGGCTCCGGGCTCCAGACAGATAATGCCAATGAGCGAGATAGGCTGAGTATGATACAATGTGGAGTAGTGGGGACCGTGGGGACCTGGGACCAGCCACTACTTAACTCCAGTTGACTTGTGCCAAGCACACATATTGTTACCCAAACTCAAGAGACTCTGGACGTTTCAAGTTTTACAGAAAATTTCAGGTTCTTAAACCACCATGTAGTTAGCCAATTATAACACTTTTGAATGCTTCTTGGTTGACATCTGGGCTAGCATTCATCCCGGATGGTCTTGGGGCCAGAAGAAAGGTTGAGATGTCCCTGGGTGAGTTCAGAGCCATCTCACAGAGCTGGGGAGCTCTTGAATGGGGGAAATGGCAGGGCAGGGCCTAAAAGGGGCATGAAGTTTTCCTGCTGTGCACATCCACCACCTCTAGGCATTTCCCATTCAAGACATGTGATTAAGGTCGGAAGTTTGGGTGCTTGCTTTGGAAGTGAGCCAGCCTCAAAAGAGGAATTCAGTCCCTGTTGTGTCCCCAGATGCTTGGCTTCTAAGGTTCTGGGATTAATGGCCTGTGCAAAATAAGGCCACATTTTCCTCCTGTACCTTAATTACACTTGCAGCTAGTAGAGCCAGGATTGCATGTGTCTGAGGCAGCATCTCAGGTTCTGCTAATGTGGCAGGCCAGGTTTTTAATACCATGGGGTCAGGATGCTAGAGTATAATTTCCCTGGTGAGTACTGCCAGCAGATCTTTCTTTGGAAGAAGGGAGCAGCACAGACCTAGGGAACTGAGGGAGAAATGCAAGGCAAGTCTCAACAAAACCCAGCAGTGTGCTCTGGGTGGGGGCTTTGGAAGCCATGTCACATGTTGAAGGCCAAGTCAGTCTTGGAGCATTGGCCAGGGGCTCATGCTTGCCAGGAGCTCATGCTGCTGAAGCTTCTGTCCCCTGCAGCCCCGCCCTGGGCCTCTTTGACTTCCTCTTGGAAAAGACTTATGGATTTCCTGGCCAGAGGCTCCTGAGAAAGTCCAGGACAAATCTCCCTCCCTCATTCCTGTGCACAGGTGGGCAGAGTGAATGCTGAAGCAACCCTGGTTATTTTTCAAGGTCGGCTTGGGTTATGGGTGGGGTTTCTGGGAAACAATTTGCTTTAGCTGCCATTTATGGACTTATGGGTTGGGGACTTCTGTGGTTGGGCACTCACAAAAAGGAATATGGACTTTGTCAAATCCTGTGGATTCTTGACTTTGAATACTGCTGAGAAGAAGAGAGAAATATTATTTGGGAATTATTTTGTGGAATATCTTGTACCAGCAGAATGGAAGAGTTCGAAGTGTTATATGCTGTAACAGTTACTATTGCTGTATAAGAAACTACTCTAGAGGAGGCGGAGCAAGATGGCGGAGGAGTAGGAGACCTAGATTTCGTCTGGTCTCAGGAATTCAGCTGAATAGGGATCAAACCATTCTGAACACCTACGAACTCAAGAGGAGATCGAACAGGAGAGTAGCAACAACTCTCTGAACAGAGAAGCGACCACTTACTGGAAGGTAGGGCGTGCGGAGAAGTGAATCCGAGGCGATATTCGGGAGGATAGATGCCGGGGGAGGGGCCTCCGTCGGCCGCTTCTGGCAAGTGCTAGAGCCGCGGAGCACAAAATCAGACCTTTTAGAAGTCGGTTCCGCTGAGGGCCGTCGCTCCAGTGGCTAAGCGGGGGGTGGAACCCTCGCGGGACAGTGGGGTCTCAGGACCCTTGGGGTCACAGAAAGGCCGGGGGAGCCTGAGTGCACCAGAGCTCCCAGGGATCAGAGCAGGGAAGCCGGCTGCAGAGACGGAGCTGAGGCGCGGGCTCTCAGCTTGGGGATGCCATAAACTGTGATCCGCGGCCCAGTCGGGTCACTGCCCCTGCAGCAGGGACCCAACAAGCGGCAGATCCGGGGAGACTCCCCTTCCTTCCCGGGGAGGAGCGGCGCGGGAACGCACCGCAGGGATCTGCTGGGTTTGGAGACTCCACACGGGGTCGGGCGCCAGAGATACAAACGCTTGGTCACAGGCCGGGTGAGCACGGAGAGTGGCCGGAGACCAGGGACAAGGGAGTGACTGCTTTTCTCTGGGGGCGCACTGAGGAGCGGGGCCCCGAGTTCTCAGCTCCTCCGGGTGGAGATTGGGAGGCCACCATTTTTGCCCTGGTCCTCCAAGACTGTACAGAGAGCTTGCAGGGAACAAAAGCTCCCGAGATCAAACCCGAGCAGCTTGCTTAGCCCCGACCAACAAGGGCGGGGCAATTCAGCCTCCGGCAAAGACATTTGGAAAACACAACAACAGGCCCCTCCCCCCAGAAGATCAGCACGAACAGCCAGCAAGCCAAGACCAAGTTTACCGATCAAGGAGAACAGGAGAACTCCAGCGCTAGGGGAATACTGCACATAGAATTCATGGCTTTTTTTTTACCATGATTCATTAGTTCATCAAAGTTAATTTTTGTTAACTGTTTTTTGTTTTTTTTTCTTTTTCTTTTTCCCTTTTTCAACCAACATCTTATCAATCTCTTTTTAAAAAAAAATTTTATTTTTCATTTTTAGAGTCATATTTTATCCCTTCATAGTAGTTACCCTTATTTTTGGCATATATATATATAAGTTGTTCTCTCTTTAAAATTTTGAGATACAGTTTCTTCTAACAGATAAAAATATACCCTAAATCACTAGTGTATGGTTCTGTTCTAGTCTCCTGCCTGATCACATTCTCTCCCATTTTTTTAAAATCTTCTTTCTTTTTTCAAACAACTTCTTATCTTATCAAGTCCTTTTATAAAATCTTTTATAATTTTCATCTTTACAGTCATCTTCAATCCCTTCATTGTATCACCCCTTGTTTTGTACATATATGTCTGCCTTCCTTTAAAATTTTAGGAGGCACTTTTTTCTAACAGACCAAAATACGCCCAAAATCTAGTGTGTGGCACTGATCTATGCACTAGCCTGATCATATTTGATCACATTCTGCTTTTTTTGTATTGTTCTGTTTTTGTTTTTATCTTTTTTTTTTTCTCTTTCTTTTTTCTTTCTTTCCCTTTCTTTTCCCCTGGTTTCAGGTCTTTTCTGATTTGTATACAGTATATTTGCTGGGGACGTTGTAAACCTGTTAGCATTTTGTTCTCTCATTCATCTATTCTCCTCTGGACAAAATGACAAGACGAAAGAAATCACCTCAGCAAAAAGAACAAGAGGTAGTACCGTCAGCCAGGGACCTACTCAATACGGACATTAGTACGATGTCGGACCTCGAGTTCAGAATCATGACTTTAAAGATACTAGCTGGGCTTGAAAAAAGTGTGGAAGTTATTAGAGAAACCCTTTCTGGAGAAATAAAAGAACTAAAATCTAACCAAGTCGAAATCAAAAAGGCTATTGATGAGGTGCAATAAAAAATGGGGGCACTAACTGCTAGGATAAATGAGGCAGAAGAAAGAATCAGTGATATAGAAGACCAAATGATGGAAAGTAAAGAGGCTGAGAAAAAGAGGGAGAAACAACTACAGGATCACGAAGGCAGAATTCGAGAGATAAGTGATACGATAAGACGAAACAACATTAGAATAATTGGGATCCCAGAAGAAGAAGAAAGAGAGAGAGGGGCAGGAGGTATATTGGAACAAATAATAGCAGAGAACTTCCTTAATGTGGGGAAGGAAACAGGCATCCAAATCCAGGAGGCACAGAGAACCCCTCTCAAAATCAATAAAAATAGGTCAACACCCCGACATCTAATAGTAAAACTTACGAGTCTCAGAGACAAAGAGAAAATCCTGAAAGCAGCTCGGGAGAAGAGATATGTAACCTACAATGGTAAAAATATTAGATTGGCAACAGACCTATCCACGGAGACCTGGCAGGCCAGAAAGGACTGGCAAGATATCTTCAGAGCACTAAACGAGAAAAATATGCAGCCAAGAATACTATATCCAGCAAGGCTGTCATTGAAAATAGAAGGAGAGATAAAAAGCTTCCAGAACAAACAAAAACTAAAGGAATTTGCAAACACGAAACCAGCCCTCCAAGAAATATTGAAAGGGGTCCTCTAAGCAAAGAGAGAGCCTAAAAGCAGCAAAGATCAGAAAGGAACACAGACAACATACAGTAACAGTCACCTTACAGGCAATAGAATGGCACTAAATTCATACCTTTCAATAGTTACCCTGAATGTAAATGGGCTCAATGCCCCAATCAAAAGACACAGGCTATCAGATTGGATTAAAAAACAAGACCCATCCATATGCTGTCTGCAAGAGACTCATTTTAGACCCAAAGACACCCCCAGATTGAAAGTGAGGGGGTGGAAAACCATTTACCATGCTAATGGACACCAAAAGAAAGCTGGGGTGGCAATCCTTATATCAGACAAACTAGATTTTAAAACAAAGACCGTAATAAGAGATGAGGAAGGACACTATATCCTACTTAAAGGGTCTATCCAACAAGAAGATCTAACAATTGTAAATATCTATGCCCCGAACATGGGAGCAGCCAATTATATAAGGCAATTAATAACAAAAGCAAAGAAACACATTGACAACAATACAATAATAGTGGGGGACTTTAACACCCCCCTGACTGAAATGGACAGATCCTCTAAGCAAAAGATCAACAAGGAAATAAAGACTTTAAATGACACACTGGACCAAATGGACTTCACAGACATATTCAGAACATTCCATCCCAAAGCAACAGAATACACATTCTTCTCTAGTGCCCATGGAACATTCTCCAGAATTGATCACATCCTAGGTCACAAATCAGGTCTCAATCAGTACCAAAAGATTGGGATCATTCCCTGCATATTTTCAGACCACAATGCTTTGAAACTAGAACTCAATCACAAGAGGAAAGTCGGAAAGAACTCAAATACATGGAGGCTAAAGAGCATCCTACTAAAGAATGAATGGGTCAACCAGGAAATTAAAGAAGAATTAAAAAAATTCATGGAAACCAATGAAAATGAAAACACAACTGTCCAAAATCTTTGGGATACAGCAAAGGCAGTCCTGAGAGGAAAGTATATAGCAATACAAGCCTTTCTCAAGAAACAAGAAAGGTCTCAAATACACAATCTAACCCTACACCTAAAGGAGCTGGAGAAAGAACAGCAAATAAAGCCTAAACCCAGCAGGAGAAGAGAAAAAATAAAGATCAGAGCAGAAATCAATGAAATAAAAACCAAAGGAACAGTAGAACAGATCAACGAAACTAGGAGCTGGTTCTTTGAAAGAATTAACAAGATTGATAAACCCCTGGCCAGACTGATCAAAAAGAAAAGAGAAATGACCCAAATCAACAAAATCATGAATGAAAGAGGAGAGATCACAACCAACACCAAAGAAATACAAACAATTATAAGAACATATTATGAGCAACTCTATGCCAGAAAATTAGATAACCTGAAAGAAATGGGTGCATTCCTAGAGATGGATCAACTACCAAAACTGAACCAGGAAGAAATAGAAAACTTGAACAGACCTATAACCACTAAGGAAATTGAAGCAGTCATCAAAAATTTCCCAACAAACAAAAGCCCAGGGCCAGATGGCTTCCCAGGGGAATTCTATCAGACATTTAAAGAAGAAATAATACCTATTCTCCTGAAACTGTTCCAAAAAATAGAAATGGAAGGAAAACTTCCAAATTCATTTTATGAGGTCACCATTACCTTGATCCCAAAACCAGACAAAGATCCCATCATAAAGGAGAATTACAGACCAATATCCTTGATGAACATGATTGCAAAAATTCTCACCAAAATACTAGCCAATAGGATCCAACAGTACATTAAAAGGATTATTCACCACGACCAAGTGGGATTTATCCCTGGGCTGCAAGGCTGGTTCAACATCCGCAAATCAATCAACGTGATACAATACATTAACAAAAGAAAGAACAAGAATCATATGATCCTCTCAATAGATGCAGAAAAAGCATTTGACAAAGTATAGCATCCTTTCTTGATCAAAACTCTTCAGAGTATAGGGATAGAGGGTACATACCTCAATATCATAAAAGCCATCTACGAAAAACCTACAGCGAATATCATTCTCAATGGGGAAAAGCTGAGAGCTTTTCCCCTAAGGTCAGGAACGCGGCAGGGATGTCCACTCTCACCACTGCTATTCAACATAGGATTAGAAGTCCTAGCCACAGCAATCAGACAACAAAAAGAAATCAAAGGCATCCAAATCGGCAAAGAGGAAGTCAAACTCTCACTCTTTGCAGATGATATGATACTGTATGTGGAAAACCCAAAAGACTCCACCCCAAAACTGCTAGAACTCATACAGGAATTCAGTGAAGTAGCAGGCTATAAAATCAATGCACAGAAATCAGTGGCATTCCTATACACCAACAACAAGACAGAAGAGAGACAAATCAAGGAGTCCATCCCATTCACAACTGCACCCAAAACCACAAGATACCTAGGAATAAATTTAACCAAAGAGGCAAAGGATCTGTACTCAGAAAACTATAAAATCCTCATGAAAGAAATTGAAGAAGACACAAAGAAATGGAAAAACGTTCCATGCTCATGGATTGGTAGAACCAACATTGTGAAGATGTCCATGCTACCTAGAGCAATCTACACATTCAATGCAATCCCCATCAAAATACCATCCACTTTTTTCAAAGAAATGGAACAAATAATCCTAAAATTTGTATGGAACCAGAAGAGACCCCGAATAGCCAGAGGAATATTGCAAAAGAAAAGCAAAGCTGGCGGCATCACAGTTCCGGACTTCCAGCTCTATTACAAAGCTGTCATCATCAACACAGTATGGTACTGGCACAAAAACAGACACATAGATCAATGGAACAGAATCGAGAGCCCAGAAATGGACCCTCAACTCTATGGTCAACTTATCTTTGACAAAGCAGGAAAGAATGTCCAGTGGAAAAAAGACAGTCTCTTCAACAAATGGTGTTGGGAAAATTGGACAGCCACATGCAGAAGAATGAAAATGGACCATTTCCTTACACCACACACAAAAATAGACTCCAAATGGTTGAAAGACCTAACGTGAGATAGGAGTCCATCCAAATCTAAAGGAGAACACAGGTAGCAACCTCTTCGACCTCAGCTGCAGCAACTTCTTCCTAGAAACATCACCAAAGGCACAGGAAGCCAGGGCAAAAATGAACTATTGGGATTTCATCAAGATAAAAAGCTTTTGCACAGCAAAAGAAACAGTCCACAAAACCAAAAGACAACTGACAGAATGGGAGAAAATATTTGCAAATAACATATCAGATAAAGGGCTAGTATCCAAAATCTATAAAGAACTTATCAAACTCAACACCGAAAGAACAAATAATCCAATCAAGAAATGGGCAGAAGACATGAACAGACATTTTTCCAAAGAAGACATCCAAATGGCCAACAGGCACATGAAAAAGTGCTCAACATCGCTCGGCATCAGGGAAATCCAAATCAAAACCTCAATGAGATACCACCTCACACCAGTCAGAATGGCTAAAATTAACAATTCAGGGAACGACAGATGTTGGCGGGATTGTGGAGAAAGGGGAACCCTCCTACACTGTTGGTGGGAATGCAAGGTGGTGCAACCCCTCTGGAAAACAGTATGGAGGTTCCTCAAACAGTTGAAATTAGAGCTACCATTCGATCCAGCAATTGCACTACTGGGTATTTACCCCAAAGATACAAATGTAGGGACCCGAAGGGGTACGTGCACCCCAATGTTTATAGCAGCAATGTCCACAATAGCCAAACTGTGGAAAGAGCCAAGATGTCCATCGACAGATGAATGGATAAAGAAGAGGTGGTATATATGTACAATGGAATATTATGCAGCCATCAAAAGGAATGAGATCTTGCCATTTGCAACGACGTGGATGGAACTGGAGGGTGTTATGCTTAGTGAAATAAGTCAATCAGAGAAAGACATGTATCATATGACCTCACTGATATGAGGAATTCTTAATCTCAGGAACAAACTGAGGGTTGCTGGAGTTGTCGGGGTGGGAGGGATGGGGTGGCTGGGTGATAGACATTGGGGAAGATATGTGCTACAGTGAGGTCTGTGAATTGTGTAAGACTGTTGAATCACAGATCTGTACTTCTGAAACAAATAACGCAACATATTTTAAGAAAAAAGATAAAGAAGAAGATAGCAGGAGAGGAAGAATGAAGGGGAGTAAGTCAGAGGGGGAGATGAACCAGGAGAGATGATGGACTCTGAAAAACAAACTGAGGTTTCTAGAGGGGAGGAGGGTAGGGGGATGGGTTAGCCTGGTGATGGGTATTAAAGAGGGCACATTCTGCATGGAGCACTGGGTGTTATGAACAAACAATGAATCATGGAACAGTACACCAAAACAAATTATGTAATATATGGTGATTAACATAACAATAAAAAAAAGTTAAAAAAAAAAAAAGAAACTACTCTAAAACTCAGTGGCAGGGCGCCTGGGCGGCTCAGTTAGTTAAGCGTCTGCCTTGGGTTCAGGTTATGATCTCGGGGTCCTGGAATCAAGCCCCACATCGGGCTCCCTCCTCAGTGGGGAGCCTGCTTCTCCCTCTGCCTCTCCTCCTGCTCATGCTTTGTCTCTGTTTCTCTCTGTCCCTCAAATAAATAAAATCTTAAAAAAAAAACTGAGTGGATTAAAACTATAGTCATTTATTTGCTTATAATTCTGCAGGTTGCCAATTTGATATGGGTCTTCCCTATGGGTGCAGTTAGCTAGGCTTGGCTGGGGTTGGATAGTCTGAGATGGTCTCACCATGTATCTGGTGATGTACTAGCTGTCAGCTGAGCCACATTTTCACAGCAAGTTATCCTGGACTTTTTAATATAGTGGCTGTATTCCAAAAGCAGCAGGAAAGAAGAGAACCTTGAACACACAAGCTTATGCTCGGGTCATTCTTGCTACTGTCCCATTGGTCAAGACAAGTCACATGGCCATGCTCAGATTCAATGTGGGAGGGGCCTATTCAAGGTTGAGAATAAAGGAGCCATGTTTCACTGGGACCGTTACTATAATACTCTACCACAATGTGTTCAGGGAAAAGTTGGGTGCAATTCTTCATTCATTCATTCATTCATTCATTCATTCATACATTTTCAACAAATATTTATTGAGCATCAACCAGACGACAGGCACTCGCAGGCACAGGGCATTTCATAGAAAATCAGAAAAACAAACTTGCTTTCGTGATTTTAAAATCTAGTTGGGGAATCAGACAATAAACAAAATACAGTCCGATGGTGGTAAGGACTACAGACAAAAATAAGGCAGAGGCAGATGGGGAGTCTAGGACTCTCTGGCTCTGGAGGAGCATGAATTTGGCAGAAGGGAAAGGGCCCTGGTTGTTCTGGGAAATGTTGGGCCAAGCAGAGGAATGCCTGACCCAAAAAAGGGGTTGAGGATGGTTCTACTGACAGGGCCACAGGGAGATGTTGCAGCTTATTTGAGGGAGGTCCTCCATTGTCTAGAGGCCATGGTAAAGCTGAACACAGCTCTATGAACACTTATATGGAATCCACAGCTTCAGATAGAACTGGCTTAAACAGGACTCCTCCCCAACACCCATGTATCAGCAGACCTGTGAGAGGGAAACTACCTGCTATCATCCTTCTTTGTCCCCCAAACTAGAGGAGGAAAGAAGAGTACAAATCTCATCTCAGATCTTGCACTTCCTTCTCCTCTCTAAGCTTGAGGCAGCTCGGGGAGTGAAGAAGAGAAGTTTTGAATTAAGTTTGAGATTGAAGGGAATAAAATGACAGGAGTGAGCCTACACTACTAGAACATTATTATTTGAGTAACTGAAGTGGCTGAGGAGTTGTGGAAGTGGACCAAGATATCATTGGTGGCTCTCTGAATTTAGAATATGAAAGACCCAATGTCCTTATACTCTGCCTTCTTACCTGTTAACTGTAGAGAATCACCTGTATGAAACCAATCCCTCCAGGTGTGCACTAGATCCCATCCCTTCTTGCCTCTGCAGGGACAACACTGCAGCAATTCTCCCCTCTATCTCTTGCGTCATTAGAATTTTTCTCTCTACCGGATCTTTCCCTAAAATGCACAAGCAATACTGTAATTTCTCCTCACTTAAAATGGTATCCTGGCCCCAATTACTGTGTCAGCTACAACTGCATTTCTCCTCTCACCTGTGCAGCAAAACTGCTCATGGAGTTCTCTATTTGCTGTCTCTGGTTCTTTTCCTCTCCTTCCCCTTAAACCAAACCCAGTCTGACTTGTGCCTCTACTACTCCACCAAATTTCCCATTGGCAGGATCATCAAAGGCTTCCATGTTGCCAAATCTGATGGTCAATTCTCAGTCCTCGTCCTGGTTGAACTGTCAGCAGCATCATTCACAATCTCTCCTCCTCCTCTTTGGTACCTTTTCTTCCCTCAGCTCTCAGGACCCCACACACTTGGTTTTTCTCCTTCTCACTGTTCACTCCTTCTCAGCTCTCTTTTCTGCCTCCTCCTCCCCTCACCGTCTCTGAAGGTTGGAGGCCCCAGGGCTCAGTTCGTGGTCCTCTTTTCTTGTCGATCTTCCCTTGGCTTTACCCAGTCTTATGACTTCAAATGCCATCTATATATCAATGGCTTCCCAATTTATATCTCCAGCTTGGACTTCTCTCTTTGACTCAAGACAAGTATACCCAGCTGCCTACTTGAAATTCCACTAGGATGCTGTATCAGACAGGAAAGACTCAGTTATGTTTTGCTAAAGATGACCTCGAATCTCAGCAGCATATCACAAAAAGGTTTATTTCTCACTTCCACTATGTATCTCCCATGCTCTGCACTATCATAATCACTCCAGGACTCAGGCGGATGGAGCAGCTCTCATCTGGAACATTGCTGATCGCAGGGGGAGACAAAATAAAAAACATAGCAAACCATAAACCAGTTCTTAAAACTTTTACTCACATTTTATTGGCCAAATCAAGTCCTAAGGTCAATCCTAACATGCATGAAGTGGGGGAAAGATAGCAAACATTTGTGATCAATAGCACAGTCTATCAGATATGCCCAGTGGATATCTCAAATCCATTTTATCCCATACTGAACTCCTTCCCCCACCAACCTGCTCCCCTCAGTCTTTTTCATCTCAGTTGATGTCAATTCAATACTTCAGTTACTCAGGCTAAAAATCTTGTCATTCTTGACTTCTCTGTTTTACACCCCGTATTCAATCCTTCACACTGCATCTTCACAGTATATCCAGAATCTGACCTCTGAGCACCAACCACCCTATCCACCCATCAACATCTCACTACTGGATTGTGTTGGCAAGCTCTTAGTAACAGGCTATCTCCGTCTATCTAGCACCCCTACGTCTATCCCCGACCACTCTCCACCATAGTCTATCCTGAGCAGAACAGCCATAGTCATTCTTTTAAAATGTAAGGTAGATCATTTCATGCCTCTGCCTGAAATTCTTTAATGACTCCCAATTTCCCACAATGTGAAGCCAAAATTCTCTCACTGGCCCACAAAGTCCTTAGTCTTGTCCCCACCACCTCTCTCACCTCATTTGCTACTATTCTCAATATCATGCATACTGGCATCCTTGCTGTCCCTTCACCTAGGGCCTTTGCAGTGGCTGTTCCCTTGACTTGAATCCTCTCCCAGGTGCCACATGGCTCCCTCTCTTGCTTCCTTCCCAGCTCACTTTCTCAAAGAGGCCTACTCTGACCATCTATTTAAAGTTTCCATTCTCTTTTTCAGAATCTCATAATCCTATCCAGTTCTTACTTTCTTATTTACTATATCATTTCCTTTTTATGTTTATTTGTCTGTTTTTCCCATTAAAATTTGAGCTCTAAGAAGTCAGAAATGTTTTGGTCTGCTTTACTTACTGGTATATGCCAAATATTTAGACTTGGCGGTGATAATTGCTTGATATTCTTCTGTAGAATGAATGCATGAAAAGCAATACAGTATGATAAGGTTTTACTAGGGAAGATCTCCTTAGTCCAAAAGGATCTCAGGCCTTGAAAGTCATAGTGAGGTGAGTTCAGGTTAATCCAGGGTTGATTTTCACCATGGAGGCTCAAGGTGGGATGGGGACCACTGTGAGTGTGCAAGATTTTAGGAGGTACATGGGGGAATGAGTTTTCTTTTAATAGTTATGTGCTTATTCTAATTAGTTATGATGAATCAAATTGTGGAAAATTTTTAAGTAAATAATAGGTACAGATGGTAAGTGGATGTGGCAAAACGTGTGAAGATGCCATGTAGGTGAGTGACATTTGGGAAACTTCAGACCTTACAGAGGAGTGAAGAGCTGGGGAGGGAAGAAGTGGTGATGGTGGAGGTGGCAGAGCTCAGCACAGTCCCTGGGCTGGTGACTTGGGTCTCCTTCCCCCCAGGCTTCCCACCTGCTTCCCAAGCTTGGTCCCCAGAAGGCTGCTGGCACCTGGAGAAGGTAGGCCCAGGAAGCAACACTGTTTGTGGGGGTGCAACAGCAGCAATGGCACCTCTAATCTGTTACCGTCAAGTTATAATTGCCATTTTCCCAAAGTGTGGTTTGCCTCATTAGGCTTGAAATAAACATCTTATATTTTTGTCGCAATTTCCATTCTGGCTTTGTTACTGTTGACCTCATTCCTTCTGCCTGCTTCATCCTCTCCTGCTTTGCAGAATTAGGTGGGACCAGTGTGCAGAAGGACCATGGTCTAAGAGGGCTCATCACCAAGATGCCTCATATTTATATGGAACCCTCAACTCAAAAGTCCATCCAGGGGAGATGCTAAGGCCCAGTTCAATGAGACACGGGGTGGAGAGAGAGAGATGAGAGACAAAGAGACATAATGAGAAAAACCATGACAGAGCAGAAGTCTCCACACCTCTTAAAAATTATTTGAAATCTTCAACATCCAACTATCTTCCCATCCCTCACCTCAGGAAAAGGAGAGGAGCCATAGTTCCTACTCTGTTATTATAATTCTTATTCTTGCTATCAAAGGCCTGACCCCAGTTACTCTGTGTCCTTTTCACATGGGAAAGACAATATGAATAATGGGAATGACCTACTCTAGCTCTTGGCCTAAGTAGGGCATCTTTCCAGTTTCTCCAAGTCAATATTAAGACCCTTTCTTCAAATTTTCTGCCTTTAGGAAGCCACCCTAAGACATATTGATGTTATTGGCTCCATCCATCCATCCTTCCATCCATCCAATGTATTTAATGATAGCTACTGAGGTCTTTGCTATGCACACATCTTGCTATATAGGGTCTGTTAGTGTACAGAAAGGGCTGGAGGGGTTAAATGGCACCAATATTCACAGTCTCACAGTCAACTTATGGGGAAGGTAAGATAAAGTAGTTTTCTCTCAGTACATATAGAAAAAAATGAAGTTGAGGGAGGCTGAGGATGTGTTAAGGTCATGAGCAATTGAGTACTGGAGCCAGCTCAGAACCCAGGGCTCCAGTGTTCCATACCCTCCACCTGGATGGGGGAATTTAAATTGGGGAGGGGGTTGAGGGCAGCTCATTGGCTCTCCACTTCCAGAGGAAACTTTGGTGCATTTCTTTTACCCTAAAGTTGTGTTACCTTATGCTATATCTTTTTTTAAAATTTTTTATTGTTATGTTAATCACCATACATTACAGCATTAGTTTTTTCTTTTTTAAAATTTTTTATTGTTATGTTAATCACCATATGTTACATCATTAGTTTTCGATGTAGTGTTCCATGATTCATTGTTTGTGTATAACACCCAGTGCTCCATGCAGAATGTGCCCTCTTTAATACCCATCACCAGGCTAACCCATCCCCCTACGCTCCTCCCCTCTAGAATGCTCAGTTTGTTTTTCAGAGACGATGGACTCATGGTTCCTCTCCCCGTCTGACTTACTCTCCTTCATTCTTCCTCTCCTGCTATCTTCTTCTTTTTCTTTTTTCTTAACATATGTTGCATTATTTGTTTCAGAAGTACAGATCTGTGATTCAACAGTCTTGGCACAATTCACAGCGCTCACCATAGCACATACCCTCCCCAATGTCTATCACCCAGCCACCCAATCCCTCCCACCCTCCACCACTCCAGCAACACTCAGTTTGTTTCCTGAGATTAAGAATTCCTCATATCAGTGAGGTCATATGATACATGTCTTTCTCTGATTTACTTATTTCACTCAGCATAACAGACTCCAGTGCCATCCACGTAGTTGCAAATGGCAAGATCTCATTCCTTTTGATGGCTGCATAATATTCCATTGTGTATATATACCACTTCATCTTCTTTTTAAAAATTTTTTATTGTTATGTTAATCACCATATATTACATCATTAGTTCTTGATGTAGTGTTCCATGATTCATTGTTTGTGCATAACACCCAGTGCTCCACGCAGAATGTGCCTTCTTTAATATGCATCACCAGGCTAACACATCCCCCCACCCCCCTCCCCTCTAGAACCCTCAGTTTGTTTTTCAGAGTCCATCGTCTCTCATGGTTCGTCTCCCCCTCTGACTTACTCCCCTTCATTCTTCCTCTCCTGCTATCTTCTTCTTTTTCTTTTTTCTTAAAATATGTTGCATTATTTGTTTCAGAAGTACACATCTGTGATTCAACAGTCTTGCACAATTCACAGCGCTCACCATAGCACTTACCCTACCCAATGTCTATCACCCAGCCACCCCATCCCTCCCACGCCCCACCACTCCAGCAACACTCAGTTTGTTTCCTGAGATTAAGAATTCCTCATATCAGTGAGGTCATAGGATACATGTCTTTCTCTGATTGACTTATTTCAGGCAGCATAACACCCTCCAGTTCCATCCACATCGTTGCAAATGGCAAGATCTCATTCCTTTTGATGGCTGCATAATATTCCATTGTGTATATATACCACCTCTTCTTTATCCATTCATCTGTCGCTGGACATCTTGGCTCTTTCCACAGTTTGGCTATTGTGGACATTGCTGCTATAAACATTGGGGTGCACGTACCCCTTCGGATCCCTACATTTGTATCTTTGCGGTAAATACCCAGTAGTGCAATTGCTGGATCGTAGGGTAGCTCTATTTTCAACTGTTTGAGGAACCTCCATACTGTTTTCTAGAGTGGCTGCACCAGCTTGCATTCCCACCAACAGTGTAGGAGGGTTCCCCTTTCTCTGCATCCCTGCCAACATCTGTCGTTTCCTGACTTGTTAATTTTAGCCATTCTGACGGGTGTGAGGTGGTATCTCATTGAGGTTTTGATTTGGATTTCCCTGATGCCGAGCGATGTTGAGCACTTTTTCATGTGTCTGTTGGCCATTTGGATGTCTTCTTTGGAAAAATGTCTGTTCATGTCTTCTGCCCATTTCTTGATTGGATTATTTGTTCTTTGGGTGTTGAGTTTGATAAGTTCTTTATAGATTTTGGATACTAGCCCTTTATCTGATATGTCATTTGCAAATATTTTCTCCCATTCTGTCAGTTGTCTTTTGGTTTTGTGGACTGTTTCTTTTGCTGTGCAAAAGCTTTTTATCTTGATGAAATCCCAATAGTTCATTTTTGCCCTGGCTTCCCTTGCCTTTTGGCGATGTTTCTAGGAAGAAGTTGCTGTGGCTGAGGTTGAAGAGGTTGCTGCCTGTGTTCTCCTTTAGGATCTTGATGGACTCCTGTCTCACGTTTAGGTCTTTCAACCATTTGGAGTCTATTTTTGTGTGTGGTATAAGGAAATGATCCAGTTTCATTCTTCTGCATGTGGCTGTCCAATTTTCCCAACACCATTTGTTGAAGAGACTGTCTTTTTTCCATTGGACATTCTTTCCTGCTTTGTCAAAGATGAGTTGACCATAGAGTTGAGGGTCCATTTCTGGGCTCTTGATTCTGTTCCATTGATCTATGTGTCTGTGTTTGTGCCAGTATCATACTGTGTTGATGATGACAGCTTTGTAATAGAGCTGGAAGTCCGGAATTGTGATGCCGCCAGGTTTGCTTTGCTTTTTCAACATTCTTCTGGCTATTCGGGGTCTCTTCTGGTTCCATACAAATTTTAGGATTATTTGTTCCATTTCTTTGAAAAAGGTGGGTGGTATTTTGGTGGGGATTGCATTGAATGTGTAGATTGCTCTAGGTAGCATGGACATCTTCACAATGTTTGTTCTTCCAATCCATGAGCATGGAATGTTTTTCCATTTCTTTGTGTCTTCTTCAATTTCTTTCATGAGGATTTTATAGTTTTCTGAGTACAGATCCTTTGCCTCTTTGGTTAAATTTATTCCTAGGTATCTTATGGTTTTGGGTGCAATTGTAAATGGGATCGACTCCTTGATTTGTCTCTCTTCGGTCTTGTTGTTGGTGTAGAGGAATGCCACTGATTCCTGTGCATTGATTTTATATCCTGCCACTTTACTGAATTCCTGTATGAGTTCTAGCAGTTTTGGGGTGGAGTCTTTTGGGTTTTCCACATACAGTATCATATCATCTGCAAAGAGTGAGAGTTTGACTTCCTCTTTGCCGATTTGAGTGCCTTTGATTTCTTTTTGTTGTCTGATTGCTGTGGCTAGGACTTCTAATACTATGTTGAATAGCAGTGGTGAGAGTGGACATCCCTGCTGCGTTCCTGACCTTAGGGGAAAAACTCTCAGCTTTTCCCCATTGAGAATGATATTCGCTGTAGTTTTTTCGTAGATGGCTTTTATGATATTGAGGTATGTACCCTCTATCCCTATACTCTGACCGGTTTTGATCAAGAAAGGATGCTGTACTTTGTCAAATGCTTTTTCTGCATCTATTGAGAGGATCATATGATTCTTGTTCTTTCCTTTGTTAATGTATTGTATCACGTTGAATGATTTGCGGATGTTGAACCAGCCTTGCAGCCCAGGGATAAATCCCACTTGGTCGTGGTGAATAATCCTTTTAATGTACTGTTGGATCCTATTGGCTAGTATTTTGGTGAGAATTTTTGCATCCATGTTCATCAAGGATATTGGTCTGTAATTCTCCTTTTTGATGGGGTCTTTGTCTGGTTTTGGGATCAAGGGAATGGTGGCCTCATAAAATGAGTTTGGAAGTTTTCCTTCCATTTCTATTTTTTGGAAGAGTTTCAGGAGAATAGGTATTAATTCTTCTTTAAATGTCTGATAGAATTCCCCTGGGAAGCCATCTGGCCCTGGGCTTTTGTTTGTTGGGAGACTTTTGATGACTGCCTCTATTTCCGTAGTGGTTATAGGTCTGTTCAGGTTTTCTATTTCTTCCTGGTTCAATTTTGGTAGTTGATCCATCTCTAGAAAGGCACCCATTTCTTCCAGGTTATCTAAGTTGCTGGCATAGAGTTGCTCATAATATGTTCTTATAATTGTTTGTATTTCTTTGGTGTTGGTTGTGATCTCTCCTCTTTCATTCATGATTTTGTTGATTTGGGTCATTTCTCTTTTCTCTTTGATAAGTCTGGCCAGGGGTTTGTCAATCTGGTTAATTCTTTCAAAGAACCAGCTCCTAGTTTCTTTCATCTGTTCTACTGTTCTTTTGGTTTCTAGTTCATTGATTTCTGCTCTGATCTTTATGATTTCTCTTCTCCTGCTGGGTTTAGGCTTTATTTGCTGTTCTTTCTCCAGCTCCTTTAGGTGTAGGGTTAGGTTGTGTATTTGAGACCTCTCTTGTTTCTTGAGAAAGGCTTGTATTGCTATATACTTTCCTCTCAGGACTGCCTTTGCTGTATCCCAAAGATTTTGAACAGTTGTGTTTTTATTTTCATTGGTTTCCATGAATTTTTTTTAATTCTTCTTTAATTTCCTGGTTGACCCATTCATTCTTTAGTAGGATGCTCTTTAGCCTTCATGTATTTGAGTTCTTTCCGACTTTCCTCTTGTGATTGAGTTCTAGTTTCAAAGCATTGTGGTCTGAAAATATGCAGGGAATGATCCCAATCTTTTGGTACCGGTTGAGACCTGATTTGTGACCTAGGATGTGATCAATTCTGGAGAATGTTCCATGGGCACTAGAGAAGAATGTGTATTCCGTTGCTTTGGGATGGAATGTTCTGAATATGTCTGTGAAGTCCATTTGGTCCAGTGTTTCATTTAAAGTCTTTATTTCCTTGTTGATCTTTTGCTTAGATGATCTGTCCATTTCAGTCAGGGGGGTGTTAAAGTCCCCCACTATTATTGTATTGTTGTCAATGTGTTTCTTTGCTTTTGTTTTTAATTGCCTTATATAATTGGCTGCTCCCACGTTAGGGGCATAGATATTTACAATTGTTAGATCTTCTTGTTGGATAGACCCTTTAAGTAGGATATAGTGTCCTTCCTCATCTCTTATTACGGTCTTTGTTTTGAAATCTAATTTGTCTGATATAAGGATTGCCACCCCAGCTTTCTTTTGGTGTCCATTAGCATGGTAAATGGTTTTCCACCCCCTCACTTTCAATCTGGGGGTGTCTTTGGGTCTAAAATGAGTCTCTTGCAGACAGCATATTGATGGGTCTTGTTTTTTTAATCCAATCTGATAGCCTGTGTCTTTTGATTGGGGCATTGAGCCCATTTACATTCAGGGTAACTATTGAAAGGTTCGAATTTTGTGCCATTGTATTGCCTGTAAGGTGACTATTATTGTATATTGTCTGTGTTCCTTTCTGATCTATGCTGCTTTTAGGCTCTCTCTTTGCTTAGAGGACCCCTTTCAAGATTTCTTGGAGGGCTGGTTTTGTGTTTGCAAATTCCTTTAGTTTTTGTTTGTCCTGGAAGCTTTTTATCTCTCCTTCTATTTTCAATGAGAGCCTAGCTGGATATAGTATTCTTGGCTGCATATTTTTCTCGTTTAGTGCTCTGAAGATATCATGCCAGTCCTTTCTGGCCTGCCAGGTCTCTGTGGATAGGTCTGTTGCCAATCTAATGTTTCTACCATTGTGGGTTACATATCTCTTCTCCCGAGCTGCTTTCAGGATTTTCTCTTTGTCTCTGAGACTCGTAAGTTTTACTATTAGATGTCGGGGTGTTGACCTATTTTTATTGATTTTGAGAGGGGTTCTCTCTGCCTCCTGGATTTGGATGCCTGTTTCCTTCCCCACATTAGGGAAGTTCTCTGCTATTATTTGCTCCAATATACCTTCTGCCCCTCTCTCTCTTTCTTCTTCTTCTGGGATCCCAATTATTCCAATGTTGTTTCATCTGATCGTATCGCTTATCTCTCGAATTCTGCCTTCGTGATCCTGTAGTTGTTTCTCTCTCTTTTTCTCAGCCTCTTTATTTTCCATCATTTGGTCGTCTATATTGCTGATTCTTTCTTCTGCCTCATTTATCCTAGCAGTTAGTGCCCCCATTTTTGATTGCACCTCATTAATATCCTTTTTGATTTCGACTTGGTTAGATTTTAGTTCTTTTATATCTCCAGAAAGGGTTTCTCTAATAACTTCCACACTTTTTTCAAGCCCAGCTAGTATCTTTAAAGTCATGATTCTGAACTCTAGGTCCGACATCGTACTAATGTCAGTATTGAGTAGGTCCCTGGCTGACGGTACTACCTCTTGTTCTTTTTGCTGAGTTGATTTTGTTCATCTTGTCATTTTGTCCAGAGGAGAACAGATGAATGAGAGAACAGAATGCTAACAGGTTAACAACATCTCCAGCAAATATACTCTATAGAAATCAGAAAAGACCTGAAACCAGCAGACAAGAAGGGAAAGAAAGAAGAGGGGAAAAAAGGAAAAAGAAAAAGATAAAAACAAAAGCATTACAAAACAGAAAAAAACAGAATATGATCAAATATGATCAGACTAGTGCATAGATCAGTGCCACACACCAGATTTTGGGCATATTTTGGTCTGTTAGAAGAAAGTGCCTGCTAAAATTTTAAAGGAAGAAAGACTTATATATGTACAAATAAGGGTTGATACAATGAATGGATGGAAGATGACTGTAAAGATGAAAATTATAAAAGATTTTATAAAAGGAATTGATAAGATAAGAATTGTTTTTAAAAAGAAAGTTTAAAAAAAAAGAAAAAAGAAAAAAAGAAAAAAAAAGGGAGATAATGTGACCAGGCAGGAGAATAGAACAAAGCCATACACTAGTGATTTAGGGTATATTTTGATCTGTTAGAAGAAATTGTATCTCAAAATTTTAAAGAGAGAACAACTTATATATATATATGCCAAAAATAAGGGTAACTACTATGAAGGGATAAAAATATGACTCTAAAAATGAAAAATAAAAAATATTTTTTTAAAAAAGGGATTGATAAGATGCTGGTTGAGAAAGGAAAAAAGAAAAATTTCAAAAAAAAACAGTTAAAAAAATTAACTTTGAAACACTAATGAATTATGGTAAAAAAAACCATGAATTCCATGTGCAGTATTCCCCTAGCGCTGGAGTTCTCCCGTTCTCCTTGATCAGTAAACTTGGTCTTGGCTTGCTGGCTGTTGGTGCTGATCTTCTGGGGGAGGGGCCTGTTGCCGTGGTTCCCAAATGTCTTTGCTGGAAGCGGAATTGCCCCGCCCTTGTGAGTCCGGGCTAAGCAAGCTGCTCCGGTTTGCTCTCAGGAGCTTTTGTTCCCTGAAAGCCCTGGAGGACCAGGGTGAAAATGGTGGCCTCCCAATCTCCGCCCAGAGGAGCTGAGAACTCGGGGCCCCGCTCCTCACTGCGCCCCCAGAGAAAAGCACTCACTCCCGTGTCCCCGGTCTCCGGCCGCACTCTGTGCTCACCCGGCCTGTGACGGAGCGTTTCTATCTCTGGCACCCTACCCCGTGTGGAATCTCCAAACCCAGCAGATCCCTGTGGTGCGCTCCCGCGCCGCTCCTCCCAGGGAAGGGAGGGGAGTCTCCCCGGCTCTGCCGCTTGTTGTGTCCCTGTTGGAGGAGAAGTGGCCCGACTGGGTGGTGGATCACAGTTTATGGCAACCCCGAGCTGAGAGCCCGCGCCTCGGCTCCGTCTCTGCAGCCAGCTTCCCTGCTCTGATACCTGGGAGCTCTGCTGCACTCAGGCACCCCTGGTCTGTCTGTGAACCCGAGGGTCCTGAGACCACACTATCCCGCGAGGGTTCCACCCCCTGCTTAGCCACTGGAGCGAGCGACATCCCTCAGCGGAGCCGACTTCTATAAGTTCCGATTTTGTGCTCGGCGGCTCTATCACTTGCCAGAAGCGGGAGACGGAGGCCCCCTCACCCGCCGTCTATGCTCCTGAATATCACCTGGGATTCACTTCTCCGCACGTCCTACCTTCCAGAAAGTGGTCCCTTTTCTGTTCAGAGTGTTGTTACTATTCTTATCTTCGATCTCCTGTTGAGTTCGTAGGTGTTCAGAATGGTTTGATCCCTATTCAGCTGAATTCCTGAGACCAGACGAAATCCAGGTCTCCTACTCCTCCGCCATCTTGCTCCGCCCCCCTGCTCTGACACTTCTTATTCTTTCCTGTCTTGCTTGTTATCATCTGTCTCCTCACTAAAGCCCCATGAGAGCAGGGATCTGATCTACCTTGACCATGTCTTCTAGAGCATTGCCTGCCACAGAGGTGCCTGATACATTCACTGAAAGCACAAACAAAGAAGTGGTTACTTAAACGGAGTGCTCAGGCGTCCTGGGAAGCGGGGCAGATAATGGACATGGCTGTCATTGTGGCTGACCAAGAACCAAAGAAACTCAGAGAATAGCACGGTGTGGTGCCTAAGTTGATGGGCCTTGAATTTATATCTAGTATCAAATCACAGCTCTTCATCTCAACTTCCTCATCTATAAATGGGTTAAGAACATTTCTTGTGTACCTATTCTGTGCTGGGTTCTGGGACTACAATGGTGATCTAGAGAAATCTGCTGGCCTTGTAGACCTCAGGCAGATGCCCATCCCTCTGAGTAAACAAATGAGCACATACTCTGTAAGAACTAAAGAAGAGTAGAAGAACAACAAGGGTGGCTCTTCTGGATGGTCAGAGAAGACTGAAAGGAAGAACTGAAGCCTGCACGGGAAGGTATACCAAGAAAGGAAGCTAGGAGCCCCAGCATCAGAGGAACTATGGCTAGATGTCAAGTGTGTGTGGAATGTAGTGGGGCCAGAGGCAAGAGGTGAGTGTGGAAAGACAGGCATGGGCCAGATATGTTTCATAGGGTTGTGAGGATTCCAGATCATTCATTCATTCACCTATTCAGCAAGTTATTTATTGAGTGCCTTCTATAGTTCAGGAATTATTCTCAGCAGTGGGGATACAGTGGTAGAAAAACAGACTAATCTCCTGCCCTTAAGAGCATCTCTTCTATTAGGGATGTAATGTACAACATGATGACGATAGGTAGCATTGCTGAATGATGTATAAGAAGGTTGGTAGGGAGTAAATCGTGAGAGTTCTCATTACAATGAGAAAATAGTTTTTGTTTTTTTTTCCATTTCTTTTTATTGCATCTATATGAGATGATGGATGCTAACTAAACCTATTGTAATCATTTCAAAATATATGTAAGTCAAACCTTTATACTGTACACCTGAAACTCATACAGTGATGTATGTCAATTATATCTCAATAACACTAGAAAAAAAAGAGCGTCTCTTCTAGATGGAGAAGAGAGATGATAAAACAATAACCAGAATAAGTAAATTATTGAGTATGTTAGAAGGTGATAAAAGCTATGGAGAGAAATAAAACAAAGGAGAGAGCATGGAGAATGCCATGGGGAGAAGTTTTGCAGTCTAATGTAGTGTGGGGCCAGCACAGGCCTCAGTGAGACCTGAAAGGAGGTAATTCCTGTAAAGATATATAGATTTTAGCTCAGCACTATTACAGAGTGAGGCCTCGATAAGCCAATTAGCCAATTAACAATGATGGTGATGGTTGTGATGATGGCAATGATGGTGATAGTGATAATGATGATGGTGATGGTGATAATCATAATGATGATGATGGTGATGGTGATAATGATGGTGATGGTGATAAAGACGGTGGTGATGGTGATAATCATAATGATGATGATGGTGATAGTGATAATGACGGTGATGGTGATAATCATAATGATGATGATGGTGATAATCATAATGATGATGGTGATAGTGATAATGATGGTGATGGTGATAATCATAATGATGATGATGGTGATAATCATAATGATGATGGTGATAGTGATAATGATGGTGGTGGTGATAAAGATGCTGGTGATGGTGACAATCATAATGATGATGATGGTGATAGTGACAATGATGGTGATGATGGGGGTGAGGATGGGGATGATGGTGATGGAGAAGAAAAAGGAAAAGGACAAAGAGAAGAAAGGGGAGGAGTCAACAATGGAAGTCCTTTGTAAAAAACCCTTTCCTAACCAGCTCATCACCAGGAGGTACCCTTCTCTCTTTTTTGCCCATTAGTGCCTCCTGCAGCCCCTGGGCCTGGCAGGGTCTCAGGCAGCAATTTCCAGCACTAGGAGAGGTGCACAAATGGTGGCCAATTCTTTCAGAAATTCATCTTCCAAAAATTGCTTTCCATCCATTTTGCTCCAATTCCGTTTTATTTATTACCTAGCAGTGAGCAGATGGAGCCATTTTTCCTCAGAGCTGCTTGAAAGAGACGCATGGCAATTGTGCAGCAGGCTCGGGGGCTGATTTATGGGCTGTGTGCCACAGGAGCCAAGCTGATGCCCCTGCCATAGCTGCAGCTGGCAGAACGTGACGCTGTCTGGCCTGACTCCCTGTGGGCTGCCATTCAGGGACAGAGGTGATAGGTGCTGACATGTTACCTGGTCAAAGATGCCCCATCCATTCCTATCTCATACCTGCATGGTGTCTCTCCCACCAGGCCTCCAACCCTGATCTCTCCCCAGTGAACAGGAGGGACAGAAAATGTTTCTCAAGCAAAAGCAATTTCCTACTGCCAAAGGAAACTTTCGACTACGTCTTTAATCATCTGAATTTTTAGAGAGCTGCTGAGTTGGGCCATTTAGAAGTTGTTATAGAAGCTAATTTCTTCTTTGACATTTTCTATTGAATTTTCAGTTCCCTCATTCAAACTTGAAAAAGATTATGACCCCATAATGAAGCCTGTAAACCCACATTATAACTACAGTTGGACCAAATCTTTATCTTTCCTCCTTACTTGCTGTGTGACTATGGGCAAGTTGTTGAAATTCTCTGAGCCTTAGTTTCCACATCTGTAAAATACTCTGGCTTTTTGTGTCTGTCTCGTAGAACCACGGTGAGGATTAAAGGAGGTAATGCATAGGGACTGCTTAGCTCAGTACTGGGTGTATAATGAATGTTCAAGAAATGTTGCCTATTAATAGTATCATTTAAGATGTTATTGTCTTTCAAAGCTAGATTTCCTCTGTTAATTTGGAATCTGCAGGCCAGCTAAGTTTCTACCCATGTGATTTAAGATGGGTGTTTTACTCAAACTGATCCTCATATTTTATAACCATGAAATAGGGATAGCAACTATTTCCCCAGGGCTCTTGAAAGAAATGAAACACTGTATGTAGCAGTTTCTTGTAAAAGCTAAGTCCCTGAATAAAGGGTGGGTATTGCCATCATTTTATAAACAAGGTCTATATTTGTTTTTTGGGCAGATCTATTTAGGAGTAGAGACACACATGGGCCTCCTGCCACCTAACATCACACAGGGTTTTGTCACCTCTCCTCCAGATGCCTGGATCCTTTGGGTGAGAGGGACAGAATGAGTCTCCTCCTCTGCCTGGATGTTTCCCCAAAATGGATTCTGTAGGAGAGGAGTCTGGGGGTCTCCTTGGTTCAGATGACTTCAGCATATTTTAGGGGCCTATCAGAATCCTGCACTTAGTGGTCAGAGTCTGGAGTCTTGGCTGCTCCAAGATTAGGACAAGGTGAGCCTTTTACTTTATTTCCCTTCTGTTGTCTCCTGGATTTTCTCCCAGCCGATATCTAGGCTTTGTTTTAGTGTTTGGTTACTGAGTGAATGAGGCTAGGCCCAAGGAGAAATCTAAAGAGCCAGGAGGCTAGTAAATTCTGTATCTTCAGTTTTGTGAGGGATGCTGATGAGTGTACTGTGCCTTGAGCTCCCAGGACAGTAGGCAAAGATTATGGGGGCAGGGGGAGGAATACAGTGGAGAGTCACACTTATACTGACCCTCCTAATGGAGTTCCTTTCTTCTGCCTCTTCCTGCTACCTCACATCCTAACTTATCACACTCGGGGGAGGGGGGGCGGGGAACTAGTTTGGGAAGTTCAGCTCATAACATCTTTGCAAATGCCTAGGTCTTTGAATCAGTCCTTACCTGTGATATTAGGTAACTCCTAAGGCATAGAAGGCATTCTGGATCAATATCATTCCTGAGATTCCCCCAGGCCAATTGTGCCCTATGTTACAGGCTCAGAAACCTAAGGTCCTGTGGTTACAGCTTCAAGGGGATAGGTCCTTTTGAAGGGGGTCTAATTACCCCCTTTATTTTTATATGTTCTAGATTGGAACAGCCCAATAAAACTTCCTGTGATGATGGAAATGTTTTATATCAGTGCTGTGCAATATAGTAACCATTAGTCCCAAGAGGCTATTGAGCACACCTGGTTCATGTGACTGGAGGAACTGAATTTTTTATTTAATTTGTAACGATTTAAATAGCCACACCGTGGCTGGTGGCTGCCATATTGGATGGCACAGCTCTCTACCGTCTCTCCTTTATTTTATGGAGGAATTATGTGCCCAGGAGGAATTACTTGAGGACCTCTGAGGTGCCAGCCCCTATGCCAGGCTCTGTGGGGCACACGGGAGAAGAGAGAGCTTAGCCTTGGAAATTTTCACTTCTCACTTGGGAGGAGAGATAGAGGTGAAAAACTTGAAGGCAGAAGCAAGTGCTGGGCAAAGGATCTGCAGATGCCGTTAGTCTTATCCACCAAGGAGAGGAAGTTCCCGGCTCAGCCAGGGCTGGGTGCACAGTGGTTGTACCGCCAGTTGTGCCAACAGACACATTCTTTAGTCAGTTGCTCAGCACAGTCTGGGCAGCTTGGCATGGCTGGGGGTGTGTGGAAGGTAGGAATTCCTTGGTCCTGCCTTAGGGGAGTAGACAGAGCCCTGCAGAGATACTGGCTAATCCTCAGAAAAACCCCAGAGCTTCTCCCTCCATCCCACCCAGCAGCACCAGTCCTGGTTCTCATGAGGAATGACCAGTGACATCCAAACTTAGTTGCTTTCCATGACTTTCTGGAAGGATGATCTAGTCGAAATTGCAGGCAGAGACCAGGGGTACACCCCAGCCTCCTTACCTGACAGCTGAACTCACTGAAAACATTGAGGACAGCTGGCTCGCTGGCCTTTCTGAGCAGGGCAGGTGGGTTCTGTTTGTCTGTCTTGGAAGGAGTGGTTTCCCTGAGTCACACACAGCCCTGCTTGTCCCTGGGAGCTGTCCTCCGCTTTCACCCAAAATAGCTCGGAGATCGTCTCCTCTCTCAGGACAATGCCTCTTGCTTAAAGAATGTCATGGTAGATTTTTTTTTTTTTTAGGTAAGTAATTATTTTGAGAAATTTTCTCTACTTGAGCAGGAAGCAAACAGCAGTAGCATTTCTTTAATAAACACTCTTGGTGCTTTCTATGTGCCAAGATTGTTCGATGTGCATTACAAATATGAACGTGATTAAAATTTATAACAGTGCTAGGAGGCAGCTCTGTTTATAACCCCATTTTAAACACTGATCAAGCTGAGGCATACATAAGTAACTTGCCCAAGGTGACATAGCTAGGAAGTGGCAAGCTGGCAGGCAAATCTCTAAGGTGACCAACCATCCTGGAACTGAGGGGTTGCCTGGGTCATGGGATTTTCAGTGACAAAACCAGGAAATTCAAAGGTAAACTGAGATTTTGGCCATCCTATATACCCTGGGGAAGTTTGACTCCAAAGTTCTGGTTCTCAATCTTCATGCTTTCTGCTCAGTTGTAGAAGGGGACTAGTGAATCAAAGTTAGCTTTGTCCCCATCCCCTCATTCTATAGATGAGAAAGGTGAGGCCTGGCTAATTCTCGTCCACAACTCAAGGAAGCCAGACAAGGAGCTGGGACCCCACCTTGGTTGACCATGTCCTAGCCTCTGCTCAGTCCATGGGTTCCTGGATATTTCTCTATTCGTTCAAACCCCATCTCTACGGGAAAGGGATTCAAAGTGACCTATAGGAAGAGGCATGATGACAAGTTGCCAAAATACAAAAAGCAGAAGAAAATCAAGACCAAAGTTTAACACATACTCCAGCTTTAATAGATAACTTGGGCTTGAGCTTCCTGGTACCTACTGCAAAAAAGGAAAGCCTTCAGAGTTCTCTCAGGGGAGATAGGTTGTTTTTTTTTTTTTAATTTGTTTTTTGTTTTGTTTTTGCTTTTTTCTTGACTGAATTATTATCTATTCAAGATCTTTAGATAGAGACTATTTACCAGGAGAAGGTGCTTAGTGTGAGCTTCCTGTGAAGGTATAAGCATGTATCCATCACAGCCCTTCATACAAGCCAGGGCATCTTCCTATAGCACAACTAAAGAGAGTGACCCAGAAAGTGGCCGAGTGAAGGTGGTCCAGGTTTGAAGTCCTTTGAGGGCTCAAACAAAATCCCAATAAACTCTGATGCAGAGGTGCACCTTATAGCCCAGATACAACTGTGGGTTTAGGGGCCTGGAGACCTGCCAGATCCTTTCCCTCCAACCCTCACTGCCTGAGGCTTTCCATAGGGCCACAAAGACTCTGGACTGAATTCTCTTCTCTGGGTCCTGCCAGAAGACAGACCCAGGCCTTTGGAAGCTTTCATGGCACTTCTCTGGACTTGATGGCACCCTGAGCTTTAGGGTGGGTACCCACCAGCATTGCTTCATCCCATCCTGCGCTTGAGAGGCCAGGTCCCGGCCGGGCAAAAGTGGGTATTTCCTGTGGTAGGGGGTGCAGGTGGTGGGCACCACTGGACTCTTCCTTGTTGGTTTTTCATTAAGATTTTTGTTGCCTTTTCTTTTAAACAACTTCTTGGGTTTCTTTCAAGGTCGAGGAGGAGGATGCCACTGAAGGAAGCGGGGAGAGTCCCACTCTAATCAAATTTGAGTGGAGACAGGATAAAAATTAACCTTCATTTGAATATGTAAACAAACACAGTGCTTGGTAACTTCCAGCCGTCCTTGGCTTGGGTCGCTGAGGAGCAGCATAAAGTGATTCATCTGCCAGGTCTCTTCATGGAAGGAAAAACTTTATTCTTAAAGGCTTTTTACACTTGAATAAGTGCTAAATAATAATAATAGGCCAAGACTGAAAGAAACTCTTTTCACTGGAAGGGTGTCAACACAGGCAGGATGAAGAACTGGGAGTTCTTCTAGGGAGTGAGGGGGTGACAAAATCTGGGTTGATGAATGCTGACGTTCTGAATAAAATCACTCCATGCCTTCACCTAGGTCAAGAAACGACATTGTTTTCCTGAGCCGCGGTGACAGCGAGGTGACAGAGATTAATAGCTTGGTATTGACTGAGCAACTTCGAGTTCCTTATCTCTGTCAAGTCAAGGCTGTGTCCAAGGGCTGAAAGTGTTATTAGACTTATAATTGCAAAGACATTTAAAGGGTTTCCCCTTAAGGGACTATGAAATCCAATAAACCTTTCACAAAACCTCAAGCGCTGGAGTGCAAAGCCCTCGTCTGGAAGAGCTGCACGCTCCCAGCCAAGCACCAGGGAAACCTTGAAGCCGCCAACATTGAATAATGTTTGATTTATGAAGTTGGTTTTGAATTTGTATCAGTTGTTTTATTAAAAATATATGAAAGGAAGTTTTAAATATGAGCAAGCCCTGTAGGTGCTTGTCTGCACTGAGCCGCCTGTCTGGCTGAGCCCTGTGCTTCCTCCTTGCTCTGTTGCTAGTTCCAGGAAGAGTGAGGAGGGAGGACCTGCGTGGCTAATTTGCAGGGTTAATTTGGTCTGCCAGGGACTAGGTCTCAATTTCTCACCCAGGTTTTTGGAGGAAGGTGGAAGGGCTGGAGAATGCTGGAGTGGGCAGGTTTGTTGCCTTCTGAAGGTGGCCTGAGGACATTACTCAGCGAGCTGGGCTGTGTTTACTTGTCAATCAATAGCAACACCAAGGAGTACATCAACTTCTGAAAAGGCATTCCTGCTTCCATTCAGGGAGGTTCTGACACCAGAGGCTGTAGGCAGGGCTGTGGTTGGTTTGTAGGAGACCCGTTTATGGGTGCTGGATGTAGGGATGGGGGGTTGCCGAGCAGATTAGGACTCTGGGTCTCAGTTTTTCCATCAGTCAAATGACAGGATTGGACTGCACCTCCCACCCCCAACACCTCTGGTCCTGATGTTCTTTGGAGCCCACCCAGCAGGGCAAGACCTCCAGGCCAGTCCTTCATCACCTCACGGCCAAAGGAACACCCACAGAGAATGGTGCCATGAGGAAGGCAGGGGCCACAGTGCGGCAGGATGCTGGCACTGGGAATGACCTGAGGGTTGTTGAAGCATGTTGATAAAGAGGGGCCTCTGTCTCCAGGGCCAGCCTAGGATGGCAGCCAGCATTACAGACCTCAAGGCTATAAATATTTCTAGAGATTTGGGAGGGCACCTATTTCACGTTCTACCTGGGAACGTCCCAACAGATAGATGCTACTTCAGGCATGAAGTACCCTCTGCTGCTCGCCTGCCCCAGGACTTCAGTGAGGAGCCTGGGGCAGTCAGAGGTGCAAGGGTGTGAGGTGTGGAGGAGCCTGGGAGTCTGCCTCAGTCCTTCCCAGAGGACACCACTTGTTCTCCCTGACCCATCCTGGAGTGGGGCTTCCACAGCCTATTCCCCTTTGCCTATGACTGCATCGCTGTGTCAGGCACATAGCAGGTGTCATGAGTGGGTAAAAGCCAACCATCAACTCCCATTTCCCCCCCCACACCATCCATGCTAGTCACAGATGGCCAGCTGGCACAGCAATTCTGCCAGAAGGCTGTGGGCGCTGGCCAAAACTAGGGGGAGTGGGGCTGATTTCAGGTTGACCTGGGAACGTCCCAACAGGTGAGTGATTGTGAAGGTCTTGAAGTACTCTCTGGTGCTCTAAAGCTGTACCCCAGTGAGGAGGCTGGGGGAGTGAGAGCAATAATGGGTTCTGAGGATATGCCCCAGGAACCCTTTGTAGGGGTGGTCTTGCCCTCTCTCCACTTCCTTCCTGCAGTGAGAAGAAAGTCTGGGCACCCTTGGGGCCCCCATAGCCACTCTTACATCTCTGCTTCATCACCCTCACACTGCTGCTTTGTGCCTGGCACATTGTAGATAAATGTGTGTTGGGTGGATTGATGAATAAATGAAATAATCCACCAACTCCAACCCCACTGCTCCTCATTAATGCCACCCAAGAGTGACTGGCCAACTCACTGACTCTGCCGGGAAGCTATGGGCATTGCAGAAACTGCCCGACTCTGGACCATGTTGTGGCATCTCTTCATCTTCCTAAATTCCATTTGTAGGTGTTCTAACTCATCTCCTCAGGCTTTCTAATATCTTTTTTTTTAGGCCTTCTAACATTTTGACCTCCCAGTACCTTGCACTTACCCTCAAAACAGTTTAGCGTCCTTCCCTGAATCCCTTCCATGTGCCGGGCACAGCAGAACAGGCTATGGCAGATGCCAGGGAGGGCAGTGATTAGGAAGCCAGACAGACCTGGCTTCAAGTCATGGCTCTGCTATTTTTCAGCATGGGCAAGTGATTTCATCTCTCTGAGCTTCAGTGTTCTCATCTGTAAGATGGGGGTAAATATTAAGACCTGCCTTAAAGGGTTCTCCTGGAAAAGAAGGATGCTAGCGCCAAACATGTATTGACCATCTGCATCATGCTGAGCTCTTGATGTTTAATGCTCTGAGGTACATACCACTATCATCTCAAGAATCCCCACTTGATAGGGGAAGATAGTTAGCCCTAGGTTAAATGGCTTGACTGAAGTGGTGCAGCTCACAAGTGGCTGTGCAGGGCTTGGACAAAGTCTGGCAGAATTTGAGTCTGATTCCAAAGTGCACGATCATCACTAATTTGCTCCAAACATCAAGTGCTTGCCATGGATGTTTAGGGGCAGCCCCTTGGTGCTAAGAAGGGGAGGGAGTACTTCTTCCTAATGCTCAATGACGGCCACAGATTGAGCATATCCTTTGTGAGTACTTCTCATCTGGAAGTCCATAATTTTGGGGCTGGGGATGAGGTTTGATTCAGATAGACCCACAGTCAGTAACATGACTGCTCCAAGGTGTTCCTCCAAACTATGGAGGAATGACTTAATGGAGGACCTCCCTGGGTGGTAGAGAAGTGCCTAGGTGGTGGAGGACTTGTCTAGGTGGTAGAGGACTGCCCAAGTGGTGGAGGACTGCCCCAGGTGGAGAGAAGTACCCCTGGCTGGTGGAGGACTGCCCTTGGAGGTAGAGGACTGCTCTAAGTGCTGGAAGATTGCCTGTGGTGGTGAAGTGCCCCAAGTAGTCAAGGTCTGCCCAGATGATGGAGGAGTGACCTGGGGGGTGGAGGAGTGTCCTGGGTGGTGGAGGGCTGCCTTGTGGTGGAGGATTGCTGCAGGTGGTGGATGACTGCCCAGGTGGTAGAGGAGTGCCCCGGATGTTGGAGGAGTGTCCCTGGTAGTGGAAGACGTCCCTGTTGGTGGAGGATTGCCCCAGATAGTACATGACTGCCCTGGGTAGTGGAGGACTATCCCAGGTGGTGGAAGACTGCCGTGGTGATGGAGGATTGCCCCAGTTGGTAGAGGACTCTCCCATGTGGTAGAGAAATGCCCAGGTGGTGGAGGAGTGCCTAAGGTTTGGGAGGACTGCCCCTGTTTGTGGGGGAATGACCTGGGTGATAGAACAGGGTGCAGAATGCCCAGCCAGCTGACCTCCTGATTTGGAAAACAAGGCCTAGGCTTTCTCCCACCATGATTCTCTGGATCTCTAGGACTCCCCACTTTCCCTAGGTTTAGTAGGTGGGTAAAATCAGGCCAAAGCAGTAGTCATATTGCACTTGAACCAGGGCCTATGAAGGCCATGTGGCTGGGTCCTGGCTGAGAGACCACATACAGCATATGAGTTTCAAGGCACAGCTAGTACTCTTGAGGTAGCACAGCTCTTCAGGAAGCAGGAGTGATGGGAAGCATATCTCTGGCCCTTCCTATGAGTCTGGGCACTGCCCCACCTGCCCAAGGAGGGACCATGTCAGTTGGCAAATGCTGGTTTTCAGGGAAGAGGGCAGAGAGGGACTACTCCCCATGCTGCTGAGGTTATGAGGCCTTTCAGAAACTCTCCGTCCCTGCCATGGCCCCTCCATTCCTAAAACAGATGGCCCCAAGGCTTCATCTCATCCTTTTTCCTGATCCCTGCTTCCCTCACTGTGCATGCTTACTTGTTTTGGACAGGCTGGGTGCTCTGTGATGTCCCCATGAATTTGCATGGCTCCCTAGCCCCCTGTATTTCTCATTAATCCTCCTGCATGCTCAAGCTCACTTCATGTCTTCCTGTACCAGCTAAGCCCTGGGGCCCTCGCACCTTGAGTAAACATAGTCCTGGGAGGCATCACTGGAAAGGTGTCACCTCTCAGCACGCAGGACCCTGCCAACGTTTTTTCAGCCAGCCTTGTTACAGGTGAACTTTGGGCCCTGCCTACTGGCTGGCAGCTTTTGGATCTTGTAATTTACAAAACTCTTTGTTCTTCCCTGCCTGCCAGGTGTTTCAGACGGACTCATTTCTTTGCAGAGTTGAGCTCTTATGACATTCAATCTGTGGGGCTGTGGACTGTTTGGAAGTTTTTCTTGAAGGTTGGCCTTCAACAGTCTGTTATGCTTTGTGCTTTCCACTTGCTTTTGATTAGTTCGAGCAGAAGTTTTCAGTTCTGTGGTTTTAGCCACTGGAAACACCAAAGATTAGGAGGAGCAGAAAAAGACCTTGAAAGGAGACAGAAAGGGGTCTATAGACAGCTCCCCTTGAAAGGGCTCTCACACGGCCCAGTGGCTCCTACACTGGCTGTATACTCACATCACCTGGCTTCCTTTGCCCCAAGTGAACCCCAGACTGGTGCTGGGAGACAGATACAAAGAGCTCTGGCCACCAGGCCCTTTGGAGGACAAATCTGGCTGATGGAGGTTTTACTGTCCTGTGTGTCTTTCTCATGGGATATTGTAGGAATCGGTCAACTCACACACAATAGGTGCTCACAAGACTTTTAGGAATAAAGAGACATTGGGATAATATCCATATTTTGATTCCTCCTCCATATTAAAAAATGAAGAAATGCCAAAATGGGGTGAAGAAAATTGTATTTTTAAATGTTTTCTTTGAACAAATTACACTAAAGCAGATGCAACAGAATAATTTACTACTCTGCTCCCATAAAACACATGACTGAATAATTTTGACTAATGTAAAATGTCAAAACATTTATGGGAAAATAATGACACCAGAAGTTTTGATATACATGGTAGTGTTATACCAATCATGGTCTGAATGATAGCTACACGTCACTAAGATCCCGGACTAAATTCTGGTCTTCAGTGTTCTACCACAGGTGGCAATGTCCTACAAGGCAATTTGCTATTCACAAGATAATTACAGGATTTATTTTTAAGAACTTAATTCACAGCTCCCATCAGGTGGTGGGGTCCGGTGAGGGGACCCATGTTTAAAGTTGGAGGATCAGTGCTCTTGTGCATCGATGTGATCTTATTTATAACATCATTTGGTGACAATGTGGAACCTAAGTTTGAGGTCTTCTGTGACTCTGCGGCCACCCCCTTCCTTTCCCATCCACACCCGCCAAGATCAGCGGTGTGGGGATTGGGCTTGTGGAGATGCCTTGAGTGCCACTAATCCAGAGGCCTGACAGTGCAGGGGAGATCTGGGACTGACGGGAAGGGAGAGTGGTGTTGGGGCAGGCTGGCACGGATGCTTTTGGCGACAGGCTGTGATCACACTGCGGGTGGCTGGACAGGCTTCCTGGCCCATGCATATGCATCATGCCAGCCCTAGGGAGCTGGGGACTTGGCTGGCCTCCAGGAAGGGCACCATATGGAAAGTGTGTGAGGTTTTAATTTTTTTTCAAGACTTCACCAAAACAAAAGAAGTAAAAAAGGAAACAGGAGACAGGAAAAGAAAAGTTAAAGATGGGATCATACAAGGTTAAGGATTAAAGAATCACAAATATCAACAAACTGCTACAGCCCCCACCTGGCCCAGATGGAGAAACTGAGGCACAGAGAGTCAAAGGGGCATGTTCAAATCCAAACAAATGTGGAAGGAAAAGCCAAGGGTCTAGCACAGTCCCCTGGAGAAGCATGATCTTTCGTTCCTGAGTTTCCTCTTGGTTCCTCTTGGGATTCCCTGACACAACAGGGTAGCAATCTATGGCTTTGCATTTCTAGATTCTTCTAACAATCAAATAATTTCTCAGCAGGTGGTGGTTTACATGATCAGTTCTCCAAATCTATTACTCAAGATAATTCCTTTTAACTGCATGAGCCTTTAAATTCTTCTTTTTGCTTAATACTATATCCAGCTAGGCTATCACTGAAAATAGAAGGAGAGATAAAAAGCTTCCAGAACAAACAAAAACTAAAGGAATTTGCAAACACGAAACCAGCCCTCCAAGAAATATTGAGAGGGGTGCTCTAAGCAAAGAGAGAACCAAAAGCAGCAAAGAACAGAAACGAACACAGACAACAGACAGTTAACAGTCACCTTACAGGTAATACAATGGCACTAAATTCATACCTTTCAATAGTTACCCTGAATGTAAATGGGCTAAATGCCCCAATCAAAAGACACAGGCTATCAGATTGGATTAAAAAACAAGACCCATCCATATGCTGTCTGCAAGAGACTCATTTTAGACCCAAAGACACCCCCAGATTGAAAGTGAGGGGGTGGAAAACCATTTACCATGCTAATGGACACCAAAAGAAAGCTGGGGTGGCAATCCTTATATCAGACAAACTAGATTTTAAAACAAAGACCGTAATAAGAGATGAGGAAGGACACTATATCCTACTTAAAGGGTCTATCCAACAAGAAGATCTAACAATTGTAAATATCTATGCCCCGAACATGGGAGCAGCCAATTATATAAGGCAATTAATAACAAAAGCAAAGAAACACATTGACAACAATACAATAATAGTGGGGGACTTTAACACCCCCCTGACTGAAATGGACAGATCCTCTAAGCAAAAGATCAACAAGGAAATAAAGACTTTAAATGACACACTGGACCAAATGGACTTCACAGACATATTCAGAACATTCCATCCCAAAGCAACGGAATACACATTCTTCTCTAGTGCCCATGGAACATTCTCCAGAATTGATCACATCCTAGGTCACAAATCAGGTCTCAACTGATACCAAAAGATTGGGATCATTCCCTGCATATTTTCAGACCACAAGGCTTTGAAACTAGAACTCAATCACAAGAGGAAAGTCGGAAAGAACTCAAATACATGGAGGCTAAAGAGCATCCTACTAAAGAATGAATGGGTCAACCAAGAAATTAAAGAAGAATTAAAAAAATTCATGGAAACCAATGAAAATGAAAACACAACTGTTCAAAATCTTTGGGATACAGCAAAGGCAGTCCTGAGAGGAAAGTATATAGCAATACAAGCCTTTCTCAAGAAACAAGAAAGGTCTCAAATACACAACCTAACCTTACACCTAAAGGAGCTGGAGAAAGAACAGCAAATAAAGCCTAAACCCAGCAGGAGAAGAGAAATAATAAAGATCAGAGCAGAAATCAATGAAATAGAAACCAAAAGAACAGTAGAACAGATGAAAGAAACTAGGAGCTGGTTCTTTGAAAGAATTAACAAGATTGATAAACCCCTGGCCAGACTGATCAAAAAGAAAAGAGAAATGACCCAAATCAACAAAATCATGAATAAAAGAGGAGAGATCACAACCAACACCAAAGAAATACAAACACTTATAAGAACATATTATGAGCAACTCTATGCCAGCAACTTAGATAACCTGGAAGAAATGGGTGCATTCCTAGAGATGTATCAACTACCAAAATTGAACCAGGAAGAAATAGAAAACCTGAACAGACCTATAACCACTAAGGAAATTGAAACAGTCATCAAAAATCTCCCAAGAAACAAAAGCCCAGGGCCAGATGGCTTGCCAGGGGAATTCTATCAGACATTTAAAGAAGAATTAATACCCATTCTCCTGAAACTGTTCCAAAAAAATAGAAATGGAAGGGAAACTTCCAAACTCATTTTATGAGGACAGCATTACCTTGATCCCAAAACCAGACAAAGACCCCATCAAAAAAGAGAATTACAGACCAATATCCTTGATGAATATGGATGCAAAAATTCTCACCAAAATACTAGCCAATAGGATCCAACAGTACATTAAAAGGATTATTCACCATGACCAAGTGGGATTTATTCCTGGGCTGCAAGGCTGGTTCAACATACGCAAATCAATCAACGTGATACAATACATTAACAAAAGAAAGAACAAGAATCATATGATCCTCTCAATAGATGCAGAAAAAGCATTTGACAAAGTACAGCATCCTTTCTTGATCAAAACTGTTCAGAGTATAGGGATAGAGGGTACATAGCTCAATATCATAAAAGCCATCTATGAAAAACCTACAGCGAATATCATTCTCAATGGGGAAAAGCTGAAAGCTTTTCCCCTAAGGTCAGGAACGCGGCAGGGATGTCCACTCTCACCACTGCTATTCAACATAGTATTAGAAGTCCTAGCCACAGCAATCAGACAACAAAAAGAAATCAAAGGCATCCAAATCGGCAAAGAGGAAGTCAAACTCTCACTCTTTGCAGATGATATGATACTGTATGTGGAAAACCCAAAAGACTCCACCTCAAAACTGCTAGAACTCATACAGGAATTCAGTAAAGTGGCAGGATATAAAATCAATGCACAGAAATCAGTGGCATTCCTATACACCAACAACAAGACAGAAGAGAGACAAATCAAGGAGTCGATCCCATTTACAATTGCACCCAAAACCATTAGATACCTAGGAATAAATCTAACCAAAGAGACAAAGGATCTGTACTCAGAAAACTATAAAATACTCATGAAAGAAATTGAAGAAGACACAAAGAAATGGAAAAACGTTCCATGCTCATGGATTGGGAGAATCAACATTGTGAAGATGTCAGTGCTACCTAGAGCAATCTACACATTCAATGCAATCCCCATCAAAATACCATCCACTTTTTTCAAAGAAATGGAACAAATAATCCTAAAATTTGTATGGAACCAGAAGAGACCCAGAATAGCCAGAGGAATACTGAAAAAGAAAAGCAAAGCTGGCGGCATCACAATTCCGGACTTCCAGTTCTATTACAAAGCTGTCATCATCAACACAGTATGGTACTGGCACAAAAACAGACACATAGATCAATGGAACAGAATTGAGAGCCCAGAAATGGACCCTCAACTCTATGGTCAACTTATTTTTGACAAAGCAGGAAAGAATGTCCAATGGAAAAAAGACAGTCTCTTCAACAAATGGTGTTGGGAAAATTGGACAGCCACATGCAGAAGAATGAAACTGGACCATTTCCTTACACCACACACAAAAATAGACTCCAAATCGTTGAAAGACCTAAACGTGAGACAGGAGTCCATCCAAATCCTAAAGAAGAACACAGGTAGCAACCTTTTCGACCTTAGCCGCAGCAACTTCTTCCTAGAAACATCGCCAAAGGCACGGGAAGCCAGGGCAAAAATGAACTATTGGGATTTCATCAAGATAAAAAGCTTTTGCACAGCAAAAGAAACAGTCCACAAAACCAAAAGACACCCGACAGAATGGGAGAAAATATTTGCAAATGACTTATCAGATAAAGGGCTAGTATCCAAAATCTATAAAGAACTTATCAAACTCAACACCCAAAGAACAAATAATCCCATCAAGAAATGGGCAGAAGACATGAACAGACATTTTTCCAAAGAAGACATCCAAATGGCCAACAGGCACATGAAAAAGTGCTCGACATCGCTCGGCATCAGGGAAATCCAAATCAAAACCTCCATGAGATACCACCTCACACCCGTCAGAATGGCTAAAATTAACAAGTCAGGGAACGACAGATGTTGGCGGGGATGTGGAGAAAGGGGAACCCTCCTACACTGTTGGTGGGAATGCAAGCTGGTGCAACCACTCTGGAAAACAGTATGGAGGTTCCTCAAACAGTTGAAATTAGAGCTATCGTTTGATCCAGCAATTGCACTACTGGGTATTTACCACAAAGATACAAATGTAGGGACCCGAAGGGGTACGTGTACCCCAATGTTTATAGCAGCAATGTCCACAATAGCCAAACTGTGGAAAGAGCCAAGGTGCCCATCGACAGATGAATGGATAAAGCATAAGTGGTATATATACACAATGGAATATTATGCAGCCATCAAAAGGAATGAGATCTTGCCATTTGCAACGACGTGGATGGAACTGGAGGGTGTTATGCTGAGTGAAATAAGTCAATTAGAGAAAGACATGTATCACATGACCTCACTGATATGAGGAATTCTTAATCTCAGGAAACAAACTGAGTGTTACTGGAGTGGTTGGGGGTGGGAGGGATGGGGTGGCTGGGTGATAGACATTGGGGAGGGTATGTGCTACAGTGAGCGCTGTGAATTGTGCAAGACTGTTGAATCACAGTTCTGTACTTCTGAAACATAACGCAACATATTTTAAGAAAAAAAAAGAAGAAGATAACAGGAGAGGAAGAAAAGGGGAGTATGTCAGAGGGGGAGACGAACCATGAGAGATGATGGACTCTGAAAAACAAACTGAGGGTTCTAGAGGGGAGGGGGGTGGGGGGATGGGTTAGCCTGGTGATGGGTTTTGAGGAGGGCACGTTCTGCATGGAGCACTGGGTGTTATGCACAGACAATGAATCATGGAACACTGCACCAAAAACTAATGATGTAATATATGGTGATTAACATAACAATAAAAAATTTAAAAAAACATAATAATTTAAAAAAAAAGAAAAAAAACAGAAAAAAAATTCTTCTTTTTGCTTAAATAAAAAAAAAGTTTAATTGTGATAAAATAAGCATAACATAAAATTTACCATCTTAATCATTTGGGGGGATGATGTAGTATTTATTGACATGGAAATATTTGCACAATATATTCTTTTTTATCGTGGCAAATAAAACAAATAACATAAAATTTATCCTCCCAACAATTTCCATGTATACCGTATAATATTGTCAACCACGGGCATTGTGGTACAACAGACCGCCCAGGACACCTCCCACCCATCTTGCATGACTGGAATTGTTTACCAGCTGAAGAATATGTCCCCACCTTTCTCTCCCCCAGCCCCTGGCAATTACCATCCTGCTTTCTGCTCTATGAGTTTGACTACTTTAGCTACCTCATATAAATGGAATCCTACAGTATTTGTCTTTTTGTAACTGACTTATTTCACTTAGCATAATATCCTTAAGATTTACCCATGTGGTAGCAGATGACAGGATTTCCTTCTTTTTTAAGCCTGGATAATATTCCATTGTATGTGTCTATCACATTTTCTTTATCCATTCATCCACTGATAGACATTTAGGTTGCTTCCACCTCTTGGCTATTGTGAATAATGTTTCGATGAACATGAGGGTGCAAATATCTCTTTGAGATCCTGTTTTCAATTATTTTGGATATATTCCCAGAAGTGGGATTGCAGAATCATCAGGTGGTTCTATTTTTTTATTTGTTTGATGAAACTTGATGCTGTTTTATGCAGCATCTGTACCATTTTATATTCCCACCAACAGTGCACAGGGGTTCCAATTTCTTCATATCCTTACCTCATCTTAACTATTTTTGAGTATATAGTTCAGTAGTGCTAAGTATATTCACATTGTTGTGCAAACAATCTCCAGAACTTTTTCATCTTGCAAAGGACTTAAAACCATTTGGGTTGATTTCTATTGCTTGAAAAAGTGAAAAAGCCCTAATTTATACACCCCCAGTATGGTGCACCCCAGTTCCCTGGTGCGTCAACATGTCAGACCATTGTTGGTTTGTACCAACAGGTGGATGTTGGGATGGCAGGAGAAATCAGTGCCGTGGAGTTTCTGAGATGGGGTAGCAATGCTTCCTGAGAGCTTGTGGAAGACACTTTGAGGTTCTCTGTGGGAGGAGGATGATAATCCAGTGTGCTCAGATAAGGGGGATAGGTCACATACCCAGACCTCTGCTCCCTGGCAGTCATGGAGAACTGTGTTTTTGCCTTACAAAAACAAATGTTCATTCTTAGCCGAGTGACTTCAAATTTAGCAACCCCTGGGCACTTGTTCAAAATGTTAATGCCAGGGCCTTGCTTCTTTCCTCAGGATGGGAGATTCTTCAGGAGGATATGCCTCAGGTCCAGGTAAACAATTCCCAAATTCAGATGCGGAAGCAAATGTTTGCCTTCAAGACAGCAACTGCTGGTACCCCTCATAGAGTTCACAGGCTAGGAAAAGGGCTGCTTTGAGAGCACCCGGTGTACTATTCCCATTGCATTTTCTTGTCTTTTCCTTATAGAAGGGCTGTTGAAGGTCATGTCATAAACCAGATATGTGTCATATAAGATGGAGTTCTTCCCTGTTGAAAGAGGTAGTTGGGGGAGCAAGTGCTTGGCTTGGTGATTTCAGAAATTCTGATTTGTCAAAGCCAAGAATAGCCTTGTAATAATAAAGGGAAAAAATTGCTTGAGATTCCAAGGGAACCATGATTTAGTGATAGTCCCAAAGGAAAACTAGTGTATGATGTCTCCTCTCCTCCCTACTGCCTCTTGAGAGATGATGACTCATTTGTAATTTATTAGCTAATTATGCACGGGAAAAGGAGTATGAATCACTTCATTTAGATGATAGCAATTAGCGAGGGCTTGTTGGAGTTCTTTCTGTCGGGGTTCTGAGTATGTTTAGACAACACGGGTGCTATCGAGGCCAGGATACCTTTGGGGAGGAGGTATGCCATTTCCCCCTGCTCCTGCCCAGCTAGTAAGCCAGTTCTGTCCAAACTCCTCCCCTGACTTCCTCTGACTACATCACTTTCTGATTTATTTGCCCTTCATCTCTTACAGGCTCTAGATATGGGCAAATCACCTTACTTCTCTGGACCTGATCTGTAAAATGGAATCATCTACTCTTCCTGCTCCCATGAAAGAGGCTGACTGGATGCCTGGAACTTTAGACCAGGAATTTAGAACCACTGGCTGTTTGGTTTGCTCCTGACCCCTGAGAGGGTTGGGGAGATGCCAGCCCTTAGAATCTATCAACTCCACTGCTTCGTACTCACTGCAGAGATGCACTGCATGTGCGCACACAGATACAGGGTCCAGGATGCTCTTTGCATCGTGGCACTTATCAGCAAAGAGCAACAGACACCTCAGTGCCCAAGAACAGGGGAACAATGAAATAAAATGTGGTATATTCAAATGATGGAATACTACCAAGCAGTTACAAGGACTGAACTAGATCTCTGTATGTCAGTATGGATAGTGGCAAATGACTAAACAATATATTCAATAAGATCTCATTTATGCTAAGAAGTCAATACAAAATAATGTTACACATTTTCTGTGGAAAGGTATTTATATCTATATACCTATATCAGTCAATCAATCATCTACATATTTGTATTCTGGTAAAGGATAAACAGGTCCAGAAAAATACATCAAATTAATAGCTTAAAAATATCAGAACTGTTAAAAAGTCCCTTTGGCCAGGTTGGCGGAACAAGATGGCAGAGGAGTAGGAGACCTGGATTTCGTCTGGTCTCAGGAATTCAGTCTGAACACCTACGAACTCAACAGGAGATCGAAGAAGAGAGTAGCAACAACTCTCTGAACAGAAAAGTGACCACTTTCTGGAAGATAGGACGTGCGGAGAAGTGAATCCGAGGCGATATTCAGGAGGATAGACGGCGGGGGAGGGGGCCTCCGTTGGCCGCTTCTGGCAAGTGATAGAGCCGCGGAGCACAAAATCGGAACTTTTAGAAGTCGGCTCCGCGGAGGGACGTCGCTCCAGTGGCTAAGCGGGGGGTGGAACCCTCGCGGGACAGTGTGGACTCAGGACCCTCGGGGTCACAGAAAGGCCAGGGGTACCTGAGTGCAGCAGAGCTCCCAGGTATCGGAGCGGGGAAGCCGGCTGCAGAGACAGAGCTGAGACGCGGGCTCTTAGCTCGGGGTTGCCATAAACCGTGATCCACGGCACAGTTGGGCCACTGCTCCTTCAGCAGGGACCCAACAAGCAGCAGAGCTGGGGAGACTCCCCTTCCTCCCCGGGGAGGAGCGGCACAGGAGTGCATGGCAGGGATCTGCTGGGTTTGGAGACTCCACACGGGGTCGGGTGCCAGAGATAGGAACACTCGGTCACAGGCCAGGTGAGCACGCAGTGCGGCCGGAGACCAGGGAGACGGGAGTGACTGCTTTTCTCTGGGGACGCACTGAGGAGCGGGGCCCCGAGTTCTCAGCTCCTCTGGGTGGAGACTGGGAGGCCACCATTTTCACCCTGGTCCTCCAAAGCTGTACCGAGAGCTTGCAGGGAACAAAAGCTCCTGAGAGCAAATCCGAGCAGCTTGCTTAGCCCAGACCGTCAAGGGCAGGGCAATTCCGCCCCCGGCAAAGACATTTGGGTACCACAGCAAAAGGCCCCTCCCCCAGAAGATCAGCATGAACAGCCAGCAAGCCTAGACCAAGTTTACCAATCAAGGACAATGGGAGAACTCCAGCGCTAGGGGAATACTGCACATAGAATTCATGGCTTTTTTTTACTATGATTCATTAGTTTTTCAAAGTTAATTTTTTAACTGTTTTTTTTATTTTTCTTTTTCCCTCTTTCAACCAACATCTTATCAATCCCTTTTAAAAAAAAACATTTTTTATTTTTCATTTTTAGAGTCATATTTTATCCCTTCATAGTAGTTACCCTTATTTTTGGCATATATATATAAATTGTTTTCTCTTTAAATTTTAAGATACAGTTTCTTCTAACATACCAAAATATACCTTAATTAGTAGTGTATGGCTTGGTTCCAGTCTCCTGCCTGATCACATTCTTTCCCCTTTTTTCCCTTTTTTTTAAAAATCTTCTTCTTTCTTTTTTCACACAACTTCTTATCTTATCAATTCCTTTTATAAAATCTTTTATAATTTTCATCTTTAAAGTCATCGTCCATCTCTTCATTGTATCAACCCTTATTTTGTACATATATGTCTTTCTTCCTTTAAAATTTTAGGAGGCACTTTCTTCTAACAGACCAAAATACGCCCAAAATCTAGTGTGTGGCACTGATCTATGCACTAGCCTGATCATATTTGGTCATATTCTGTTTTTTTGTATTGTTCTGTTTTTGTTTTTATCTTTTTCTTTTTCTTTTTTTTCTTCCTCTTTCTTTTTTCTTTCTTTCCCTTTCTTTTCCCCTGGTTTCAGGTCTTTTCTGATTTCTATAGAGTATATTTGCTGGGGATGTTGTTAACCTGTTAGCATTTTGTTCTCTCATTCATCTATTCTCCTCTGGACAAAATGACAAGATGAAAAAAATCACCTCAGCAAAAAGAACAAGAGGTAGTACCGTCAGCCAGGGACCTACTCAATACGGACATTAGTACGATGTCGGACCTCGAGTTCAGAATCATGACTTTAAAGATACTAGCTGGGCTTGAAAAAAGTGTGGAAGTTATTAGAGAAACCCTTTCTGGAGAAATAGAAGAACTAAAATCTAACCGAGTCAAAATCAAAAAGGCTATTAATGAGGTGAAATAAAAAATGGGGGCACTAACTGCTAGGATAAATGAGGCAGAAGAGAGAATCAGCGATATAGAAGACCAAATGATGGAAAATAAAGAGGCTGAGAAAAAGAGAGAGAAACAACTACAGGATCACGAGGGCAGAATTCGAGAGATAAGCGATACGATAAGAAGAAACAACATTAGAATAATTGGGATCCCAGAAGAAGAAGAAAGAGAGAGAGGGGCAGAAGGTAGATTGGAGCAAATTATAGCAGAGAACTTCCCTAATGTGGGGAAGGAAACAGGCATCCAAATCCAGGAGGCACAGAGAACCCCTCTCAAAATCAATAAAAATAGGTCAACACCCCGACATCTAAGAGTAAAACTTACGAGTCTCAGAGACAAAGAGAAAATCCTGAAAGCAGCTCGGGAGAAGAGATATGTAACCTACAATGGTATAAATATTAGATTGGCAACAGACCTATCCAGAGAGACGTGGCAGGCCAGAAAGTACTGGCATGATATCTTCAGAGCACTAAACGAGAAAAATATGCAGCCAAAACACTATATCCAGCTAGGCTGTCATTGAAAATAGAAGGAGAGATAAAAAGCTTCCAGGACAAACAAAAACTAAAGGAATTTGCAAACACAAAACCAGCCCTCCAAGAAATCTTGAAAGGGGTCCTCTAAGCAAAGAGAGAGCCTAAAAGCAGCATAGATCAGAAAGGAACACAGACAATATACAGTCACAGTCACCTATAGTCAATACAATGGCACTAAATTCATACCTTTCAATAGTTACCCTGAATGTAAATGGGCTCAATGCCCCAATCAAAAGACACAGGCTATCAGATTGGATTAAAAAACAACCCCCATCGATATGCTGTCTGCAAGAGACTCATTTTAGACCGAAAGACACCCCCAGATTGAAAGTGAGGGGGTGGAAAACCATTTACCATGCTAATGGACACCAAAAGAAAGCTGGGGTAGCAATCCTTATATCAGACAAATTAGATTCAAAACAAAGACTGTAATAAGAGATGAAAAAGGACACTATATCCTACTTAAAGGCTCTATCCAACAGGAAGATCTAACAATTGTAAATATCTATGCCCCGAACATGGGAGCAGCCAATTTTATAAGGCAATTAATAACCAAAGTAAAGAAACACATTGACAACAATACAATAATAGTGGGGGACTTTAACACCCCCCTGACTGAAATGGACAGATCATCTAAGCAAAAGATCAACAAGGAAATAAAGACGTTAAATGACACACTGGACCAGAAGGACTTCACAGACATATTCAGAACATTCCATCCCAAAGCAACGGAATACACATTCTTCTCTAGTGCCCATGGGACATTCTCCAGAATTGATCACATCCTAGGTCACATATCAGGTCTCAACTGGTACCAAAAGATTGGGATTATTCCCTGCATATTTTCAGACCACAATGCTTTGAAACTAGAACTCAATCAAGAGAGGAAAGTAGGAAATAACTCAAATACATGGAGGCTAAAGAGCATCCTACTAAAGAATGAATGGGTCAACCAGGAAATTAAAGAAGAATTAAAAAAAATTCATGGAAACCAATGAAAATGAAAACATAACTGTTCAAAATCTTTGGGATACAGCAAAGGCAGTCCTGAGAGGAAAGTATATAGCAATACAAGCCTTTCTGAAGAAACAAGAAAGGTCTCAAATACACAACCTAACCCTACACCTAAATGAGCTGGACAAAGAACAGCAAATAAAGCCTAAACCCAGCAGGAGAAAAGAAATAATAAAGATCAGAGCAGAATCAATGAAATAGAAACCAAGAGAACAGTAGAAGAGATGAACGAAACGAGGAGCTGGTTCTTTGAAAGAATTAACAAGATTGATAAACCCCTGGCCAGACTGATCAAAAAGAAAAGAGAAATGACCCAAATCAACAAAATCATGAATAAAAGAGGAGAGATCACAACCAACACCAAAGAAATACAAACAATTATAAGAACAAATTATAAGCAACTCTATGCCAGCAACTTAGATAACCTGGAAGAAATGGGTGCATTCCTAGAGATGTATCAACTACCAAAACTGAACCAGGAAGAAATAGAAAACCTGAACAGACCTATAACCACGAAGGAAATTGAAGCAGTCATCAAAAATCTCTCAACAAACAAAAGCCCAGGGCCAGATGGCTTGCCAGGGGAATTCTATCAAACATTTAAGAAGAATTAATACCTATTCTCCTGAAACTGTTCCAAAAAATAGAAATGGAAGGAAAACTTCCAAACTCATTTTATGAGGCCAGCATTACCTTGATCCCAAAACCAGACAAAGACCCCATCAAAAAGGAGAATTACAGACCAATATCCTTGAGGAACGTGGATGCAAAAATTCTCACCAAAATACTAGCCAATACGATCCAACAGTACATTAAAAGGATTATTCACCATGACCAAGTGGGATTTATCCCTGAGCTGCAAGGCTGGTTCAACATCCGCAAATCATTCAACGTGATACAATACATTAACAAAAGAAAGAACAAGAATCATATGATCCTCTCAATAGATGCAGAAAAAGCATTTGACAAAGTATAGCATCCTTTCTTGATCAAAACTCTTCAGAGTATAGGGATAGAGGGTACACACCTCAATATCATAAAAGCCATCTATGAAAAACCTACAGCGAATATCACTCTCAATGGGGAAAGCTGAGAGCTTTTCCCTGAAGGTCAGGAATGCAGCAGGGATGTCCACTCTCACCACTGCTATTCAACATAATATTAGAAGTCCTAGCCACAGCAATCAGACACCAAAAAGAAATCCAAGGCATCCAAATCGGCAAAGAGGAAGTCAAACTCTCACTCTTTGCAGATGATATGATACTGTATGTGGAAAACCCAAAAGACTCCACCCCAAAACTGCTAGAACTCATACAGGAATTCAGTCAAGTAGCAGGCTATAAAATCAATGCACAGAAATCAGTGGCATTCCTATACACCAACAAGACAGAAGAGAGACAAATCAAGGAGTCGATCCCATTTACAATTGCACCCAAAACCATTAGATACCTAGGAATAAATCTAACCAAAGAGGCAAAGGATCTGTACTCAGAAAACTATAAAATACTCATGAAAGAAATTGAAGAAGACACAAAGAAATGGAAAAACGTTCCATGCTCATGGATTGGGAGAATCAACATTGTGAAGATGTCAATGCTACCTAGAGCAATCTACACATTCAATGCAATCCCCATCAAAATACCATCCACTTTTTTCAAAGAAATGGAACAAAGAATCCTAAAATTTGTATGGAACCAGAAGAGACCCAGAATAGCCAGAGGAATACTGAAAAAGAAAAGCAAAGCTGGCGGCATCACAATTCCGGACTTCCAGCTCTATTACAAAGCTGTCATCATCAACACAGTATGGTACTGGCACAAAAACAGACACATAGATCAATGGAACAGAATCGAGAGCCCAGAAATGGACCCTCAACTCTATGGTCAACTCATCTTTGACAAAGCAGGAAAGAATGTCCAATGGAAAAAAGACAGTCTCTTCAACAAATGGTGTTAGGAAAATTGGACAGCCACATGCAGAAGAATGAAACTGGATCATTTCCTTATACCACACACAAAAATAGACTCCAAATGGTTGAAAGACCTAAACGTGAGACAGGAGTCCATCCAAATCCTAAAGGAGAACACAGGTAGCAACCTCTTCGACCTCAGCCGCAGCAACTTCTTCCTAGAAACGTCACCAAAGGCAAGGGAAGCCAGGGCAAAAATGAACTATTGGGATTTCATCAAGATAAAAAGCTTTTGCACAGCAAAAGAAACAGTCCACAAAACCAAAAGACAACTGACAGAATGGGAGAAAATATTTGCAAATGACATATCAGATAAAGGGTTAGTATCCAAAATCTATAAAGAACTTGTCAAACTCAACACACAAAGAACAAATAATCCAATCAAGAAATGGGCAGAAGACATGAACAGACATGTTTCCAAAGAAGACATCCAAATGGCCAACAGACACATGAAAAAGTGCTCAATATCGCTCGGCATCAGGGAAATCCAAATCAAAACCTCAATGAGATACCACCTCACACCCGTCAGAATGGCTAAAATTAACAAGTCAGGAAACGACAGATGTTGGCGGGGATGTGGAGAAAGGGGACCCTCCTACACGGTTGGTGGGAATGCAAGCTGGTGCAACCACTCTGGAAAACAGTATGGAGGTTCCTCAAACAGTTGAAAATAGAGCTACCATACGATCCAGCAATTGCACTACTGGGTATTTACCCCAAAGATACAAATGTAGGGATCCGAAAGGGTACGTGCACCCCAATGTTTATAGCAGGAATGTCCACAATAGCCAAACTGTGGAAAGAGCCAAGATGTCCAGCGACAGATGAATGGATAAAGAAGAAGTGAGATATATACACAATGGAATATTATGCAGCCATCAAAAGGAATGAGATCTTGCCATTTGCAACTACGTGGATGGAACTGGAGGGTGTTATGCTGCCTGAAATAAGTCAATCAGAAAAAGACATGTATCATATGACCTCACTGATATGAGGAATTCTTAATCTCAGCAAACAAACTGGGGGTTGCTGGAGTGGTGAGGGGTGGGAGGGATGGGGTGGCTGGGTGATAGACATTGGGGAGGGTATGTGCTATGGTGAGCGCTGTGAATTGTGCAAGACTGTTGAATCACAGATCTGTACTTCTGAAACAAATAATGCAACATATGTTAAGAAAAAAGAAAAAGAAGAAGATAGCAGGAGGGGAAGAATAAAGGGGAGTAAGTCAGAGGGGGAGACGAACCATGAGAGGCGATGGACTCTGAAAAACAAACTAAGGGTTCTAGAGGGGAGGGGGGTGGGGGGATGGGTTAGCCTGGTGATGGGTATTAAAAGGGCACATTCTGCATGGAGCACTGGGTGTTATGCACAAACAATGAATCATGGAACACTACATCAAAAACTAATGATGTAATGTATGGTGATTAACATAATAAAAAATTTTTTAAAAAAGTTCCTTTGGCCACTTCATTCTCTGATCCCAACTATTTGACTACTTCCATGGATAGCAGGACCTGCACTTGGAAGGATGACAAAGGAGACTTTAAGTTTATCTGAATGTTCTAATTAAACTAATTGTTGGGTCATAGGGTAGCTCTTTTTTTAACTTTTTGAGGAACTTCCATACTCTTTTCCCAAGTGGCTGTACCAACTTGCATTCCCACCAACAGTGCAAGAGGGTTCCCCTTTCTCCACATCTTCTCCAACATTTGTTGTTTCCTGCCTTGTTAATTTTTACCATTCTAACTGGTGTAAGGTGGTATCTCAATGTGGTTTTGATTTGAATTTCCCTGATGGCTAATGATGTTGAACATTTTTTCATGTGTCTCTTAGCCATTCATATGTCTTCTTGGAGAAGTGTCTGTTCATGTCTTCTTCCCATTTTTTGACTTGACTATTTGTTTTTTGGGTGTTGAATTTTAGAAGTTCGTTATAGATCTTGGATACCAGCCCTTTATCTGTAGTGTCATTTGCAAATATCTTCTCCCATTCTGTGGGTTGCCTCTTTGTTTTGTTCACTGTTTCCTTTGCTGTGCAGAAGCTCTTTTTCTTGATGCACTCCAATGTTCATAGCAGCAATGTCCACAATAGCCAAACTGTGGAGGAGCAAAGATGCCCTTCAACAGACGAATGGATAAAGAAGATGTGGTTCATATATACAATGGAATATTACTCAGCCATTAGAAAGGTTGAATATCCATTATTTGCATCAACATAGATGGAACTGGAGGGGATTATGCTAAGTGAAATAAGTCAAGCAGAGAAAGACAATTGTCATATGGTTTGACTTATTTGTGGAACATCAGGAATAGCATGAAGGACATCAGGAGAAGGAAGGGAAAAGTGAAGGGGGGAATCAGAAGGGAAGATGACCCATGAGAGACCATGGATTCTGGGAAACAGACTGAGGGTTTCAGAGGGGACGGGGGGGTGGGAGGATGGGTTGGTCCCGGTGATAGGTATTAAGGAGGGCACGTATTACAATGAACACTTGGGTATTATATGCAAACAATGAGTCATGGAACACACAAAACACATGGAACACTACATCAAAACTAATGAAGTACTGGGGCGCCTGGGTGGCTCAGTTGGTTAAGCGTCTGCCTTCAGTTCAGGTCAGGATCCCGGAGTCCTGGGATTAAGTCCCACATAGGGATCCCAGCTCAGCAGGGAGCCTGCTTCTCCCTCTGACCCTGTCCCCTCTCATGCTGTTTCTCACTCTCTCTCTCTCAAATAAATAAATAAATAATCTTTAAAAAAAAACGAAGTACTGTATGGTGACTAACATAACATAACAAAAAATAAATAAAATAAAATAAGTAAAAATAAATAAACTAATTGTTTCTTAGACAATTGTAAACATATGATACCCCACCTTGCTTCATGTTTTGCTTTGGACCCCGGAAGCTCCTTCCAGCCCACTGCCACCCCTGCCTCTGTCCTCCACCCCCTCAGCTCTGCTCCTCTCTTTATACTAAGATTTTAATAAAGTTGCTGCATGTGAAAGAGGATTATGGGTTCATCTGATTTCCGCTATTTGAAGTCCTAGGGGAAGGAAAGCCTTGTTTAACTCAATTCATAACACTATTAATCCAACCATAAACCTTCCAACGACTTGAGAGGAGAGAGGAGAATTCATTACAACTCACCTCTAAGCGACAAATCCTTCCTCTCGCATACCAGCAGGTGAGACTCTGGGGCCACAGGCCCCTCGGTCTCTCCAAAGGTCATTCTCAAAAGCAGAATGCCAGCACAGAGCCCACTTAGAGGAGAGCTTGTCCCACTCCCTCCCTGTCCTTCCATGCTTTCCACATGGGGTAACTGGGACCCAGAGAAGTTGTGTGAGCTGTCCAAGAGCACAAAGCTAAAAAGCAGGAAACCTACTAACTCAGCTTTCCTGATTGTACATCAAGGTGCCCACCCATCATAAATCATTCCACCTCTGGAAGTCTAGTCCAAGAAAGTAATTCTAAATATGGAAAAAGCCATGCCCTGAAATGTTCCTCACAGTATAATTCATAATTTTAAATCCTGAATGAGGGTGCACATATACCATTAAGGAAAGAGTCCATTCACAGTAACCCATTACCCAAAGGGTTATTATGCCAAAAGTGGTTTAAAGGACTCAAATAACATAGATAATGCTAACTATGCTGAGCAAAAATGGCAGGTGAAAATGGTGTATATAAGGTTGTTTGGTTACAGTTTTATGAAAAATATATGTATAGAAAAGAAGACTGGAAGAAAGAGCAAATTGCCACATGAAGGCTTGTCACTGACTTCCCATGTATTCAATAATACATGATTGAGTGTGCTTTATTGCAGTGGGACCATGACACATACTTCTTTTTCTTGATTTGGTTCCCCCCGAATGTTTTGTAATGTGCTAATGTTGTTTTTTAATTAATAAACTTCAATTTTGGACAAGTGGTTTCTCCTATTGTCTTAGGTCAGTTTTCCTTTGAAACAGACTTTGAATGAGAAACTTACACACAGAAGTTTGATGGGAAGAGACCTCAGGATCAAAATCTGTGCAGAGCAAGGGATGCAAGATTGGGCAGACGGGGAGGCTGGGCTGCAGTGCAGTCACAATAAAGTTCTGAGCTGATCCCCTGGGCAGCTCTGCAGCTGGGATGGGCTTCAGGATGTCCAGAATTGAGATAAGGGGACCAGCCTCTGTTCCCTCACTAGGACAGGAGTTGGATGGGGGCTGCTCCAATGGAGAAGGTGCTATCTTGGGAGAGGAAGATTCCCTCAGCTGCAGGAAGCACCTGGGGAGAGCCTCAGCTCTGAGCCATCAGTAGCCAATGCTCCAGCAGCTGACGGAAGTAGTGCCTTTGTCCTAAAGGAGGGTTCTGGGAAGTGCATCAAAGCATCTACTAAACCTATAATAATGCACATGTGCCTGGCAACAAAGCTACGAGTGAGGGCATGTTGAACAGGACCCATTTTATAGATGGTGAAACTGAGTTAGAGAGCACATATATAGCTTCTTCCAGGTCACAAAGCCAGAGAATACATTTATTTAAGCAGCCCCGGACAAGAAGCCAGGTGCCAGACACCCAAACTGTCTATTGCATCACTCTGCCTGAGGCATAGCCTGAGAATTCTGTCCAAAAGAGTCAGGGTATAGGGCCAAGGAAGCTGGGGAAACTGGCCTATGCCCTGGGGGTCTGAGGCAGAGAGCAGGACTTCCTTCAGGTGGGATTGAGGTCTCTGCTGGCCTCTGGTGAGCCAGCTGGAAGGAATGAGGGAAAAGAGCCCACCCAGGAAGCACAAGTTCTGGTACCCTCAGCCATGGGCACTGATAGCCGGCTGCCTGCCAATCCCACAGGAGCTTCCTCAAGAAACCGGGAACAGCACAGGAGAGGTCAATGAACAATTTGATCCTTAGTTTACTGACAAATATTTCCTGTGGCACTGGGAACACAGCAGTGAATGAGGCAGATGAGGAGGTCCTTGCCCACATGGAGCTAGAGTTTTGTAGGGCATCCTAGAGAGGCAGTGAAATGTATGGCCTCAGAGCTTAGGCTTGGGGGCCAGACAGCCTAGGTTTGAATCCTGGCTCCCCCCCCCATCATGAGACCATGAGAACAGGGGCACGCTCCCCAACCCTGCCTCATTTTCCTTATCTGTAAAAATGGGGTGATGGTAGCAGTGCTCACCTTCTATTTCCTTTCTAATCCACATTCATGCACTTTGCCTCATTCAGCCCTGAAAACACCCCTGAACACTTAGAAATGTACTCCCACTGGTGGTGCTTGTGGTGACCAGGCCTATGAGGAATGTATCCCATCCCCAGGGACTACAGCTTCCCCTGGGGAGCCCAGATGTTCTGCCAACCAGAGCCTCTTTAATCTCTGAGCAGAGCTACTCATGCATCACCATACCACTTGGTTAAAAGCCCTCATGTGCTCACATGTAAGGCCTCTGGCTGCCTCTTGTCTCTGGGGGTCTCCCTCACACCCCAGGAGAAACCAGCCTTGGCAGGGTTGGAGGTCCTCCTTGGCCAGGTGTGTCCCCTCTCTCTAGCCCAGGAAGATGCTTGAGATCCAGTTCCTTGACCAGTAAATTTCACCTAGACTCTCCAGAGATGTTAAGAGCTGTTCCTGTGTGGTCAAATAATTACTACTCCCTAAAATTTTAAAATAAATTCTAAATATAAATGCAACCTAGACATATGATAAAAATGCAGATGGCATGAGAAGGTGAATCATGCAAGCAACATACCTCTCTTCTCCTTCCTTCCCTTATCACACAACCTCCCCACCTTCAGAAGTAGGTTCCCCAGGGAAATTGTTAATTTCTTAAGGTCTGTACCAGCCTACATATACATACATTCTTAACCAATTGAGCCACCCAGGCACCCTATATACATACATTCTTAAAATTTATACAAATGGGGTTATAATATAGGTACAGCTCTGCCTTGTGTCCTTTCATTTAATAATATTTGATAGAGGCAACATGTTAGTACACATAGAGCTACTTGATCTATTTTGATGGACATAATATTAATACTAATTATTGTAAGGGCTACCATTAATTTTGAATTCACTTAAATTTTTCCGTTTAATTCTAGTTCTTTTTAAATGTATTCACCATGTCTTATTTAACCATACAGCTCTTGACGTCAGTTCCAGCTTTTGGCTGCACAAACAATGTTGTGATGACATTGAACATTTTTGAACATAAATCTTTGAGAGTTTACCCTTAGTATGTAATCCTAGATATAATCTTATTTTAAAGTTCCATATGGGGATTTTAAAAAACAAATTTCCTTTGTCATATGCTTCTATGTTTACCCTCAAGATCAGAAAGTGTTTTGTTGGAGATGATCAAAATGGCCCTGTTGAGGGGGGCCTGGGTGGCTCAGTCAGTTAAGCGTCTGCCTTCAGCTGAGGTCATGGTCCCAGGGTCTTGGGATTGAGCCCTGCATCGCATTCCCTGTGCAGTGGAGAGCCTGCTTTTCCCTCTCCTTCTGCCTGCTGCTCTGCCTACCTATGCTCTCTATCTCTCTGTCAAAGAAATAAATAAAATCTTATAAAGAACAACAACAAAAAACAATAAAACCCCTAAAAAACAAAACAAAAAACCCCAAAATGGTCCTGTTGAGGGGGTGGACCAAGTGTTTAGGTCATATCTGTGTTATGAGGAAATGCTTGCTGAGTCCTATCCCTATATTGCAGTGGGGATTCAGGAGCAGAGATGGTGTGGTCAGCCCAAAGAGTTGACCATTTTTAGGGAGTCTGTTGATTTCTGCTCCTTTACTCTAGACTTGGAAGGATCTACATGCTGGTGGTAGCTGAATTATAAACCCATTCCGTGGTTTGTAATCAAGTTACAAATTGGCCTTTGTGCCTCTCGTTGCTGATGTCTGGCAGTAAGATGTGACCAGGACATATTTTTACTAGTTCTTTGGTAGACAGGTCACTCAGCAACAGTAGTATAAATGTCTTCTCATAGAGGGTCTGCGAGTATGTGTGAGACCCAGGGGCAGGCGGCACAGCACATATTATTAACTACAGGTCACATTTATTGAATGCTTATTGTGTGCTGACACTATTTTAAGCACTTTCTGTGATTTAACCTATTTAATTCCTAGGACAAACCTAGCGTAGGTACAATTATTATTCATATTTTACATATGAGGGAACTATAGTGGTTATTGGCAGTGTTCAGATTTTCAGATTTTTTTTTTTGGTTTCCCTTTTGAATATATGATGAGTTTGCATTTGCCTGCCTACTTTGAAGTTAGGTATAGCCATGTGAACTGCTTTGATTAAAAAAACTGTGAGCCTAAGTTTCATGCATCTCTTCCAGATGGAAGTTTTAAGAGCCAGCATGTGATTGGTTCCTTTCTGGCTGTCACAGAGACTGACAATGCTCCATATGTTGGGTACTCTCTCAACTGGGGGCCTAAAGTGAAGATAATATGTAGAAAAAGCCTCAGACAATCTATGATGGACAAGAATTATAAGTGCAAAATAAATTTTATTATTTTTAACCACTGTGATTCTAGGATTGTTTGTTATCATAATATAACCTATATTATCCTCACTGACACGGGCAGAGAGATTAAGTCAGTTTCTCAGGGTCATACAGTTAATAAGTGCAAGAACCAGGATTTGAACCCAGATATTTCGGCTTCAGAGTTTGCCTGTTTTTCCCACTCTGGTATATGCCATACCTACCTAAGTTGGAACTTAAGGGGCAGAATCAAAAAGTCTTTTTAAAATCTTGAGTGTCTTTGGGAGTAGGGCTGCAGAATGTCAGGTTGACAGGAACTTCATAATCATCCGGGCTTTTCAAGTGGAACGTGACAGAAACTCAATGCAAATTGAAGATAGATAGATGATAGATACGTATTCATATATATACACCTATATACATGCACACACACACATTTGTGGCAGGCAGGTGCATATGTCTAAATAGTCTATGGGTAGAATTGGCTCAAGAATTAGAGGCCCAGACAATTCTTCAGGACTCTGCCTCCCCATCACTTCATACTCCTTTCATCTGTGTTGGCTTCAATCTTAGGCAGGCTCCTGCTTTAGGGGAGCAAACACTTCACCCTCCAGTTTAGTCCCACAGTGGGGATGTGTTTTTAGCTCACAGGGAGGTTTTAATAACTGGATAAAATGACGTGTGTGAATGTGATCATGGAGAAAATGGAAATGTAAACATCAGTGTTTTCGGTGGTCATGTTAGCTGATGAGATGTTAAAGCTTCCCCTTTCATTGGAGAGAAGAAGGATTAATGACACTGAGGAGAGGCCCAGCTGCAGAGATCAGAGCTGAGGTTTCAGCACACAAAACCCAAAGGGACTATTTCATTCCAGCCAGAGAGGCAGGAACCAGCACCCATGGAGTGAGCTTATAGCAGGAGGCATGGCAGTGAGGGTGTGGCAGCAGCTGTAAGTTTGAGTCATGCCTCCTTTGTATGGCAAACACCAGTTGGGGAGCTCCTCAGCTTAGGATCTTCCTTCTCCAGAACTGGTGCTCAGTCTTCATGGGGGAGACTTCAGGGGGCATGTCTGTATGACATTACCCTAAGTGGTCTGGGGAACGGGATATGTGGTCAAGCTGAGACAATCAATTTTTCTCTCCTGGTAATACAACACTTGGGACAGAGTCTCAGAAGCTTGGGCATTGTCATTCTTTTACTTATAAGATTTTATAAGAGCACCTACTAAATGCCTGATATGTCCTAAGTACTGAGGATTCAGATCATTCTATGTCAACATAGATTTTACAACATAAATTTACAAGCATACAAATTAGATCTATCTATCTAGATAGATAGATGATAGATAGATAGATAGCTAATTTCAAATGATAACTCCTATAAAGAAAATTAAACAGAGAAATGTGACAAATAATGACCAGGTAGTTAGGGAAAGCTTCTCTGAGAAGGGTCACTGAAGCTAAGTCCCGAATGAGAATTTATTTATGGGAAGAGGTGGGGAGGGGAATCCTAGGAGGACAGAAAATACCCTGAGAGAGAAAAATTAGGCATTATGTAGGGTCGGAAGAAAGGCCAGTGTGGCTTGGAGGATGGTGAATGAGGGGGAGAGTGATATGAAATGAGTCTGGAGAGTAGACAGGGGCTGAGTCATGTGAGGCCTTGGTGGCTATAGTAAGGGGCTTGGCTTTTATCCTACATGCTCTAAACAGTTGGAGCTGAGTACCCCCCCTTCGTTTTAAAGATTTATTTTATTTATTTTAGGGAAAGAGAGAGTATGAGCAGGGGGAGGGGCCGAGGGAGAGAATCCCAAACAGACTCTGTGCTGAGTGTGGAGCCCCATGTGGGCCTCGATCCCAGGACCCCGAGATCATGACCTGAGCTGAAATCAAGAGTCACCCAAGTGCCCCTCACCCTTTTTAATTGACATACTATGTTGCCTTTTAAGGCCAGAGACCTATAAATAGAAGGGCTCCCTCTGTGCTGAGATTACCTGGAGCTAGCCACCGTCCCTGCCCTCCCAGAGGTTTGCTCCTCAGCACTGCCTGACAGAGTGAACCAGGCCCCTTACCTTCTTCTCAACATCCTCTGTCACACTATCTTCATTTAGGGAAAATGTCAGCCAGAGCTGGCTCCTACTAGAGCCAGCTTATCCTTCCCCCTGCTCAAAGCATCTTGTCTAATGCATAAAGGTATCTTTGGTCAGCTTCCCTAAAACCAGAGACTGTGAAGGGAATTCTTGTTTGAGTGATCTATTGAGGGAAGATACTCAGAAGAAACGTGAAACAGAGCGAGGAAGGCAAGTGTAGGATGGACCAAGAAGGAAAGATGTGGTTTCAGTTGACATGTAGCCTCAGCCAGATCCCTCAAACGTTCTCAGAGCATGAATGGCCCCAAAGAAGTTGAATCATCTTGAGGCAAGGTAACCAGGCTTTTATACACATACCCCTGTGCCAGTTACTGCCTGAAGGCCCCCAGGCTTCCCTGGGCAAGTTGGCTCTCATTAGTCAAGGACAATTCTCTGAATGAGAGTGCAGCTGTGAGCCCTTAGCCACCCAAACATGCAATGTACATGATTTGTAACTGGTGATGGGAATTTTGGTGGGACACAAACAGCACTTATATAAAGGGCATGGCATATTTCCTTAGAGAGAAGGTTGAGGCTGGGCCAAAGACCCAGAAAAGACAGTCCAGACCCTCACTGCAGAGACCAGCCAATCTCTGGACTCCAGCTGTTGGTGAGCTGTTGGCAACACTGAGCTTTCTGTGCTGGTTAGCACTGGAATGAAGAAAGTGGACCATCTGAAGGTGCCCTTCTGGGCCACAACCTAGGCTAAAGACTCTGCAAGTGACTTCGTTTGTGTTGCCAGCCAGCCTGCTATAATGTGAGAATCATTCTCCCCATTTTATAGATGGGGTAACACAGACTCAGAGAGGTCACGTGGCTGGCTTCAAGTCACACAATCAGTTAGTTGGTGGGAGAACCAGAACTTGGATTCGATGGACTCTGGATCTGGATGATGACTGTGTCTATAGGAGTGGGGCTGGGGAAAGGTGAGAAGGAAGAGTGGTCTCACTTAGTGAGAGGGGCCAGCTTCGTGTTGGGGCATCTCCGTCCTACCTGGAAAACATTTCAGGCTGCAGTTTTTCACTTACCGTGTTCTTATTCATCTTCCTCTCAGGCTGAGGCACCCAAATTACATTTCTTTCCAGCTTCCACAGATGCCACATTTCTCTTCTCAGCCCATTGCTCATCCCCCTCCCTTCCTCCAGCAACTGCAGAGCCCAGCGTCAGCATGTAAGGTGCATGATAATGGCTACAGTGGGATCCCTGGCTCACTGCTCATTTCCACCAGAGCCCTCCAAGACCTTAGCTGTGATTGTAAAGTCATTGGCATAGAAAATTTGGGCTAGTGGGTAGTAAGGGGTAGTCCTGAATTTTGTTAGTATATCAGCCCCACAATTTTTGCCTTATCTTCATAGAGCTTGGCGTATCCTTTATTTACTTAAAAATTGATTCATATTTAGAACTTAAAGACATTCATTTTATAAAGAAACTTTATAACCACTATCATAAACAGCACTCACTTGCCATTAACTATTTAACTTGAAAAATTATTAAAATGCTTAACAATAAAAATCATTTTGTGGACAACTGTGGTGTATGTCTGGCATTTTAGGGAACACCAGCATAGTTGGAAAAGTACAGGATTGGATGTCAAAAAATTGTATCCTGCTTCAAGGTCCTCTATCAATATAACAAAACAACAATAAGAATAAGAATAATATTCAACACTTATCAAGGATATAAAATGAGTCAAGCATTGTGTTAAATACTTTCTTCAAATCATTTCATTTAAGCCTCACACTCTTAGTTTGAGGTCCCAAGAAGCAGACCCTGAGATGAGGATTCATGTGCAAGTGATATTTTAGGTAACTGCTTTCAGAAGAGGCAGTAAGAGAGTGGTAAACTCTGGGGTAAAATTTGGCTTTAGGGAGCTGGTGGGGAAAGTATTATAGGCAAGCAATATCCTCTATGCTTTTCAGGTTATAGTAAAAAGACATCTCGATTAGTCAGGCATCTTTTGATTGTATCAGAGACCCAAGTCAATATAGCTTAATCCAGAGGAATTTATTGCCTCCATTTAACGAAATATCAAGAGTAGCTTCAGGCAAGCCTGCATCCAGTCATCAAACAATGTCCTCAGAGTTCTGTTTCCATTTCTGATCTTGGCTGTTGTTATGTCCTATTCTCCCGCAATGAGGGCTCTCCCCACATTTTGGCTCCAGGCTTACATCATGCCAGATTATAACCACAGAGGAAAGAGAGAACATTTTTCTCATAGTTCTTTCAGAAGTCCTAGGGCAGGTTCTCCCTGGCCCAGTGTAAGTCACATACCTATCCCTGAAGCAATCACTCTGGCCAGGAGAGAGCTCTGATTGGCTGGACTTGGCCACATGCCTATCCCTGGATGCTGAGGAGTGGGAAGGAGTCAGGCTCACCTGACCTCATGCCCTGAGGTTGGGGGATGGAGACATACCTAAAAGAGAAGTTGGCCAGAAAAAAAACAAATGTCTAGCTCCACCTGTCTATATGCCAGGTTTGCTCTGCAGGTCAGGGGAGAAGTGCAAAGGACAGCAATGAACTGCACACTTTTAAATGTGCTGACGACATTCTGGGAGGGAGTTCCCACTGGCAGCCTGGAATGCAATCAACTTGCTGCTTTTGCTAACCCCAGCACCTGTCATATTTCATCTTCTTTTAAATAACTTCAAGGATATGAAAGTCATAAAAACAAGCTCAGGTAGGGTCAGAAGTCACCGGCTTCTCTGGGTAGAGGGCTGTCACTTTTTGGCTCTTCACCCTTCTGCACATTTGCATGGCCCCATTGGAGGTGAGCACAACCCCAGTAAATATTCAAATGAGGCTCATGGGTCTGAGCAGAAATAAATCACAACTGCTTGCCTGCCTCCACGATGTACTCAAAACAAAAAACTACGGTGGACATTACCTTCATCATAATTGTTATATATTTCTTTGACCTCACAGCAGCTAAAGTTGGCTTGTAAAGAAAAAAATGTTGTTGCTGAGCAGCAGAGAAACATTTTAATGAATACCACAGGGTTTACTGATCACTGTTAATGAGTGAGGAACAAGGGTCCTGCAGGAACCTTCTGTCTATCTTTAGAAAGCAGCCCTGGATGATGGAGGGGTGGAAGGTGATGGAGCTATGAGTGCGTCTGAAAACTGAAAAACAAATACATCATGTCTTCAACACCGTCTGTAATGGACACTTCAGGAGCCAGCCAAAACTCGTTTGCAGCTTCGTTTGTGCCCTCCCCAATCAATAGCGGCAGTTAAACTGAGATTTACTGACTTCTATAAAGAGTTGCAGCAGCAATATTCAAAGAAATGGAACTCAACAGAAACATTTCAATCTCTCTGGGGCTCTTCACCTGCTATCGTGGTTTTGGAGGATGCTTGATGGGAAAGGCCCATTCTTGCCAGTACACATTTTGTGTGTGTGTACGCACGCATGTGCGTGCATGTGCCCACATCCTTGGTCCCACACACGAACATACAGACCTACAGTCTGCACCAGGACTGCTGAACAGTTTTGCTATCAAAATCACTGACCTGCATCCCTGAAATCATTTGGAAGCCTAAGGAAGTAAAAAGCAATTTAGTGTAGCCAGTGTATTTGCTTCTAGAAATGGGAACATTCTCCTTGTTAGCTTATTAAAATTAAGAGCAGGGAAAAGAACAGTCTATTAACTACACATAATAAATGACACAAAATATGCTTCAGTTTTATTTTAGAACTGAAGCAAATAAGGGTGACAGAGATGGATAGGAAAAGATACACATGGAGATGCACTTAAAATAAGCAAAGGACCCCAGAGACAGGTGTGGCTGTAGTAACACAATGCTTGTGGAGGGCAAAGGGCTTTACACCCATCACCTTGTTAACGTGTCCCCTGACCCAGAGGCAGGCACTGTTCATATTCCCCCTTGTACAGATTGGGACAATGGGGCTTGGAAAGGTTAAGATGTCTACTCAAGACTGTAGTGTTAAGAAATGGAAGGGCTGTGATCTAACCCTAGGCAGCTCAACTCCAAGGCCTTTGCTCTGTACCAGGTCTGGACCACTTGGTTGTTTTGAATATTGTTGTCCAAGGGATTGTGAGTGTATGTGTGTGAGTATGCATGATAATTAAATATATAATCTTTTGTTTGGATGGGTAATATATTCACATGGCACAACCATGAAAACAGTATAACAAGATTGCAATGAAAAATGTGTTTATTGTTCCTGGACATACCTGTGCCAGTGGTGCTAACCAGCCTCTCCAACTCCATCCCCACTGACTCCCTGTAGCTTCCAGCAAGGCTGTGCCCCTGGACCCCCTTTGCTATGCTGTCCCCCGGTCCTGGAGGCCTCAAGTCCCAGTGGGGTGAAAAGCTTGCCCCTTCTCATGTTTCTCTGGTCAGGACAGAGTTCCTTGGGGAATGATCATGTCTTTAACACCTTTATAATATTTGTTAATCTCTCCTTTATTACAAAGAAGAAACGGGTGGAGAGCTTTTGGCCACCAACATTTAACTAGAATTTAACAACTTTGGAATGTTTAAAAACCATGAGACACTATGGACTCTGAGAAACAAACTGAGGGTTCTAGAGGGGACGGGGGTGGGGGGATGGGTTAGCCCGGTGATGGGTATTAAAAAGGGCACGTAGTGAATGGAGCACTGGGTGTTATACACAAACAATGAATCATAGAACACTACATCAAAAACTAATGATGGTAATGTATGGTGATTAACATAACATAATAAAAAAAAAAGTTCCTTCCAAAATGTTCCATCTACAAACTACACATGGTTTACATGGTATATAAAAATATACAAAATTTAAAATAAAATTTTAATAAATGAAATTGAACAATAAAATTCTTCAATACCTGCAAAAAATAAATAAATAAATAAATAAAATGCATTTTTATGACTGCCTTCTTTTGTTTGTGGCCTGCAATGTTCGTTTTTCCATATAATAGGTGAGATAAAGTTACCTTTGGAAACAAATTTATTTAAAACAAGACCACTTAACAGAAAATACTAAGTAGATAATCACACAGGTAGTACAAGGAAATGCCATAATTGTGAACTTGGGAAGCTGACAGCTGAAGGTAGGGGAGCACTACCTTCAGCTTTTGGGTTTAGAGCCAAGTTCAAATGGCACCTCGTTTATGAAGCTTTCCCTTATATCTTTCCCTGAAGCATTAGCCATCTCTCTCTCTGTGCCTTAAGAACACTTAGCTCACACTGTAAGTGCTATCATTGGCTCTGTATCCTTCAGCCCAAATCTGAGGGTTTTGTTTTAATTCCAATTAGGGCAACTCAGTTCTGGCAGTTCAAATAACATGGTTTTAGGTCTTTCCCCATTTTTAGTCACCCTCTTCTCTTTGAAGATTATCTTGTCATGTTCATTCTTCTGCATATTACTGTCCAGTTTTCCCAGCACCATTTGTTGAAGAGACTGTCTTTTTTCCATTGGATATTTTTTCCTGCTTTGCCAAAGATTAGTTGACCATATAGTTGTGGGTCCATTGATCTATGTGTCTGTTTTTGTGCCAGTACCATACTGTATTGATGACTACAGCTTTGTAATATAGCTTTAAGTCTGGAATCGTGATGCCTTCAGTCACAAACATTTTTTCAAAGCAATAAATATACAATGGCTGTATCAGTGCTAATGGCTACATGATAGTCTAGTGAATGGATATGCCATGATTTACTTAAGCAGTCCTTTATATTTTTCCAAAATGTCCCCAACTACAAACCACATTATAATGAACTCAAGCCAAAATTTCTGACATAGCATTGTCATTATCTCCTGAAGTGGTTTCTCTGGGATCCCTTTCTTCATACAATTGACTAACATTTACTGAAACATCTCTTTTTGTGCCAGACATTGTTGTAGATACACAGATAATTTACAGCACTGGGTGCTGGTGGGTATTCACTGAAGTATATGTGAAATGTTCTGGGAGCAGGGAGGGAATACTGGCTAATTCTGTCTCAAAAAGGTTGAGGAGGGTTCCACATAGTCAGGGGCACTCAATTCAGTTTTGAAGAATAAGTGGGAACCCACTTTTGAAGACTGAATTCAGCTGTTGGCCCTGTTGAAGCCACTCTGGACATCCTACCAAACCTATGACCAAACTCTTGAGCAACTCATACCATGTGGAAGGATTCAAGTGCTTGGACCATGACTTTTGATAAAAGACTTGTCCCTTGGCCATCTTTACCTTTTTCTGGAAACCATGATCCTGACCTTTCAGTGAACAAGGATCTTGGGGGAAATTGAAACCCCAAGCAACATGGAGGTAATTATTAAACCTTCCTCACAGTGAACCAGGGGATATAGAACAGGTTTTTATTAACCCCTCTGCATTCCCAGCCTGTTAACTGTGTGTGATCTTTCTCCAAGTCCGTCTGATTGGTTCTGGCTGGTTAGGATGACTGACAGGCCACTTATTACTCCTGTCTGCCCCTGCCTGGCCCTCCAGGAGGCTTTTATTAGCCCCCTACCTGGGTGAGTTTGGGCTTGGAAAATACCTCTCCTTGAGGCAGTCTCAAGATTATGTTTTCTCACTTGAAATAACTGGCACAGTTATTATTTTTGAAGGAAAGAAAAATCTCATAATTGAAGCAAAAGAGGAATATGCTTTGGGTTTTTTAAAAGCGTATCTATGAGGCAGGTAGACGATTCTCCCACCTCAGAGACTATATTTCTGAATAAGAATGTAGAGTCCTGCAGCTATAACTCACTCCTGGAAAACTCACACCACAGCCCCCGTCTGTTAAAATGTCCACCTAATGGTTATGGAAAACGCACTTGCAAATTGATGCCTCATTGGGTTGAAAAGCTCTTAAAATTCTGGAACGTCATCAAAAGCTCTCGCTTCTCCTAATGCAATAACACATCCTCCATGAGCCCCTTCACTACAAAGCAGAAAGTCAGATGGAGATGGTTTTCAGCAAATTGACAAACTGAGCTAAACTTTATTTAATTTAATTTCAGAAAGGATGGATCTGGAAATAACATCACTGGTTTCACGTGCTGGAAAAATCAATGCTATGATTTTTTATCTTCTTCCTTTCTATTCCCTTGCCAGGGGCTGGTATAATAAGTCATTTGGACTGACCAAACAAATAACCTGCCTACTGACCCCTCTGGTTCATCATCACCATCCCTTAGGGCTCCAGTGATGGACAGGCCTGAGGACTCCAGCTCTTCCTTCACTGTTTTTCCACCAAAAATCAAAATGGGGCACTTTTTTTTTTTTTTTTTTTTGGACAACGGAGAAGAAAGACCCAATGTGCTTAAGGGAAAACCCACTTGTTTACAGAAATAGGAGGATTAGGAGCCAATTATAATTTCCCCTCAACAAAGCCTCAGTGAATTCAGTAAATTGGCAGTTTGATGAGTTGAGGTAGACCATTTTGTCTTATCTGCAGTGTGGCCCAAAGCTCTTGTGCTTGAGCTCTGGCCTAGGAGTTCCCCTTCTGAACCTCCTGCTGGGAGGGAGCTTAAGAGGGATTTTGTCGTGCACAGCAGGAACCCCAAAGCAATGACCAGAGTGAAAGGGGCACTTTCTCCAGACTCCACTTTTTTTCAGATCTAAAACTGGGAAAGGGGGAGGTCCTGTAAATGAGAGCCTGCCTACATTCTATGATTGTTAATTCTTTGATTCCAGTTCTGTGACTCCAAATTTCTTCTACAGCATGTTAAGCAAGAAAACAATTACAAAGTGAGACAAATATTTTGGGAGCTAAAAGCACTGGGTAAACCTATGCTATTTATATTAGCCATGGTGTTGAGCAAGGCTTGGCAAACTTTTTTTTTCTGTAAAGGGCCAGATAATAAATATTTTAGGTTTTGCGTTGAAACCACTCAACCCTGCTGTTGTAATAAAAGCAGATACAGGCAATGTGTAAGTGATGAGCAATGCTATGTTACTGCTGTTTTATTAAACTTTGTAGACACTAAAATTTAAATTTCAGATAATTCTTATGTATCATGACATGTTTTATTTTTCTCTTGATACTTCTCAACTATTTAAAAATGTCACACTATTCTTGGTTTGCAGGGAGTGCAAAAAGAGGCAGTGAGCCATATTTGGCCCGTGGGCCACAATTGGCCAACCTGACCCTTGGTGTAGAAGTCTCAGTCAGAACAGAAGATATCCTAAATTCTCAGCCCTTGGAAGCCTGATGCCATTGGCCGTTCACATGGCCCCTGTTTGGTGGGCAGATTGTTGTGGAGTAAAGGGCAGTCCCCAGGTGGTAAACCATCTATACTCTCTTTGTTCCGCTGGTGTATTCTCTTCCCCAGGATTACCCCACTGGCGGCTCATCTTCGATCTCAATAGGCAGAAGAGAGCTTTCTCTGACCCTCCTCTTTCCAGTTCTGATCTTGTCCTAATTTATAAGGAGTATTTTTTCATTGGAATTCTTGACCTTTTGAGTTCTATTCAGAACCAAAAAGGTTTAAAAAAAGGGGGGGGGGGGAAATGCAGACACCTCAGACCAAAATGTATGCAGCCCCCCCAGAATGCACCCCAGAGTTGCAGAGTCTCAGCAATGACCAAATTGCCTACATGGTCACCTGGGAAAAGCTCCTTCTTGATCTGTTTGACTTGAGCACCCCAGTGACAGTGACCTCACTACACAGATTACTGGGGGCTCTGATGTTTAGAAAACACTTCCCCAAATCTGCTGATATTCATCCCCCAGGAGTTTATGCACATTGTTCAGAGTTTTGCCTTTAGGGGCCATGCTTTTTATATGTGAGAAGTCACCTGAGAGTCCAGAATGAAACAGCATAAAAATAATTAATTTTCATCCAAGCAATATCTGCATGGCTAAAAATAATTGATCATGAGAACCAATAATACCTTGTCTCTCTGCTCATTTCACTTAGTCCTGCTCCCCAGAGGCAGCCACTTTTATTAAGGAAACTTTTAGTTGAAATACACCCTACAAACCAAAAAATCACACATATAATAAGCATGTAGATAAAGTTTTTCATGAAGTGAACACTGTTGTAACCAGCATCCAGATCAAGAAATAGAAAATGACCAGCACACCAAAAGCCACTTATCCACCTCTCCCCAAGTTTAGTCACTACCTTGACTTCTAACACCATAGAATAAATTGAAGCAAATACTTTAATTGTTTCTATTTTTAGTTCTTCTGGCAGTTTCTTCCATATGTCTAAATAATATAATTATGAAGCGTTTTTTGATTGGTCAATTCTAGACACCGACTTTTGACTTCCTCCCACAATAAAAGATTTAGTTTCCCTATACCAGTCCCCTACGTATAATTAAATCACTATTTTCCTTCACTTACTGGTCATCTATGCAACTTTGGCCCCATTCCATTTTTCTCCATTCCCTCCTAAGATCCTCCACTCAGCCAGGTGTGTTGTATTTACTTTTATATTATTAAGTTGGGTAATATTTATTCTGTAACCATCGTTATTTATTTGTTCTGTAACCATAGTAAAGCCTGTGTGGTTGTCTATAGATTGATGGGAAATTTGAAACCCAATAAATAGTATTTAGGTGATTTTTATAATATTGTTTATTGCAGAATCACTTGGTGCCCTAGGATCAGAATCCTTCTCCACATGTTCGATGGCATGTCTCCTAAACCACCTTAAGAAGAATATTTCCAGACTCTGCAGCACCATTTTACTTACTTGCACATTTATTCCATGATGAATGGGAGAGGAGGGGCATGATATTAGGGGCCTATGAATGTCAAAGAAACAGGCTAAAGCCTTTGGTTTTAGCAATACTAACATAAAACACACACGGTGTCCGCATTGGTGGCAGTTCTGTGTTCTGTTGTTATTAGGACCATCCTGGTTCAGAGTGTTTTGCTTTTACTGAGAAACTGCTGAGGGGCTGGTGCTCCAAATGACAGGCAGCATTTACCTTTAAGATGACTTAACCACTTGGAAGGGCGGTGTCAAAAGCCCATGTGTTCTTAAATGCAAGTAGTCATAAAATCAGTAGCTAATTGATTTATGTCAGCACTCAGTTTTAGGAGAAGGGTGGCTCTGAGTGAAAAATACAATATGTGAAGGGGTTTAATTTTTTTTGGATTACCCTTTACCAGGTAGCGTGTAATTGCATTAGTAATCGGAGTCCTTCAAGCAGAATCTCAAAGGATTAGTGAGAAGGAAGATGGAAGAATGCTGACTTCACAATAACTCACCGCCTTCCTAACATGATTATATAAATAAATTCAAGCAATATTTTCCAAGACGCTGGAGCCTGATCATAAAGGCGTGAGGGGGCCCAGGGCCTCCACATGGCCCCTGGTTGGCAGGCAGTAACTGATTGTTGTAGTAGCGAAGGGCAGTCCCCAGGTGGTGAAATATCCAATATCTCTGAATTATCTGTCAGCACTCAGAAATTATTGAAGCTGGGCTGACTTCTCCAGTGGGGAGCAGGAACATCTTGGCTTCATTTGGCTAAACAATGGGGTTAAAATGGAAACTCCCCTGCTGTGGCCTCCCACCAGCCCAGTGGGTCATTCGGCTAGCTGTCAGTGGGGGGAGCCATGCAGGGCTGGCTCTGGACACTGTGAACTTCTTGAACCCCAGAGTCAAGGAGTCCACAGAGCTGAATTTCAGCCTCCCATCTCACTGCCAGCAGGGGATTAGCTAATGCATCCTGTTTTGTTCTTCCATCCACACCAACAAAGGCAGCAGGCACAGTCCTCCCTGGGCTGAATGGATGGAGGTCTGGATGACACATCAGAGACCAGTGACATGCTAGCTGCATTGTTTGCCAAAGAGTCCTTGAATTGCTGTTTTCACTTAAGCCAAAGCACTGCCTTGGAGGCCTTAGTTACTCTATTTGCCGGGCTGGGCAAGAAGCCAAGAGTAATGGAAGAAGCCACTCTCCTCCTGGTCCCCCTAGACCTCTGTCCAGTTGCTTGAGAGAAGGTTTGCAATCCCAGATGTTTTAAGCCACTCTCAAATCCAGGTCACAAGAAACTCTAGTCCCATGGACACTCCTTGGGAGGTGTAATGTGACCAGAGATGTAATACGACACAAGACATAGGATACTTGAACAGTGGATATCACTACCAGGTTGTGAGGGTGGGGAATGCCAAGTAGCTGAGCAAGGCTTCAAACCCAACCTTACTAGTTGTTTGCCTTGAGCAAGCTACTTGATTTCTTAGCCTCACTTTCCTCATTGTTAAAAGGGGAGTAATAAGTTTTTTTTTTTTTTCCTGTAGGGGACAAGTGAAACAAGGATGGGAAAATACTTTGCAGGCTTTTTGCAAAGACAAGGGGTTGTTGTTTCCTCTTTGGTTGTGCTCATTGGCATGTAGGCTGAGTTCCAATCAGATGAGTTTCTGTAAGGTGCCCTGTGAACTGGGCATTCTTCTGGTTTTCCTTATTCACTTCTCTGCCTGAAATGTTCTTGTCTCCCTCCCTGCCTGTCTGACTTCAAGCCATCCCTGATGGGTTTCCCATAACATTTCCTTGGTCTTAATGAACATCCTTTTCTCCCATAGTCTGGCCCATTGGTGGCCAGATGTCATAGTGTCAGATGATGGGGGTGGTTCCAGAGAGGAGCCCAAAGGAAGCTGGGGTAGTTGTGGCTCTGTCGGTCCTTGATGAGGAATATAAATCATCATGAGTCTGAGAATTCCTTGAGGACAGAGATAGAGATTTATAACCCAACTATAGGATCATCCATTAATTTATATTAGTTACCATGAATGGAGGACCTTCTGAACTCACCCTGCACTTGCACCAAGCTGAGTTGAAGCCTCCTTACATCTTGCACCCTAGACACCTCACTTGGCTCACCCTAGTCCCAGGTCTGCTTTTATGGGCCAAGCATAATGGGGAATTCAGAGACAAATAGTAAGGCATGACTGTTGCCTTCAAGACACTTGCCATCTATTGAAAGGGAAAAAGCAAGAATATGAGCATCAATAAAAAGAAATTTTCATTTCTTATTTCTGACTTATTCTGGGCACCTTGCTAGACACTGTGCATTTAGGATGGGATGAGCTCACTATCACGGCCCTTGAAGAGCACCCAGCCCAGTACAGGACATGTCCATGGACAGTTAGAGTCAAGTATGATAGGGAGCATGGTAGGAAGGTACAGGCTCTGGGAGAACACTAAAGAGGCAGTGCAGAATGGGAAAGCTGGGAAGGCTTCTTAGAGGAGGCAGCACTCAGCTGAGGCTTGAGAGGTGAAAAGGAGCTGGCCAGATTGAGGAAGGAGTGTAAAGAACATGCCAGTCAGAGGGAACAGAGATAGACAAAGTACATGTAGGAAACTGAGGAAAATTTGGTGGTGCTGGAACTCAGAGCAGGATGGGCACTGAGGATTGAAAGCATAATGGATCATCTAATGAAACCTCGAGTCCCTTATAAGATAGGCACTATTGTCATCATCTCTGGATGACCGATGAGGAAAAAGGGGATCAGAGAGGCTGGGTAGATTGTCCAAGACACAGAGCAAGAACTGAAAATTTGATCTTGATTGGTCTATTTCCAAAGTCCTTACCTTTAACACTTAACTATGGGAAGAGTTCTCTGTGAAGGGTGGTAAACATGGTGGCTAGACTGCCTGCTTCCATTGCCAATGAGCTGTGTGGCTTAGGGTGAGTTACTTAACTGCTCTGTCATTCAGATTCCTCAGCTTAAAAATAGGGATACTAATAATATCTATCCCATAGGACTGGGTTTTCTGAGGTTAAAATAGGTTAATACTTGTAAAGTATCTTATAGATAGTCTATCATATGATGAGGGCCCCATAAACATCAGTTACTATCATTAGATTGGATTAGAAAGGAGAGAGGCTAAAAAAAATATCACATCTCAGTTGGGAGGCCATTGCAGCTGTGAGGCTGAGAAGTGTTGATGGTGGGGGTGAGGGAGAGGGACAGCGTGCGGGTGAAATGCCATTTCCTTTTAGGCTAATGGTCCGGGGACTGGGGCTTAGCCACCTTCTGGGCTGGGTTTCTGTGCCCCTTTAAGCTGCCCACAGACTGGAGGGGATGTGTTGCCTGCAGAAATGTTGGTTGCTCTTGAGAATGATATAGATTTCTTTTGTGAGCTTCAGGAAACCACATCCTTGTGAGCTCTGTGGTATTAGTTCAACCTGCTGAGACGTGTGGTTGCCAGGGGCAATGCAATCAGCTTCTGGGCTCATTCCTTCTCCCTGTGGCTCCCAATGACTTTGTTTCCAACTGAGTGGTTGGGGCTCTGTCACTTCTAGATCTTTCTGTTTTCCTGCCCTGAAGGTGGGGAGCCCAGATGTTAGGATCTGGTCAGAGGTGGAATGGTTGGAGGGAGCCAGCTAGGAGCTCCACAATCTGGGGTGAGAAGTGGACAGTTCATCGACTGCCCTAGGCCCTCCGTGAGCCAGGCAGCTCCAGCATCAGTGGGAATTGTGGGGCGCCGTGAAGGAGCATCATTCCAGTCATCCCCTTGTCCCTCCTCTTTGGGCTATGGAGCCCTTGCCCCTGGCTGGCCGCTCCCATGGGTGACTTGTTCAACCTCTGTTCATGTGCCAGGGTCTGTGGCAGAAGAAATTCAGTACAGAGAGGAGGGTCAGTGATGGTTGGGGCAGTCAGCAGAGGCTTTTAGGAAGAGGGGGGGCATCTGCGTGGAGAAAGAGGGACAGCACCATGGTAGAGAGAGCATTGGATGGCATCTGAGCACTCTGACAGCAGAGCATCCATCTAGTTTTCTCCCTGCTGTGTTCTCAGAACCTAGCCCTGGTTCAGAGCAGGAGTTGCCAGATAGATACAAAATGAGTGAATCAGATCCAAGATGAGACTTTTGTCTGAGTTTGGCTCTATTATTACCTTGTTTTGTGATCTTGACCCATTATAGCCACTTCTGGAACTTGGGGTATGGTCGATGCCCCCCAAACCACAACACATGAGATGGGGTTGTGGGGATGGAAGCTGATCCCCCAAATTAAAAATTGGAGTGCCACTACCAGAGACAAGAGGATGGATGATGAGAAGGCCAACATACATGCACACACACACACATACACACAGACACTTACTTCAGTGGTACATTGCTCCCTGTGACTTTTTCCCCAATCCCTTCACTTGCCAGTTTGCTTACAGTAATAATCATGGATCAGTGCATTTTAGTAGGTTATGAGTACAGTACAGAACTCAAGCTTCTCAGCTCAGTGCTGGGTCTTCTTGCTCACACCACAGAGGGAGAGATCCTTACAGTCTCTCAGAAGAGGTGATTTCCCGGGACCAGAGAACATTCAGGAGAAGAAAGGGAAAATCTATTGACAGACCTATGTATTTATTCACTGTCCAGCATTTAGAGTGTCTCCTCCATGCCAGGTTCTGGGAGTGGTGAAGGGGAGTGTATGATTCAGGATGGGCTACATTATTCTGGAATAACAAATACTCCCTAAATTTCCATGACTTAAATAACAAAGGCTTTTTCTTGTTCATACTGTGTGGTCATTGTAGGTCAGCCTTCTTATCCTTCCGGTGGGATCAAGCTAAGAGAACTGCTGTTCTCCATGGCAGGGGAAAATGGAGCTGGCAAGACACACACTGGGGTTCACAGTTAGAGGTGAATGGTTTGGGGGTGAAAAGCTAGTATGGGCTTGATTGTGAAAGCCCCTGCGTGCCATGATAAGGACTTTGCACTTCAACTTATAGACCTTCCTCAGAACTGGCTTTGCCTTGGGAGCTGAATCTGAAATTTTCCTCTTGGTATCCAGGATCACAACAGTCACTTGTTCATGACAGGCCTGTGGTCCTGGGAAGCTTCGGGTTTTCAATTACCCAGATCATCAGCTCATGCCTCGGTGTGGTCTGACCTGGAGAATCCATGACAAGGAGGAGAAGCCATTTAGAAGAGATAACTGGAATGTGCACTTCGCTTAGATTTAAGCTTTCACCATCTCACTATAATTAAGTGCCAAGTGGTTATTAAACAATACATTTACAGAATTCTGACAACTGTGTAGGAACCGTTCCTCTCCTACAGTGAATATTCCCCAGTAAATACACTTGTAATACTCCACTGGCTTTTAATTAACACGACTCGCCTATAAACCTATTTATCTTTTAAAAAGAAGGTTGTTCCATGTGCAATATGTGTCAATAGATAATTAAAATGTTTTTCTTAGAGAATGAACAGGGAGATGTGATCTATGCATTTCAGAATCTTATTATTAAAAATGTTATTTATTGAAGTTTAAACACTTGTTACTTGGTAACTAATAGAGACTGTGTCTTTAATGCCAAAATTAAATGGGCACAGCAGACAGAATGTGCAATGTTAACAAACCTCTTGGGTCATAATTAAATAGAACAAGTGACAAACGTTCAATTCTTGTTTAGAACAAACACCACGATCTGGCTTCCTTTCAATCAGGAGTTGGGAGGGTGTGTCCTTGTTCTTCTAGGAGCAGCCTGGTCGTGTCGCTGTTTCAAATGCAGACATTACAGATTTCTGGAGCACAGTTTCTTCTGCAAATAATAGTTGCAGACTGTTTTGGGAACTTCAGAATAGAAGACAGCATGAGACAACTTGGGTGAATGGAGATACTTTGGTAGAACTAGTGGCTGACAAGAGCCCCACGCCTTCGCGTAGACCCATGGTCTGGTGATCTCAGCCCCCAGAAAGAGGCCATCCTACCCACTGGTAGAAAGCAGCTTGGCAAAGAGGGCTCTTTACTGCTTCTCCTGGCTGTCCCAACTTGCCCACCCTGGAGAAGCTTCATGCCCACATCTCAGCCTAAAGACCCAAGCTTGTTGTCCCACTTACCATTAGTCCCTTCTTATGGATTAAACTGTGTCCCCCACACTGTGCTTGTGTTAGTCGGCTAGAGTTGATATAACAAAATACCACAGACCGGAAGGGTTATGCAAGAGAAATGTATCCTCTCATTTCTGGAGGCTGGAAGTCCAAGACCAAGGTGTGAGCAGGGCTGGTTCCTTCTGAGGCCTCTCTCTTTGGCTTGCAGATGATCATTTTCTCCCTGTGTCCTCACCTAGCATTTTCTCTGTGCAGTCCTAGCATCTCCCCCTCTTCCTGTGAGGACACCGGTCATATTGGATGAGTACCCAACTAGTCATGACCCCACTTAACCTTACTTACTTTACTTACCTATTTAAAGGCCATATCTCTGATAGAGTCACATTGGGAATTAGGGCTTCAACCTGCAGACTTTTGGAAGAACACTATTTAGTCTACAATAGTAAGCTTATTTAGACATAAGATGAGTAAGTCAAGATCATCAAGTTAGGAGGAGATCGTTAAGGTGGGCCCTACTCCAGTGTAACTGCATCCTTATAAAAAGGGGGAATTGGGACATACAGACAGGCATGTACCCAAGGAGAATGCCATGTGAAGATGGGAGGCAGACCTCAGGGTGATGCACCCACAAGCCAGAGCATGCCAAAGTAGGCCAGCAAACCACCAGAAGCTGGGAAAGAGGCCTGGAACAGGTTCTCCCTCCCAGCCCTCAAAGGGAACCAACCCTGCCGACAGCTTGATCTCAGAGTTCCAGCCTCCAGAACTGTGAGACGATGCATTTCTGTTGTTCAAGCTGCCCCGTCTGTGGTCCTTTGTCACGGCAGCCCTAGGAAATTAATACACTCCCTGACAAAGAAATTCTATCATATTCTGCTCCTCCAGCAATCTTCTCTGGGTTCTCCGGGAATCCTAACCCACTGAAATGAGGGACAAAGCAAGGTTCTCAGACATTTAAAGGGACCAAGTAGGTAATAGAGCGTGCACAGATAATCCGTTAGGGTGGCCCAAGAAGATATAACATCTTTTCCTTTTAAATTCCCATTTTTGGGTATATTTTTCATGTACAAAATATGAATATAGTAATACCCGCATGTGCTTTATAAATACATATGTGCACTTATACTGGGAGGTCCATGTTCAAAATGTTTTGATCGATAAGGGTGTGTGATCAAAGCAGCTCAGACACCACGGTTCAAAGGGAGGGAGTCAGTGCTAAAATATTAGAAAAGGCAGTTCCTGTGGAGCAGGATTTAACGTAAGAATCAGAAGAAAAGATTTTAAAACTCTATTGAGAATTCTTAAGGTTGTAAAAGAAGATTCAACCAACAAAGGACTGGAGACAAAAGGATAGGTTTCTCTATTGCCCCTGGCACTGCACTGGGATTGTTTATGACATCATCGTGCGTGTCACGGTTTGGTTTGTAATGTTTGGACCGCCTTCAAGCCTCACCCCCAAGGTGCCTGGCATCACGCCTATCCGAGGTGAGGTCACTGGCAGTAAACACAGCATTCTACATGGAGAGAACATGGGGAGTATTTCTCTTTAAGCCACTCCATCCTGAGAGTGACAGGTGAACTGCAGTTCCGGACGAGGGAGGGGGGGAGAGTGAGAGAAAGAAGCAGGAGGGCAGCCTCAGAGGGAGAGGCAGGTAAGCAGAGAAAAATACAGAGCATCTAAGAAGTGGAGAGAGAGATGGTGGGGTGAGGGGTGCTGAACAAGGAAGCAGAAGGTTGGAAGCAGAAAAGCAGGGCAAAACCAAGAGATAAATTCAACACTGCTAAAGATTGTGCAAACACTTGGTAATTTTGTCATACATCATAATTTCAATTATGTTTAGGGCTTTGCTTATACATGATCCCAATCTGTATCTTGTTCACTCACTTGAATAAACATCTATGCATCCCTCACATCTGGTATTTTGGGCATTATATTATAAGTTCTAGAGTGGGCTGGGCCTTGGGCCTGGGAAAGTACATAGTTTTGGGGGGCCCTGGGGCACCAGTCTTCACATTGGGGAATGGGAAGCTCTGGGTGTCAGCCATTAAGCCACCCATGTGGGCGTCACTGTGCTCTCCCCCTAGAAGCTGAGAACAGATGTTCTCTCTTCCTCGGTAGCTGCCTTGATTTCAGGAGAGAGAAGAGAGAGCAAGCAAGGGCTCTGGATGCCTCCCTTTCTCTCCTCCCAGTGTTACCATAGTATCTCGTTTCCTTGGTTACCAGTGGCCAAGGAAAGGACACTGGGCAAGTGCAGGATTTTGATGGAGCTCTCTAAAGAGAGATGTCAGCAAGGACCTTGTCTCTTTTAAAAGAACACTCGTTCTGAGAGGTTGCTAAGGAATGGGGGTGGGGAGGGGATTGGTGGGTCTGTCTCTGTGAAGTTGGAATTTAGAGATTTCATCTCACCCAAAACAAATGAGGGGCTTAAAAGATAACCCTGAAGAATCAAAGCCAGGGAGGCCTTACCCAGCTTTGCACATTGCTGGAGATCTGAAATGGGCAGGAAGGCCATGATGCTAATTCAGACATGATTTCTGCCAATGTTCCCTTTAACTGCACCCAGCTTGGGCTAACTTGGTAACTGTCCTGCTGTTTCCCCAGACAACTAAGCACCCTTGGGGTATATGGAGATGTGCCATTTCTGCTGTGAGCATCTGGCATCTGCCTTTAACTGTCCCAAGAGGCCACAATAGACCTATGAAGACTTTCCAGAGAGCCTCTGAAACTTTTTGGACAGGTAAATCATATAGAGGGCAGCAGCCCTCAATTCTACCCTACTTTTAAGAATCAGGCAAGGTATCTCTCCCTCCAGGAAGTTTGTCCCGACCTCTCCACCCAAGTTATGTACCCTTCTCCAAGAGCCCAAAGAGCTGTGTGTACATTTAATCCTTACATTTACTCTGTTGTTCACTAATGTATGGTTACTAGTCTGTCTTCTCTACCTGATTTTGAGTTTTCTCATTTTTACTTCTTTTTTCAAAGTGTTTTGCTTTTGGAAGGAGAGGTAGGTAGCACGTAAAGGATCAGAAACACCACCCTTTTTAGGCCAGAGTGAGGGTTTAGACTCTAGCGTTGTGATGGGAATGCTCTGGAGGGATAGTAGGCAGGAAATTCAGGTATCTGAAGGGCCAGACTATGACGTTCATGCTGCTCCTTCTGTCACATTCTTAACAATTAGTCATGACAACCCAGGACCTTAAATTTGTTAAAAATGCACCACTAATAGAAAATGCTCTTGGGGAGCAGCCTTTCTCCTGTGCCCCCTCCTTCCCTTCACCACCCCATGCCATGGTTCAGAGGTAGAGGATCATGGGCTATGGTCAGGACTGTGTCTTGTGAGCTCTCCTGAGCATGTAGGAATCTGACTCCTCCCTCAGTCATGAACTGTTCCTTGAGCAGCTCTCATGTGTCCAGCACCCAGCTGGAGGCTGTGGGCATCCAGGAGTAGATGATGAGGTCTCTGCCCACCTCCTAGAAGGAGCTTGGTCTAGTTATGAAGTTAAGACTTGCCTGAAATAATTAAAGCAAGATCAAAATTCGCTGTTAGATTGGATGGCTGATAGGCAGCTAAGAGCTCTCGGAGCTCAGAGACCTGGTGATGTGGCAGACATGGATTCAGAGTTCCTGCAGAGACCCGAAGCAGGTTAACTCCCTTGATAGAAGATCCTTCAAATACACTCTAGTCCTGCCAAACCTGCTGGGCAAGAACAGACACTCTGGAGTAAACTTAAGAGAGGGCCCGATAGCAGCTGCCTCACCCAGAGCTGGCCTCCCTCTCCACACACACACACACACACACACACGTGCACGCATATGCACACACCTGTCTCTTTAATACCTGTAATCCTAGTAGAAGTGATAAGTTCACAGCTGAACATTACCACCCTGACCTTTAAATGTCTGCAGGTAAATAGCAGAGAGCCAGGTGTGGGAGTGGGAACCCTCAGCCAGAATTTTGAAGTCCTGAGGACTGGCCCTGCAGGTTGTGCTACTGACCTGATTTGGCATGTTCAGAAAGCCCTTCTATAAGACAACTTACCAGCCAGTTAACCAATCAGCATTTAAAAAATTTTATTTTCTCCAGTTTTATTGAGATATAGTTAACATATTTCATTGTATAAGTTTAAGGCATACAGTATAATGGTTTGACTTACATAGGTTGTTAAATGATTACCATAGTAAGTTTAATTAGCATCCATCACCTCATATAGACATAATAAAAAGAAAAAGCAAAAACAGAAAAATATTCCTTGTGATAAGAACTCTTAGGATTTACTGTCCTAACAATGTTCATTTTGCCATAAAGCAGTGATAACGATAGTCATCATGTTGTACCTGACATCCCCAGTACTTATTTATCTTATAACTGGAAGTTTGTAACTTTTGACCACATTCCTCCTATTCTTCCTCCCGCAAACCCCCACCTCTGGTAACCATAAATTTGATCTCTTTTCTATGGGTTTGTTTTTTTCTTTTTTTAGATTCCATATGTAAGTGAGATTATACAGTACTTGTCTTTCTCTGTTTGACTTATTTAGCATAATGCCTTCAAGGTCCTATCATATTGTGGCAAATGGCAGTTTCCTTCTTCCTTATGGCTGAGTAATATTCCACTGTATATACCACAATTTTATTCATTCATCCGCCGATGGACACTTACCAACCAGCTGTCTGCCTGGTGACACAGCCCTGATATGTATCTTCAAAGAGCTTACAGCCGACTAAGAAAGGTGATGTGTATATGGAATAATCACCAATTGACAATGAGGTGATTAAGAGTTTGGCTCCAGACCACAAAGCCCTGAATCAGAATCCCAACCCCACCATTTACTGATGAGCTGTGAAAACCATAACAAAAAGCTTCACCTCTCTATCTAGAAAATGAATGTAATAATAAAATCATTTTTTTATTATAATGTGAGGAAGAAGCACAGGTCCTAGCAAATACTCTCAACAAATGTCAGCTCTTTTTACAGTAGTGCTAGATAACTGTTATCCCTTTTTGCCATACTTATTTAGATGAGTAATTATAATTGTATGTCTTAGACTGGCCTCCTACAGAGTTGGAGAAATGTGTGTGGAAGGTTTGTTGGGCAGTGCCCTTAGGAGGCAACACCTGTAAGGAGGTGAGGAAGACAGGTGTGGACAGGGAGTAACGCTGGTCCTATAGGGAGCTCTGCAGCAGGGTGATCCTTCAGAGTTGTCCCAGTTACAGACAAGTTGGTGCCTTTGTATCCCTGCATCAGCCAGGCTTGGTCATGAAAGACCTAACCCTGGGAAAGGCAGTTCTCTGCAGCTGAGGATGATTCCCAGAAGGGTACACCAGGAGCCTGCAGTAGCTGGGATTCCCAGTGGTTGAGGGTTGTATGTGTCTGCTCCAAAGATGGGATCTGAGCTGGGCACCCAGAATGTGCTACAGTGTACAAAGGGCCTTCTGTGTGACATGCTGTATTCCTTTTGGGGACCATAGCTTTCCCAAGATAAAATGAAAGTGTTGGTCTGAAGTTACTTCCAAGTTCAGTGCTTTAAGGGCTAAGGGAGTCAGAGAAGGCTTCATGAAGAAGGAGTGACCTGAACTGGGCCTAAAGGATGGCCAGGGTTTGGCTAAACAGATGAATGAACAGAGGGAAGGCATCTGGGTACAGTGGAGGGAGAGTGAGGACCCAGCCAGTGTTCTGTGCAGGGCACCCCGGATGACCTCAGTAAATATTTTTTGAATAAACAAATGAACAAAAGTACAGAAATGTGAAATGCTGTAGTGGGAACAGAGAAAACAGACCTTAGAGTCTGATGACATTAGTTCAAGTCCTAAATCTTCTACTTACTACCTGTGTGGTCTTTATCTTGTGTCTTGACCTCTCTGTGCTTCAGTCTCCCCTGACGTAAATTAGCTATTTACTAGGTTGTTGTAAGGTTCAAATGAGGTGAGAGGAAAAGATGGATGTGAAAATGCTTGATGCCAATGATATCGGGGGAGACCAGGTGAGTTGACATTTCTGGCTGCGGGGGGGTCAAAGAAGGCTTTCAGAGAAGGAGGCATCTGAGCTGGGTCTTGAAAAGGAACATGTTGAAAAGCAGAAATTAATTTTAGGCAGAGAACAGATTGAACAAAGAGACAGGGTATTTGACAAGAAAAAAGAGAAATTTTACGAAGATCCTGGAAATTATTTTCTTTCAGGCCTGGCTTAGAGATATCTTGGGGCTCCCCAGTTTCTGGCAGTCCTATCTCACCCCAGTTCACTTTTAAATTATAACCTAGTTTTATTCCTTCACCCACAGAATACACAGCCCAAGTAGAGTAGGCACCCTTCCGAGAGGGTGCCCAGTGATCCCTACCTCCTGTATTTTACAATCTTGTGCCATCCTCCACTCTAGCGTGGGCTGGACCTAGGGGCTTCCCCTAATGAATAGAATACAGCAAATGTGATTGGGCGTGACCTCCAAGGTTAGGGTTGATGCCACGCTCTCACTCTCTGCCCAGCTCTTCTTGATCACTGTTCTGGCTAAACCAGCTGCTATGTTGTAAGCTGCCCTGTGTAGAGGCCCACATGCTGTTCGACAGCCAGCAAGAAACCAAAGCTCCCGGTCCAGTGATCTGGGAGAATCCTGCCAATAACCACCTGAGTGAGCCTGGAAGAGAATCTTTCCAAACAGAACCTTGAGATGACCATGGCCCTGGACTGATAGCTGGATGTTAGCTCATGAGAAATGCTGAGCTGGACTTAGCAAAGCTATGTGTGATTCCTTACTTATAGAGACCATGGGATAAGAAATGTCTGTGTTTGAAGCCGCTAAGATAATAGGTAACTACCACATCGAGGAAAGACAGAGAGAACAAGTCACAGTTGGAAATTGGAAAGTAACATCCTTTTCAGTCCCTCGGAGAGGGAGAGGTACGAAAGTCTGTAGTTACCCAATGGACATCATGAGACATCCTAAAGCCACTGCGGAGGGGGGCTTGCTCAAACACAGTGGGTGACCACCAGCTTAGATTACCAATTATGGGCCACACTCAGCAGTAGATGAGGTTTTTTGTTTTTGTTTTTTTCCTACATAATGTTTAAAAATTGTTTTTGAGATGATTGCTATCTTCAAGTTCTAGATTTCATATAAAAGTCTAGATTTCCAGCTTTTCTTGCAAAATGAGAAGATCTGGCAACACTATCCTGACATTCCAACAGGATAGGGTCTTGTTATAGGAACAGGTAACTGGTCATAGAGGGTGTATGGAAAAATTCAGATAAAGGCACGGGTCTAGTGTTAGGGAAACCAGCAAGGGATGGTACTTGCACCCCTGGGCTGGAAACAGTGGGGAGCCTGAAGGCACAAAGGGAGGGAGCAGCAAGCAAGCCAGAGAGAGCGGCTGTGGAAGAAGCCTCCCTGATAGGGAATGTGGCCTCAACAGAGTCACAGTCAACCCCAAGCAACCTGGCAGGAAAGAAGTTGGGGAACAGACATCTTGTCTACTCCTCTTCCACCTTCTACATCAGCTCCTGGCGCCTCTCATGGCTGAACCAGTGCCACCCAGTAGAACTTTCTGTGATGATGGCATTGTCCAATTATACTACATAGTGCATAGTTGCACTGTTCAAAACCGTAGCAACCAATCACTTGTGGCTGTCAAGCACTTGAAATGTGACTAGTGTAACAGACCAACTAAAATGTAAATTTTATTTAATTTCAAGTAATTTGAAATTAAATTCAAATAGCTACATGCAATGGTTAATTTTGAGTCAACTTGACTGGGCTAAGACATGCCCGGATAGCTGGTAAAACATTATTTCTGGGTGTATCAATGAGAGTGTTTCCAAAAGAATTAACATTTGAATCAGTAAACTGAGTAGAGGACATCACTTTCCACCCAGTGCAGGTGGGTATCATCCAATACACTGTGGGCTTGAATACAACTAAAAGCTGAGGAAAAGTGAATTTGCTCTCTGGCTATGATGGGGCATCCCTCTTCTGCTCTTGAATACTCGTGTGCCTGGCTTTTGGACTCACCTGGAACTTATACCACTAGCTTCCCTCGTTCTTGGGCCTTCAGACTTGGACTGAATTCCACCACCGTCTTTCCTGGGCCTCCAGCTTGCAGATGGCAGATCATAGGACTTCTTGGTCTCCATAACTGTGTGAGCCAATTACTATAATACATCTCTTCTTATGTATATCTGTATATATCCAGCTGGTTCTTTTTCTCTGGAGAACTCTAATATTCAACATGTGGTTTGTGGCTGCTATGTTATATGGCACAGATGAACTGTCTGAGAACAACAGGGCCCAGGAGCCCGATGCAGTCCATAAAAACTGGCCTGCTGGGCACAGAATAGAGTGGAGAGGGGTGGGGAGGGGGCTGAAGGGACAAACAGAAGGTGCCCAACAATTACCCTTGACTGGGGCTGAGACTGTGCTTGTCTGATGTTTTTGAAACAAGTTACCACCCATATGGGGGTCACTCATTTATGTTACCTTCATAGTTCCTATTGTGACCCCCAAAATTGATAAATGGTGTTATAGGTTGAATTACTTCCCCACCTCCAGAATTCATATGTCTTAATCCTCTCAGAATGTGACCTTAATTGGGGATAGGGTCTTTATTGTGACAACTAAGTTAAGATGACATCATTAGGGTGGGCCCTAATCAAACATGACTGGTGACCTTATCAAAAGGGGAAACTTGGAGACAGAAATGCACAGAGGGAAGACCTTGTGAAGAGACACAGGGAAGAGAAAGCCATCTACAAGCCAAGGACAGAGGCCAGGAGCAGACCCTTCTCTTGCGGCACTCAACCCTGCCAACACCTTGACCTCAGACTTCCAAAGCCTCCAGAACTGTGAGCAATACATTTCTGTTGTGTGAGCCACCCATTCCATGGTCCTCTGTTGTGGCAGCTCTAGCAAACTAATATACACAAGAAGGTCATTTCCCAAACCCTGGGATTGCGGGATTCTGTGTGTGCATTCCCCCAGAGCTGGGTGCGAGGGACTATAGTACTCATGGAGTGGAGATTTGAAACACCACAGGGCAGGACATATGAGGTGCCAGATCTCAGAAAGGCAGTGTGCACCATGCGACAGCATTTCTGTGACAAGTTTTCAATGCCCTGTGATTCCCTGGAAACCACCATCTGGGCTGCATTCAGAGCTCCAGAGCTTTACAAAGTCACTGGCTGAGAGGGGCAGCTCTGTCAACTGTGCTGGGCTTGGCCCCCGAGGGCGGGGTCTCTTGGCACTTCTGGTTGCTGTGAGGTTGCGTTCACAGGGTCTGACAAGTCCCCTCTTAAATACTCAACCTCCTGTCTGTCTAGATTAATTGGTCGGTATCTGTGAGCTTATGTGCCAGCAAGACTTACACCACGTTAGCATTTGAAAATATTATTAAAATGGCAAGCAGACCACAGAGGAATATGAAGATGTGTATGTGTATTTGACTCCCCCTGGAAGCTGTCATCCCATCCCCTCCTCCCCTTTGGGCAAGATTCTGCCTCCTGTAACTATGCTTGCTGGACAGTGCTGGAGAGCTGGAGGTGCCCTCGCCCCCAAACCACCCTCCTGCTTCCTGGGTTCCTGCAGGAAAGAGCTGTGCACACAGGAACAATGCTGGATCGACGGTGTGGTCTCATTTCATTAACAGCTGAGCGAGCTTCTGAAGGGCACTTTCTGAGACTTATAACTGGAAAGAACTATTAAAACAGGGCACAGACGTAACAGCTCTGCATCAAGGCAGGAGTTTGTTTTCCTCTTTTATGAAAGGAGTCTGGATGTGGGCAGTCTAGAGCTAGTATGGGGGCTACACCATTACTGGGGTGCCAAGCTCTGGGCTCCTTCTCTTCCACCATCCTTTGTAGCATCAAGGTTGCCCTTGGTCCAGAAGCCCCCACTATCACAGCTGCATTCCCACCAGAAGCAGAAGTGGCAAAAAGGCATGTATCAGCTATCACCTCCTCAAGGGGGTGGTGCCTCTACATCCTACCTGACATATCTGCATACAGCCCACTGGCCATCGCAATCTTCAAGGAAGGCTGGTAAATGAAGTGCCTGCTGGCTGGGCACGTTGACTTCAGAATATAATTGGAGTCTCCTACTAAGGCAGAAGGGAGAATAGATACTGGGTGGGCAACTGGCCATCTCTGCCACAACCCAGACCAGCTCCTACCTAGGTCAGCTGACCACATGGAGGCAGGAGTTTAGGACAGGAGGGTGGCTGGACCTGCCCTGAGCTGGCAGGTCCTGCCCAGGGGGTTGAGTATGTGAGGACACAAAGTACAAGGAGAAGCTTCATCATGGTGGTAACCTATGAAGGCACAGGGTCCCCTGCGCTGGACCCTTACAGCACTCAGCCATGCCTGTGACTATGATAAATTAGAAAGAACGGCCAAGTGAACTGCGGCATGTCCAAACTGGAGAATACTATGCTATGCAACAACTAGTGAGGAGCACCTCTATGTACTCACATACAGTAGCACGTAAACAGACCCTTGGAGCACCCTGATGCTTCTCTTCCCTGTCTTGTACGTTCTCCCAAATGCCCTGATCTTCTCAAGGGTAGTTTAGAGACATTTTGCAGAATTGGGGTGCTGCTTGCAGAGAGAAAGAGGACTTCACTCCAGGAGACTCTGGAAAAAGAGAGTATATGCCCCCAATAGTTAACAAAGAAAGAAGGAGACATTGAGCTGGAGCAGAATTGAGAAATGCTCAAACTCCGCAGAACCCAGGCAGAAAGCTGTGAGCCACCTTGGGGCCCTGATTTCTGGGAGTTCACTTACAGCTATGTGGCACAGATACACAAGAAGTTTTGGTCAACCTCAATTTTTTTATTGTTATGTTAATCACCATACATCATTAGTTCTTGATGTAGTGTTCCATGATTCATTGTTTGTGCATAACACCCAGTGCTCCACACAGAACGTGCCCTCTTTAATACCCATCACCAGGCTAACCCATCCCCCCAACCCCCTCCCCTCTAGAAACCTCAGTTTGTTTTTCAGAGTCCATCGACTCTCATGGTTCGTCTCCCCCTCCAACTTACACCCCTTCATTCTTCCCCTCCTGCTATCTTCTTCTTCTTTTTTTTTCTTAACATATATTGCATTATTTATTTCAGAAGTACTGATCTGTGATTCAACAGTTTTGCACAATTCACAGTGCTCACCATAGCACATACCCTCCCCAATGTCTGGCACCCAGCCACCCCATCCCTCCAACCCCCCACCACTCCAGTAACCCTCAGTTTGTTTCCCGAGGTTAAAAATTCCTCATATCAGCGAGGTCATATGATACATGTCTTTCTCTGATTGACTTATTTCACTCAGCATAACACCCTCCAGTTCCATCCATGTCCTTGCAAATGGCAAGATCTCATTCCTTTTGATGGCTGCATAATATTCCATTGTGTATATATACCACCTCTTCTTTATCCGTTCATCGGTTGATGGACATCTTAGCTCTTTCCACAGTTTGGCTATTGTGGACGTTGCTGCTATAAACATTGGGGTGTACATACCCCTTCAGATCACTAAATTTGTATCTTTGGGGTAAATACCCAGTAGTGCAATTGCTGGATGATATGGTAGCTCTATTTTCAACTGTTTGAGGAACCTCCATACTGTTTTCCAGAGTGGTTGCACCAGCTTGCATTCCCACCAACAGTGTAGGAGGGTTCCCCTTTCTCCACATCCCCGCCAACATCTGTCATTTCCTGACTTGTTAATTTTAGCCACTCTGACGGGTGTGAGGTGGTATCTCATCGAGGTTTTGATTTGGATTTCCCTGATGCCGAGCAATGTTGAGCACTTTTTCATGTGTCTGTAGGCCATTTGGATGTCTTCTTTGGAAAAATGTCTATTCATGTCTTCTGCCCATTTCTTGATTGGATTATTTGCTCTTTGGGTGTTGAGTTTGATAAGTTCTTTTTACATTTTAGATACTAACCCTTTATCTGATATGTCATTTGCAAATATTTTCTCCCATTCTGTCGGTTGTCTTTTGGTTTTGTGCACTGTTTCTTTTGCTGTGCAAAAGCTTTTTATCTTGATGAAATCCCAATAGTTCATTTTTGCCCTGGCTTCCCTTGCCTTTGGCGATGTTTCTGGGAAGAAGTCGCTGCGGCTGAGTTCGAAGAGGTTGCTACCTGTGTTCTCCTTTAGGATTTTGATGGACTCCTGTCTCACGTTCAGGTCTTTCAACCATTGGGAGTCTATTTTTGTGTGTGGTGTAAGGAAATGGTCCAATTTCATTCTTCTGCATGTGGCTGTCCAATTTTCCCAACACCATTTGTTGAAGAGACTGTCTTTATTCCATTGGACATTCTTTCCTGCTTTGTCAAAGATGAGTTGACCATAGAGTTGAGGGTCCATTTCTGGGCTCTCGATTCTGTTCCATTATCTATGTGTCTGTTTTTGTGCCAGTACCATACTGTCTTGATGATGACAGCTTTGTAATAGAGCTGGGAGTCCGGAATTGTGATGCTCCCAGTTTTGCTTTTCTTTTTCAATATTCCTCTGGCTATTCGGGGTCTCTTCTGGTTCCATACAAATTTTAGGATTATTTGTTCCATTTCTTTGAAAAAAGTGGATGGCACTTTGATGGGGATTGCATTGAATGTGTAGATTGCTCTAGGTAGCATGGACATCTTCACAATGTTTGTTCTTCCAATCCATGAGCATGGAACGTTTTTCCATTTCTTTGTGTCTCCTTCAAATTCCTCATGAGTATTTTATAGTTTTCTGAGTACAGATCCTTTGCCTCTTTGGTTAGATTTACTCCTGGGTATCTTATGGTTTTGGGTGCAATTGTCAATGGGATCGACTCCTTGACTTGTCTCTCTTCTGTCTTGTTGTTGGTGTATAGGAATGCCACTGATTTCTGTGCATTCATTTTATATCCTGCTACTTGACTGAATTCCTGTATGAGTTCTAGCAGTTTTGGGGTGAAGTCCTTTGGATTTTCCACATACAGTATCATATCATCTGCAAAGACTGAGAGTTTGACTTCTTCTTTGCCGATTTGGATGCCTTTGATTTCTTTTTGGTGTCTGATTGCTGTGGCTAGGACTTCTAATACTATGTTGAATAGCAGTGGTGAGAGTGGACATCCCTGCCGCGTTCCTGACCTTAGGGGGAAAGCTCTCAGCTTTTCCCCATTGAGAATGATATTCGCTGTAGGTTTTCCGTAGATGGCTTTTATGATATTGAACTATGTACCCTCTATCCCTATACTCTGAAGAGTTCTGATCAAGAAAAGATGCTGTACTTTGTCAAGTGCTTTTTCTGCATCTATTGAGAGGATCATATGACTCTTGTTCTTTCTTTTGTTAATGTATTGTATCACGTTGATTGATTTGCGGATGTTGAACCAGCCTTGCAGCCCAGGGATAAATCCCACTTGGTCATGGTGAATAATCCTTTTAATGTACTGTTGGATCGTATTGGCTAGTATTTTGGTGAGAATTTTTGCATCCACGTTCCTCAAGGATATTGGTCTGTAATTCTCCTTTTTGATGGGGTCTTTGTCTGGTTTTGGGATCAAGGTAATGCTGGCCTCATAAAATGAGTTTGGAAGTTTTCCTTCCATTTCTATTTTTTGGAACAGTTTCAGGAGAATAGGTATTAATTCTTCTTAAATGTTTGATAGAATTCCCCTGGGAAGCCATCTGGCCCTGGGCTTTTGTTTGTTGAGAGATTTTTGATGACTGCTTCAATTTCCTTCGTGGTTATAGGTCTGTTCAGGTTTTCTATTTCTTCCTGGTTCAGTTTTGGTAGTTGATACATCTCTAGGAATGCACCCATTTCTTCCAGGTTATCTAAGTTGCTGGCATAGAGTTGCTTATAATTTGTTCTTATAATTGTTTGTATTTCTTTGGTGTTGGTTGTGATCTCTCCTCTTTTATTCATGATTTTGTTGATTTGGGTCATTTCTCTTTTCTTTTTGATCAGTCTGGCCAGGGGTTTATCAATCTTGTTAATTCTTTCAAAGAACCAGCTCCTCGTTTCGTTCATCTCTTCTACTGTTCTCTTGGTTTCTATTTCATTGATTCTGCTCTGATCTTTATTATTTCTTTTCTCCTGCTGGGTTTAGGCTTTATTTGCTGTTCTTTGTCCAGCTCATTTAGGTGTAGGGTTAGGTTGTGTATTTGAGACCTTTCTTGTTTCTTCAGAAAGGCTTGTATTGCTATATACTTTCCTCTCAGGACTGCCTTTGCTGTATCCCAAAGATTTTGGACAGTTGTGTTTTCATTTTCATTGGTTTCCTGAATTTTTTTAACTCTTCTTTAATTTCCTGGTTGACCCATTCATTCTTCAGTAGGATGCTCTTTAGCCTCCATGTATTTGAGTTCTTTCTGACTTTCCTTCTGTGATTGAGTTCTAGTTTCAAAGCACTGTGGTCTGAAAATATGCAAGGAATAATCCCAATCTTTTGGTATCAGTTGAGACCTGATTTGTGACCTAGGATGTGATCAATTCTGGAGAATGTTCCATGGGCACTAGAGAAGAATGTATATTCCGTTGCTTTGGGATGGAATGTTCTAAATATGTCTGTGACGTCCATTTGGTCCAGTGTTTCATTTAAAGTCTTTATTTCCTTGTTGATCTTTGCTTAGATGATCAGTCCATTTCAGTCAGGGGGGTGTTAAAGTCCCCTACTATTATTGTTTTGTTGTCAATGTGTTTCTTTGCTTTTGGTATTAATTGCCTTATAAAAGTGGCCGCTCCCATGTTAGGGGCATAGATATTTACAATTGTTAGATCTTCTTGGTGGATAGACCCTTTAAGTAAGATATAGTGTCCTTCTTCATCTCTTATTACAGTCTTTGGCTTAAAATCTAATTTGTCTGATATAAGGATTGCCACCCCAGCTTTCTTTTGGTGTCCATTAGCATGGTAAATTGTTTTCCACCCCCTCACTTTCAATCGGGGGTGTCTTTGGGTCTAAAATGAGTCTCTTGCAGACAGCATATTGATGGGTCTTGTTTTTTAATCCAATCTGATAGCCTGTGTCTTTTGATTGGGGCATTGAGCCCATTTACATTCAGGGTAACTATTGAAAGATACGAATTTAGGGCCATTGTATTGCCTGTAAGGTGACTGTGACTGTATACTGTCTGTGTTCCTTTCTGATCTATGCTGCTTTTAGGCTCTCTCTTTGCTTAGAGGACCCGTTTCAATATTTCTTTTAGGGTTGGTTTTGTGTTTGCAAATTCCTTTAGTTTTTGTTTGTCCTGGAAGCTTTTTCTCTCTCCTTCTATTTTCAATGACAGCCTTGCTGGATATAGTATTCTTGGCTGCATATTTTTCTCGTCTAGTGCTCTAAAGATATCATGCCAGTCCTTTCTGGCCTGCCAGGTCTCTGTGGATAGGTCTGTTGCCAATGTAATGTTTCTACCATTGTAGGTTACATATCTCTTCTCCCGAGCTGCTTTCAGGATTTTCTCTTTGTCTCTGAGACTCGTAAGTTTTACTATTAGATGACGGGGTGTTGACCTATTTTTATTGATTTTGAGAGGGGTTCTCTGTGCCTCCTGGATTTGGATGCCTGTTTCCTTCCCCACATTAGGGAAGTTCTCTGCTATTATTTGCTCCAATATTCCTTCTGCCCCTCTCACTCTTTCTTCTTCTTCTGGGATCCCAATTATTCTAATGTTGTTTCGTCTTATCGTATCGCTTATCTCTCAAATTCTGCCCTCGTGATCCTTAGTTGTTTATCTCTCTTTTTCTCAGCCTCTTTATTTTCCATCATTTGGTCTTCTATATCGCTGATTCTCTCTTCTGCCTCATTTATCCTAGCAGTTAGTGCCCCCATTTTTTATTTCACCTCATTAATAGCCTTTTTGATTTCGACTCAGTTAGATTTTAGTTCTTTTATTTCTCCAGAAAGGGTTTCTCTAATAACTTCCATGCTTTTTTCAAGCCCAGCTAGTATCTTTAAAGTCATGATTCTGAACTCTAGGTCCGACATCGTACTGTCAGTACTGAGTAGGTCCCTGGCAGACGGTACTACCTCTTGTTCTTTTTGCTGCGGTGATTTTTTTCGTCTTGTCATTTTGTCCAGAGGAGAACAGATAAATGAGAGAACACAATGCTAACAGGTTAACAACGTCCCCAGCAAATATACTGTATACAAATCAGAAAAGACCTGAAACCAGGGGAAAAGAAAGGGAAAGAAAGAAAAAAGAAAGAGAAAAAAAAAAGAAAAAGAAAAAGATAAAAACAAACAAAAACAGAATATGATCAAATATGATCAGGCTAATGCATAGATCAGTGCCACACACTAGATTTTGGGTGTATTTTGGTCTGTTAGAAGAAAGTGCCTCCTAAAATTTTAAAGGAAGAAAGACATATATGTACAAAATAAGGGTTGATACAATGAAGGGATGGAAGATAACTGTAAAGATGAAACTTATAAAAGGTTTTATAAACGGAATTGATAAGAAGTTGTTTGAAAGAAGAAAGAAGAAGATTGAAAAAAAAGAAAAAAGAAAAAAAATGGGAGAGACTGTGATCAGGCAGGAGACTAGAACAAAGCCATACACTAGTGATTTAGGGTACATTTTGATGTGTTAGAAGAAACTGTATATCAAAATTTTAAGAGAGAAGAACATATATATATATATATATATATATATATATATATATATATGCCAAAAATAAGGGTAACTACTATGAAGGGATAAAATATGACTCTAAAAATTAAAAATAAAAAATGTTTTTTTAAAAAAGGGATTGATAAGGTGTTGGTTGAAAAAGGGAAAAAGAAAAATTAAAAAAACCCAAAAAACAGTTAAAAAATTAACTTTGAAAAAGTAATGAATCATGGTAAAAAAGCCATGAATTCTATGTGCAGTATTCCCCTAGCGCTGGAGTTCTCCCGTTCTCCTTGATCGGTAAACTTGGTCTTGGCTTGCTGGCTGTTCGTGCTGATCTTCTGGGGGAGGGGCCTGTTGCCGTGGTTCCCAAAGGTCTTTGCCGGCTGCAGAATTGCCCTGCCCTTGTCGGTCCGGGCTAAGCAAGCTCCTTGGGTTTGCTCTCAGGAGCTTTTGTTCCCTGCAAGCTCTCGGCACAGCTTTGGAGGACCAGGGTGAAAATGGTGGCCTCCCACTCTCTGCCCAGAGAAGCTGAGAACTCGGGGCCTCGCTCCTCAGTGCGTCCCCAGAGAAAAGCAGTCAATCACTCCCGTCTCCCCGGTCTCCAGCCGCACTCTGTGCTCACCCGGCCTGTGATTGAGCGTTTGTATCTCTGGCACCCGACCCCGTGTGTTGTCTCCAATCCCAGCAGATCCCTGCAGTGTGCTCCCGTGCCGCTCCTCCTGGGGGAGGGAGGGGAGTCTCCCTGGCTCTAATGCTTGTTGGGTCCCTGCTGGAGGCGCAGTGGCCTGAGTGGGCCGGGGATCACAGTTTATGGCCACCCCGAGCTGCAAGCCTGCGCCTCGGCTCCGTCTCTGCAGCCGGCTTCCCCGCTCCAATACCTGGGAGCTCTGCTGCACTCAGGCACTCAGGCACCCCCGGTCTTTCTGTGACCCCGAGGGTCCTGTCCACACTGTACCGCGAGGTTTCCACCTCCCGCTTAGCCACTGGAGTGACATCCCTCAGCGGAGCCGACTTCTAAAAGTTACGATTTTGTGCTCCGTGGCTCTATCACTTGCCAGTAGTGGCTGATGGAGGCCCCCTCCCCCACCGTCTATCCTCCCGAATATCGCCTCGGATTCACTTCTCCGCACGTCCTACCTTCATAGTAAGTGGTCGCTTCTCTGTTCAGAGAGTTGTTGCTACTCTCCTCTTCGATCTCCTGTTGACTTCGTAGGTGTTCAGAATGGTCTGATCCCTATTCAGCTGAATTCCTGAGACCAGACGAAATCCAGGTCTCCTATTCCTCCGCCATCTTGCTCCACCCCGGTCAACCTCAATTTTAACTGATTTTTTTTTTGATTTTTTTTTTTTAAGATTTTATTTATTTATTTGAGAGAGAGAGAATGAGAGACAGAGAGCACAAGAGGGAGGAGGGTGAGAAGGAGAAGCAGACTCCCTGCCGAGCAGGGAGCCCGATGCGGGACTCGATCCCGGGACTCCAGGATCATGACCTGAGCCGAAGGCAGTCGTCCAACCGACTGAGCCACCCAGGCGCCCTTAACTGATTTTTTTTACAGTGACTTTTTGATTTCTGAATCTAAAAGTTTACTATAGTCAATAGAGCTTATCTGGGCAAGAGGATCATGGCTGCTTTTGTTTCTATCTTTGTGCCATTTTGTATTCTATTAAATGAATCAGTTACATATCTTTATAAAGACAGATTATCCAAAAATTTTTCAAAGGAAAACCTCTCATTAGGTAATAAAGTAGAATAGAGGTCATTTCCCACTCATCCCCAAATATTTCCTTATAGAAAATTTAGAGTATACAGAAAAGTAGAAAGAAAAAGACATCAAAATGCCCAATACTGCCATAGTTCGGAGATTAGCATTGCTACAAGTTTGGTATATTTTAACTTGATCTTTTTCTTTATATGCACATATGTATTTGCTTTAAATACATATTATGCACTATGATATCCTTGTAAGAACGGTTCAGTGTATAATGAGAATTTTTCCCACATCCATAGGTATTCCTCTATCACACAGCATGCATGGCTACACATAGAGAGTTTCCTTATTTGGATGAACCACAATTGCTCTAATTAATTCTACTATTGTTGGACAATTTTGGTGAGTCCAACTCTTTTTTTTTTTTTTTTTTAATTGGAAACAATACTACCTTGAATGTCCTCAAACAAAAACCATGGGGGACAGCATGGGTTAATACATAGCTACATTTCTAGAAGAGGAGTCGTAGTCAAAGGCACATTTCCAAGGCTTTTGACAGGTGTGGCTAAAGCACTGGATTCTCCTTCAGAAAGGTCAGGCCAGCATTCATTCCTACCATTGGTGGATGAGAATGCTGGGTTCCCTTAAGGTTGGGCTAAGCTATAAAAAAACAATCGACCAGTGGTTCAATTGAATAGGCTGGTTCTGTTAAGCCAAGGGTCAAGTAGGGAGTGAGCAGGTAGGCCTACTGAAGGAACAACATACTCTGGGTCAGTCATCTGCAACAGTAAGGTTGGTCATCTGTGGGACTCCAAAGACATGTCTGGCATAGGCTCTGTCCTCTGGCTCGTGGCAGGATGGGGAGGCAGACAGTGCTCCAACATTGTAGGGCAGGCCTAAGTTGTTCAAGTATGATTGAGGTGAGCTCAGGGACCCAGTAGGGAATCAGAGGGGAGGCTTAAGATAACTCTTGATCATGTCTTGGTCAGTTGAGACTACTATGACAGAATACCATAGCATGTGTGGCTTAAGCATTTCTTAAACAAGAAACATCACTCTCTCACACATTTCTGGAGGCTGGAAGTCTGAGGTCAAGGTGCCAGCATGTTCAGGTTCCTGGGAAGGACCCCCTTCCTGGTTGGCAGATGGCCATCTCTCTTCTTGTTGTATCCTCACATGGCACAGAGAGAGAGAGAGAGAACAAGATTTCTCATGTGTCTTTTATAAGGGCACTAATCTCATAGGGGTGCTCCATCTCATGACCTAATTACTTCCCCCAAACCTCATCTCTAAAATCCATCAGCCTGGAATGAAATTTCAACATACAGATTTTGGGCAGTCACAAACATTCAGCCCATAGCAGGCCATAAGGATGCAGCTAGGGCCAGGTGAAGTGCTAGTGAGTGAGGTCTGGGCAGAGGGAACAGCAGGTGAATGGCTGCTGGGAAGAAAGGAGGGGCCTGTAGAGTCCTGGTGTGGCCAGCACAAGAAGGTATCATTATCTTGGGGGCCATTTCCTGATCACATTCCTTATTAGCTATTAATTTGCATCTCTCTGGGCCTCTATTTATTCACCTGCTAAGTGGACACACTTGAAGATAGCAGGCGTCCTTTGACTTCAGTATGAGAACAGATGGGTATCCTGGAGGGAATATAAAGCAGGAGCTCAGACACACCTCTGTTCCAGCCCCAAACCCACATTTCAGTTTTGTGTCCCTGCAGAGCCACTTAGTCTCTCCCTCCCTGTTTGCTTTCCTGTAAACTGGCTAACTATCATACCAACTGTGGGCCTCTTGTGTGCAGGAGATAATGTTCATAGAAGCAGTATACAACCGGTGGTTGTAGTTTATCCCTGCCCCCTTCAAACATTTTTTGAGCACCTATGATGTGCCTGGCACCATCTGCAAGAAAACACGGCCTCTGGTCTTAGCTCTGCTCTAGTGGAGAGAAAGGACACACATGAGCAGCTGAGATGTGATGCCGTAAATGCTGAAATTGGCAGAACAGAAGGACCGGAGGAATACAAAGGAAGGGATTTGCCTGAGAGAATCAGTGGGCGTCTTGACAGTCCCCAAAGAACTTTGAAAAGGTAATCTCAGTATTCTTCTGTAGAAGACTTAAAAAAAAAGACTATTAAATTATTTTATTTGTATGGCTGTCATTATCTTGCTGGACCTTTCAAAGGTGGCAGTGAAATAAGCCAGTTACAGAAGGACAAATCCTGCATGGTTCCACTTATATACCAGTAGTATGTAACATAGTCAAATTCATAGAAGCAGAGAACAGAATGTTGGCTGCCAGAGGCTGCAGACAATGGGAAATGGAGAGATATTCAGTGGCTATAGAGTTTCAGTTAAGCAAGATGAACAAGTTCTAGAGATCTGCTGTATAGCACAGTGCTTATAGTTAACAATATAGCATGATGCACTTCAAAATTTAAGAGAGTAGATCTTAGGTTAAATGTTCTTACCACAAAACAAAAACAAAAATTAACTCACAAAAGGACATTAGGAAACTTTTGAGGTGTTGGATATGTCTGTTACCTTGATTGTGCTGGTGGTAATATGAATGTTTTCATATTTCCAAACTCATCAAATTGCACATATTAAAGATGCATGGCTGTTGGTACAACAATTATAATACCTCATTAAAGATGCTTTTTAAAACAAGTGGTCTCAATAAGGCACTGTCCCTGTGTCATGTCTGGGAGAATTTTCAGTCTGAAGGATGGTGGGTGCTCATTATCACTCTTCCTTTCTGCTGCTCCCATTGTTCTATGTGAGCCATCCTAAGAAGACGATTTCCAATCTTTCTTCATATGAGGAGAGGCTTTCCTTACTCCCCTGTCAGGAGTTCACAACCTTGACACTCTGAAAGAGACTTTAGTAGCTAAGCTAATGCTAACTGTAAGTTAAGTATAACGGAATAGGCCCTACCTCTACCCAAGACAGTGTGGAGTCCAGAACAAAAGAGACACGTGGCTTGAGCCAGCAGAATGCCCCATGCCACTCAGATAATTTGAGGATTTGCTCAGGCTTTGCTTTTACCTGAGCCACGAATCGACCTTTTTTTCAGTTATTGATGCACTTAAAACACTTCTGAAGAGAGAAGGGAAGGAGAGGGTCTTGTTCCTTACTTGAAGGTCAAGCTGCTTGCTCTCGGGCCCTGGTTGTGGCTCTTGGGTGAATCCTTTCCGTTTCCTTCAGTTGTTGGGAGAGACTTCTGGCCTGGATGTGGCTCAAATAAATGCATTTCAATCAATCAAAACAAAAACAGTGGATGTCTTCAGGACATAGGTCTGAGCTTACCGGCCACAAGTTGAAAGGTCATATATGGCTAATGAGTTGGGATAGTGTGGCCATGTTACCCAGGAAACCTGTTGGAGGTCACTTCTGTAAAGCTGCCTGTGGCTCAGGCTTGGGTGAAGAGGATGCTGCCCCTGGCTTTACTCGCAATGGGCAGAGCTCTGAGCACTTACTGTGTGTTAGGCACTGGTTAAGTAATAGGAAGTAGGTGCTATTACTGCAAAGTAGGCTGAGTGACTTGTCTCAGGAGGTGGAGGAGACAGGACTGGAACTCAGCTCTGTGCATTTGCAAAGCCCATGCTCTGAAATACACCCCCAGGAGACCTCGGTTCTGGCTAAGATTCCCTGACTCTTGAATCAGAAGAAATTTCAAGGAACATTTGTTTCTAGTCATGTGGGCTCCTTTGAGAGGCAGCATGGCACCATGTGTGCGGTTTGGAGCCAAGCTGGTTGCGTGGACATCCTGACTGTGCCAGCCGAGGATGCCTGGGTCTGAGTGTGGTGGCACCAAGCCCAACTGGGCTGGCACAGAGGCAACACCCTACGGTATGCTGTCTCTCCAGTGTGGTAGGTAAAGTTACGAGTTTCAGCTGAGCAGATCTGCCTTGCATGTATCAGCTGAGTGACTGGGGGCAGGTGTCTCCAAGCCCAGTCCTCTCATCTGTAACATAGGGATACTGATAGAACCCTGCCTCAGAGGGCTGCATGAAAATTAACCTAGTTTATTCATATCAAGTACTTGGAACAAAGTCTGGTGCACAGACCTTTGCCAACATTATCCTATGGAAATCTATGAATTCCCTAACTTTCCAATTTTTGGACAGCCCCCAAATTATTTCTTATGTGTAGTGGACATGTCCAGCTTGATTGTATAAAGGCCCTCTTGTTTGAGAGAGCTGAGGTGTGGACAGAGGGAAGCTACAGAGAAATGGCAGCCTCACAGCCATGCGGTCAGTTCACACAGGAGACCAGGCTTCTGGAATGTGCCCTCCAGCTACTGAGCCATGCCTGAGACTAAGGAGAACACAGTAGGGCGGTAGCCCCCCCAAACTATGGGAGGTACCTGTGATTCTTCCCAGACACTGCCGAGACACCTTTGCCTTGCTGCTTCCTCCCTCCCAGCCAGCCTGAGGCTCACCAGGTCTCTCCGCTTTTCTTTCTGTCTTTGATGATCTAACATTCGGGGACCTGCGACAAGCTGAGTATCTGGCCTCAGCCCCTACTTTGTTCTCAGTTTCACTGCTCTTATTATGAATTCACTCTGTTATGGATTATGATAGTAATTTATAAAAAGATTTATTTATTTATTTTAGAAAGAGAGAGAGCATGGTGGGGGGAGGGGGAGAGGGAGAGAGAGAATCTCAAGCAGATTCCCCAATAAGCGTGGAGCCTGACACAGGGCTTGATCTGAGACCATGACCTGAGCCAAAATCAAGAGTTGGACGCTTACCTGACGGAGCCACCCAGGCGCCCCATGATAATAATTTTTAAAATAATAATTCAGTGACATTAACAACTAGTCCATATTGAAAATGTGCAGTGAGTTGGGCACTGCTACACAGTCTGTGTGTCTTATCTCAGGTGATTCCTCCCAAAACACTAGTGATATTGTAATTCCCATTTTCCAGATGAGGAAATGGGCTCAGAGAAGGAACTTGCCCCAGATCACACATGGGATTCAAACCCAAGTCCTTTGGACCCTGTAGTACCTACCTCTTAACCACTATACTGAGCTGTTTGCGGGTAGGAATTTGGAGACAGTCCACCAGTGGGGAGTGAAGAGCTAGGTCAGGGTGGATTGAGGGGAAGTCAAGCACATGTTACTTATTCTTTTTTTATTTTTAATAATTTTTTATTCTTATGTTAATCTCCATATATTACATCATTAGTTTTTGATGTAGTGTTCCATGATTCATTGTTTGTGCATAACACCCAGTGCTCCAGGCAGAATGTGCCATCTTTAATACCCATCACCAGGCTAACATATCCCCCCACCCCCCTCCACTCTGAAACCTTAGTTTGTTTTTCAGAGTCCATCGTCTCTCATGGTTCGTCCCCCCTCCAACTTACTCCCCTTCATTCTTCCCCTCCTGTTATCTTCTTCTTCTTTTTTTTTCTTAACATAAATTCCATTATTTGTTTCAGAAGTACAGATCCGTGATTCATCAGTCTTGTACAATTCACAGTGCTCACCATAGCACATACCCTCCCCAATGTCTAACACCCAGCCACCCAATCCCTCCCACCCCCCACCACACCAGCAACCCTCAGTTGCTTTCCAGAGATTAAAAATTCCTCATATCAGTGAGGTCATATGATACATGTCTTTCTCTGATTGACTTATTTCACTCAGCATAACACCCTCCAGTTCCATCCACATCGTTGCAAATGGCAAGATCTCATTCCTTTTGATGGCTGCATAATATTCCATTGTGTATATATACCACCTCTTCTTTATCCATTCATCTGTTGATGGACATCTTGGCTCTTTCCACAGTTTGGCTATTGTGGACATTGCTGCTATAAACATTGGGGTGCACGTACCCCTTCGAATCCCTACATTTGTATCTTTGTGGTAAATACCCAGTAGTGCAATTGCTGGATGGTATGGTAGCTCTAATTTCAACTGTTTGAGGAACCTCCATACTGTTTTCCAGAGGGGTTGCACCAGCTTGCATTCCCACCAACAGTGTAGGAGGGTTCCCCTTTCTCCACATCCCCGCCAACATCTGTCGTTTCCTGACTTCTTAATTTTACCCTTCTGACGGGTGTGAGGTGGTATCTCATTGAGGTTTTGATTTGGATTTCCCTGATGCCGAGCGATGTTGAGCACTTTTTCATGTGTCTGTTGGCCATTTGGATGTCTTCTTTGGAAAAATGTCTGTTCATGTCTTCTGCCCATTTCTTGATTGGATTATTTGTTCTTTGGGTGTTGAGTTTCATAAGTTCTTGATAGATTTTGGATACTAGCCCTTTATCGGATATGTCATTGGCAAATATTTTCTCTCATTCTGTCGGTTGTCTTTTGGTTTTGTGGACAGTTTCTGTTGCTGTGCAAAAGCTTTTTATCTTGATGAATTCCCAATAGTTCATTTTTGCCCTGGCTTCCCTTGCCTTTGGCGATGTTTCTAGGAAGAAGTTGCTGCGGCTGAGGTCGAAGAGGTTGCTACCTGTGTTCTCCTTTAGGATTTTGATAGACTCCTGTCTCACGTTTAGGTCTTTCAACCATTTGGAGTCTATTTTTGTGTGTGGTGTAGGGAAATGGTCCGGTTTCATTCTTCTACATGTGGCTGTCCAATTTTCCCAACACCATTTGTTGAAGAGACTGTCTTTTTGCCATTGGACATTCTTTCCTGCTTTGTCAAAGATTAGTTGACCATAGAGTTGAGGGTCCATTTCTGGGCTCTCGATTCTGTTCCATTGATCTATGTGTCTGTGTTTGTGCCAGTACCATACTGTCTTGATGATGACAGCTTTGTAATAGAGCTCGAAGTCCGGAATTGTGATGCTGCCAGCTTTGCTTTTCTTTTTCAAGATTCCTCTGGCTATTCGGGGTCTCTTCTGGTTCCATACAAATTTTAGGATTATTTGTTCCATTTCTTTGAAAAAGGTAGATGGTATTATGATGGGGATTGTGTTGAATATGTAGATTGCTCTAGGTAGCATGGACATCTTCACAATGTTTGTTCTTCCAATCCATGAGCATGGAACGTTTTTCCATTTCTTTGTGTCTTCTTCAATTTCTTTCATGAAGATTTTATAGTTTTCTGAGTACAGATCCTTTGCCTCTTTGGTTAAATTTATTCCTAGGTATCTTATGGTTTTGGGTGCAATTGTAAATGGGATCGATTCCTTGATTTGTCTCTCTTCGGTCTTGTTGTTGGTGTATAGGAATGCCACTGATTTCTGTGCATTGATTTTATAGCCTGCTACTTGACTGAATTCCTGTATGAGTTCTAGCAGTTTTGGGGTGGAGTCTTTTGGGTTTTCCACATACAGTATCATATCATCTGCAAAGAGTGAGAGTTTGACTTCCTCTTTGCCAATTTGGATGCCTTGGATTTCTTTTTGGTGTCTGATTGCTGTGGCTAGGACTTCTAATACTATGTTGAATAGCAGTGGTGAGAGTGGACATCCCTGCCGCATTCCTGACCTTAGGGGAAAAGCTCTCAGCTTTTCCCCATTGAGAATGATATTCGCTGTAGGTTTTTCATAGATGGCTTTTATGATATTGAGGTATGTACCCTCTATCCCTATACTCTGAAGAGTTTTGATCAAGAAAGGATGTTGTACTTTGTCAAATGCTTTTTCTGCATCTATTGAGAGGATCCTATGATTCTTGTTCTTTCTTTTGTTAATGTATTGTATCACGTTGATTGATTTGTGGATGTTGAACCAGCCTTGCAGCCCAGGGATAAATCCCACTTGGTCGTGGTGAATAATCCTTTTAATGTACTGTTGGATCCTATTGGCTAGTATTTTGGTGAGAATTTTTGCATCCATGTTCATCAAGGATATTGGTCTGTAATTCTCCTTTTTGATGGGGTCTTTGTCTGGTTTTGGGATCAAGGTAATGCTGGCCTCATAAAATGAGTTTGGAAGTTTTCCTTCCATTTCTATTTTTTGGAAGAGTTTCAGGAGAATAGGTATTAATGCCTCTTTAAATGTCTGATAGAATTCCCCTGGGAAGCCATCTGGCCCTGGGCTTTTGTTTCTTGGGAGATTTTTGATGACTGTTTCAATTTCCTTCGTGATTATAGGTCTGTTCACGTTTTCTATTTCTTCCTGGTTCAATTTTGGTAGTTGATACATCTCTAGGAATGTACCCATTTCTTCCAGGTTATCTAATTTGCTGGCATGGAGTTGCTCATAATATGTTCTTATAATTGTTTGTATTTCTTTGGTGTTGGTTGTGATCTCTCCTCTTTCATTCATGATTTTGTGGATTTGGGTCATTTCTCTTTTCTTTTTGATCAGTCTGGCCAGGGGTTTATCAATCTTGTTAATTCTTTCAAAGAACCAGCTCCTCGTTTCGTTCATCTGTTCTACTGTTCTTTTGGTTTCTATTTCATTGATTTCTGCTCTGATCTTTATTATTTCTCTTCTGCTGGGTTTAGGCTTTATTTGCTGTTCTTTCTCCGGCTCCTTTCGGTGTAGGTTTAGGTTATGTATTTGAGACCTTTCTTGTTTCATGAGAAAAGCTTGTATTGCTCTATACTTTCCTCTCAGAACTGCCTTTGCTGTATCCCAAAGATTTTGGACAGTTGTGTTTTCATTTTCATTGGTTTCCATGAATTTTTTTTAATTCTTCTTTAATTTCCTGGTTGACCCATTCATTCTTTAGTAGGATGCTCTTTAGCCTCCATGTATTTGAGTTCTTTCTGACTTTCCTCTTGTGATTGAGTTCTAGTTTCAAAGCATTGTGGTCTGAAAATATGCAGGGAACAATCCCAATCTTTTGGTACCAGTTGAGACCTGATTTGTGACCTAGGATGTGATCAATTCTGGAGAATGTCCCATGGGCACTAGAGAAGAATGTGTATTCCTTTGCTTTGGGATGGAATGTTCTGAATATGTCTGTAAAGTCCATTTGATCCAGTGTTTCATTTAAAGTCTTTATTTCCTTGTTGATCTTTTGCTTAGATGATCTGTCCATTTCAGTCAGGGGGGTGTTAAAGTCCCCCACTATTATTGTTTTGTTGTCAATGTGTTTCTTTGCTTTTGTTATTAATTGCCTTATAAAAGTGGCCGCTCCCATGTTAGGGGCATAGATATTTACAATTGTTAGATCTTCTTGGTGGATAGACCCTTTAGTAAGATATAGTGTCCTTCTTCATCTCTTATTACAGTCTTTGTTTTAAAAATCTAATTTGTCTGATAGAAGGATTGCCACCCCAGCTTTCTTTTGGTGTCCATTAGCATGGTAAATGGTTTTCCACCCCCTCACTTTCAATCTGGGGGTGTCTTTGGATCTAAAATGAGTCTCTTGCAGACAGCATATCGATGGGTCTTGTTTCTTAATCCAATCTGATAGCCTGTGTCTTTTGATTGGGGCATTTAGCCCATTTACATTCAGGGTAACTATTTAAAGGTATGAATTTAGTGCCTTGTATTGCTTGTAAGGTGACTGCGACTGTATATTGTCTGTGTTCCTTTCTGATCTATGCTGCTTTTAGGCTCTCTCTTTGCTTAGAGGATCTCTTTCAACAATTCTTGTAGGGCTGGTTTTGTGTTTGCAAATTCCTTTAGTTTTTGTTTGTTCTGGAAGCTTTTTATCTCTCCTTCTCTTTTCAATGAGAGCCTAGCTGGATATAGTATTCTTGGCTGCATATTTTTCTCATTTAGCGCTCTTAAGATATCATGCCAGTCCTTTCTGGCCTGCCAGGTCTCTGTGGATAGGTCTGTTGCCAATCTAATGTTTCTACCATTGTGGGTTACATATCTCTTCTCCCGAGCTGCTTTCAGGATTTTCTCTTTGTCTCTGAGTCTCGTAAGTTTTACTATTAGATGTCGGGGTATTGACCTATTTTTATTGATTTTGAGAGGGGTTCTCTCTGCCTCCTGGATTTGGATGCCTGTTTCCTTCCCCACATTAGGGAAGTTCTCTGCTATTATTTGCTCCAATATACCTTCTGCCCCTCTCACTCTTTCTTCTTCTTCTGGGATCCCAATTATTCTAATGTTGTTTCGTCTTATCGTATTGCTTATCTCTCGAATTCTGCCCTCGTGATCCTGTAGTTGTTTATCTCTCTTTTTCTCAGCCTTTTTATTTTCCATCATTTGGTCTTCTATATCACTGATTCTCTCTTCTGCTTCATTTATCCTAGCAGTTAGTGACCCCATTTTTGATTTCACCTCGTTAATAGCCTTTTTGATTTTGACTTGGTTAGATTTTAGTTCTTTTATTTCTCCAGAAAGGGTTTCTCTAATAACTTCCATGCTTTTTTCAAGCCCAGCTAGTATCTTTAAAGTCATGATTCTGAACTCTAGGTCCGACATCGTACTAATGTCAGTACTGAGTACGTCCCTGGCAGACGGTACTACCTCTTGTTCTTTTTGGTGAGTTGATTTTTTTCATCTTGTCATTTTGTCCAGAGGAGAACAGATGAATGAGAGAACAGAATGCTAACAGGTTAACAACGTCCTCAGCAAATATACTCTACACAAATCAGAAAAGACCTGAAACCAGGGGACAAGAAAGGGAAAGAAAGAAGAGAAAAAAAAAAAAAACGAAAAAGAAAAAGATAAAAACAAACAAAAACAGAACAAAAAAAACCAGAATATGATCAAATATGATCAGGCTAGTGCATAGATCAGTGTCACCTACTAGCTTTTGGGCATATTTTGGTCTGTTAGAAGAAAGTGGCTGCTAAAATTTTAAAGGAAGAAAGACTTATATATGTACAAAATAAGGGTTGATATAATGAAGTGATGGCAGATGACTGTAAAGATAAAAATTATAAAAGATTTTATAAAAGGAATTGATAAGATAAGAAGTTGTGTTTAAAAAGAAAGAAGAAGATTTAAAAAGAAAAAGAAAAGAGAAAAAAAAAAGGGAGAGAATGATTATAAGGCAGGAGAATAGAACAAAGCCATACACTAGTGATTTAGGGTATATTTTAATCTGTTAGAAGACATTTTATCTCAAAATTTTAAAGAGAGAACAACTTATATATATATGCCAAAAATAAGGGGAACTACTATGAAGGGATAAAAATATGACTCTAAAAATGAAAAATAAAAAATGTTTTTTTAAAAGGGATTGATAAGATATTGGTTGAAAAAAGGAAAAAGAAAAATTCAAAAAAAAGTTAAAAAATTAACTTTGAAAAACTATTGAATTATGGTAAAAAAGCCATGAATTCTATGTGCAGTATTCCCCTAGCGCTGGAGTTCTCCCTTTCCCCTTGATGGGTAAATGTGGTCTTGGCTTGCTGGCTGTTCGTGCTGATCTTCTGGGGGAGGGGTCTGTTGCCGTGGTTCCCAAGTGTCTTTGCCGGAGGCTGAATTGCCCTGCCCTTGTGTGTCCGGCCTAAGCAAGCTGCTCCGGTTTGCTCTCAGGAGCTTTTGTTCCCTGCAAGCTCTTGGTACAGCTTTGGAGGACCAGGGTGAAAATGGTGGCCTCCCAATCTCCACTGGGAGGAGCTGAGAACTCGGGGCCCGGCTCCTCAGTGTGCCCCCAGAGAAAAGCAGTCACTCCCGTGTCCGTGGTCTCTGGCCGCACTCCGTGCTCACCCGGCCTGTGATCGAGCATTTCTATGTCTGGCACCCGACCCCGTGTGGAGTCTCCAAACCCAGCAGATCCCTGCCGTGCGTTCCCGCGCCGCTCCTCCCAGAAGAGGGAGGGGAGTCTCCCCAGATCTGCCGCTTGTTGGGTCCCTGCTGGAGGAGCAGTGGCCCGACTGGGCCGCGGATCACAGTTTATGGCAAACCCGAGCTGAGAGCCCGCGCTTCGGCTCCGTCTCTGCAGCCGGCTTCCCTGCTCCGATACCTGGGAGCTCTGCCACACTCAGGCACCCCCAGTCTTTCTGTGACCCCGACGGTCCTGTCCACACTGTGCCGCGAGGTTTCCACCTCCCGCTTAGCCACTGGAGTGACATCCCACAGCGGAACCGGCTTCTAAAAGTTCCGACTTTGTGCTCCGCATCTCTAGCACTTGCCAGAAGGGGCCGACGGAGGCCCCCTCCCCCGCCGTCTATCCTCCCGAATATCGCCTCGGATTCACTTCTCTGCATGTCCTACCTCCAGAAAGTGGTCGCTTTTCTGTTCAGAGAGTTGTTACTCTTCTTATCTTCGATCTCCTGTTGAGTTCGTAGGTGTTCAGAATGGTTTGATCCCTATTCAGCTGAATTCCTGAGACCAGATGAAATCCAGGTCTCCTACTCCTCTGCCATCTTGCTCTGCCCACATGTTACTTATTCTTAATTTAAGGATGCTTTGGTGGGTACCAGGGAGCAAAACCTCAGGACAGTTTTGATCTAGCAGGGTCTTCTCATTAATGCCACGCTGACTGTTGAGACCAGGATTAAGTCAGGGCCTAGCTACCCTCCAGCATGTCAGTCAGGCACCTGGGCCTGTGGTGCTTGGGAGAAGAGATGGGACAGACAGAGCACAGCCTGGGGTTGGGAGGCTGAAGCATGTACCATCTCCATCCAGGGAGAGACTGTGAAATCCAAATAGGCTGCCACCCTCCCAAGTGTGCAAACGTCCCCACACAAATTCTATAGGAAGGGAGCTTTAAAGACATTTTGCTCCATTTCTTTAGTTTACAGACTCTGTGACCTAAGAAAAGGAAGGAACTAAACATTACTCTGCATGAGAGAGCTGAGGCCACCATTTGTTTAGTGCTTCTTGTATGCAAGACTCTATACTCTTCCCACTTTTCCCACTTAAACCCTGCCACAGGGCTAAGTGGTTTTCCCCAGAACTAGGTGTCTTGACAACCAGATCAGGATGGTTCCTACTGCACCTCAGCGATTCCCCAACAATTGCTCTTCAAGGGCATGCATGGGGCTGTCCCCCTCTTAGAGGAGCCCCAGCTTAGCCAACCTTCCTTGTCCATCAGAGGCAGCTGCCCACCTTTCCTTCCAGTCTCACCTCTACTCCAGCCACACTAGTTGGCTTCCAGGCCCTTGCATAGACCAAGCTCTGTCCTTCCTCAAGGACTTGACACACACAGCTCCCTCCCAGAATGCCTTCCCCATCCTGCGCATCCCCCCTTTGCCTCTCCATCTCCTGCTCATCCTCCAGTCTCGGCTTACATGTCCTGCTCAAATAAACATTTTCTAACTTCTTTTCCTCAAGTGAGATCATTTTGTTTCCTTCATAGCACATATCCTGAGTTGTGAATCTAATTTTATCTGTGGGCCTATTTGCTGAACTCCTCCCATCTGCTGACCTGTGAGGTCATAGAGGTTAGTGGGATGGCTATTTTATCCACCATAGAATGCTCTTCACTATCACAGTGGTGGGCACAGAGCAAAGCTCACTGGACATTTGTTGAATAAATGATGGATCGTTAGAATGGGCTGAACATGAGTCATTTAAAAATCTCCATCTCTACCACTAGTTTTTGGAGTTCAGGCTTAAATGTAAAGGTTATGGAAGAAAACTGCTGAACTTTCTAAAAAATTGATCAAACTAGTTAGAAATCAAAATCAGATTTGGGGGTCTAAATTGTACGTTGACCCGTAGCTGTCAAAGGCTATCAGGGATGCAGAAGTTGATGTGAGAGAATTTGAGTGACAGCTCAATGAGAAACAGGCAAACTGGGGCTGCCTCCAAGTTTGAGATCATCTTCAGGAAAAGAAAGTTGTGCTACTGAGTTGTTTTAATTGGTTGAAAAACTCAATCCACAAACATCAGGATTTGAAGGGCAGGGTGCACCATTTTTCCATTGGGTGAAGGGACAGTTGTGCAAGTTTGCAGGGATACAGCTACACTGGACCGTCGGGAGCTGTTGGCAAGCTCCGGCATAATGGAAAGCTATGTAGTGCAGCTATTAGCTCTGTTATGATCCTCATTTATGATTTTATTTACTTAATAATTCAGTCTTTCGTGTCATGAATTTTTGAGGGAGACATTCAATTAGGAATTATGACTGCAGTTTAGAGAAATATATCTCCTTACTGATGAGGTGGGTGCCAACTTTCTTTTATGGGTGCACCTGGATGCATTCCAGAACATTTGGAGGAAACAAATTTTAGCACTTCTCCCTTTCTCCCTCAAAGCTTGGGAGTTGTGCCAGTTAGAAAAACCTTCCCATGTCCTCTCAATTCTAGGTGTGGTGTTACACTGACAGCAGGCTGAAAGGGCAGGGGTGCTCTGGTGATGTCTCCCAACTAGTTCACTTGGACAGATCTTTCTTGAAATCCCACTACCTCCAGGTGCTTCTTCAGACCACACACAGGCATCAAGTCCTCTCCATTTAATGAGATTTTTCTCCCAGACACTCTCATTCTGTTGTTTGCTTGTAATACTTCCCATCTCACTAGACCTAGAGAGTTCATCCTAAGCTTCCCCACAGGAATACTCGCAACCTCCTCCCAAAACCCCAATTTTGCATCTTGACTGTGCTCCATTAGTGTTCCTTGGTTATAAAGCAATGGGAATTTACTCTAACAAGCAGAAAAAGAATTTATTAGTTGCTCACATTGTCATTGGAAAGCTGAAGATGTCGGTTTAAAAAGGTGAAAAATAGAAGGCACTGAGGTGACAGGAATACTGGACTATCTCTCCAGTCAAGGCAAATGGCACCAACCTTTGTCTGTATCACTCAGCTCAATGTGGAAACTTGAGGGGAGAACACCTGATTGGCTAAGCACATTGATTGACAGTCCCAACAGACTGTGTCCAATGGGAGAGGTGGTTTCCCTCAAAGAAAACAGGGTGTCATTGTCTCAAGAAGAGGGAACACATCTAGGCAGGCAGGCAAAGGGCAGCACAAGTCTGCTAAAATTAGGAGGGATCTGGACACAAAGCCACTCAAAGAATGGCCAGAGGAGCTGAAGCGCATTAGCCTAGAGATAAGAAGACCTGGTATTAGAATTCAGCTTAAAGTTCTTGAAGAATTGTTTGAAAAAATATATAGATACACACATATATATATTTTCATTCCTTATAATGATGTCAGGGAGGTAGGGTTATTATCCCCATTTTACTGATGAGGAGACTGAGAATCAGAAAGATTGAGTAGTTTGCACAAAGTCACATTGCAAGAAGGCAAAGATTTTCCAGGCACTATTCTGAGTATTTTCCATCAATCAACTTATTTAATACTCACACCAGCTTTATGAGATAGGAACAATTGTTATTCTGCTTTCACAAAGGAGGAACCTGAGACATAACAGTTAGACATGCAGTAAAAAATAGAGCTAGAATCTGAACCAGGCTGCATGCTTCTGAGTCTGTATTATCTCAGTTATAGTAACACAGGATTTAAACTGAAAGGTAAGCCAAGTCACCTTGTAGCCGGCATTTTGGAAGAGCAGAGGGGTCACATGCCAGCAGAAAATGGCAGTCTGCGGTGAGTCACTAGGAGATGGAGCAGATGTTTGGAGAGGACAGGATGTATGAGGAGCACCATGAGAGAGAAGCACACTGGCCATCCAGTGCCAGACCCCATGTAGCCCAACTGTCCTATGTTTTCTGTCCTTGGCTAGTCTCTGTTACATGAGCTAGTTTGAATGAGCCTGTTTCTCACCCCTGTTTTCCCTACTCACAACTGTTCTACAATGTACACCTCTGCCCAGGGGCAGTCAAGTGTCTTCTCTTTACCCAAGGTTGGAGCAACCCAACCAGAGGATGGGGAGTAAGGCACCCTAAGAATCCTGGAAACTCCTCAAGGGAGGATCATAGAATGTTTCAAGGATCTTTGACCATGAAATAGCTCTCAAAATAACCTCCTGGCAATGGCATTTTTGTTTGGTGAAAACCTGCAGATGCTTAATTTTTTTTCCCAAGTTTTTTTTTTAATTATGTTCAGTTAGCCACTGTATCATTAGTTTTTGATGTAGTGTTCAATGATTCATTAGTTACGTATAACACCCAATGCACATCACAACACGTGTCCTCCTTAATACCCATCACCTTGCTTAATATGTTTTTGAAAACTCAAGGCCTTGCTTCCACCCACACCCTTGGTAGGAAAAGAATGATCAGTGACCCCCACCTGTCTCCAGGCAGAGCAATCTCCCAGACTACCTGCTGGAAGTCCAGCCAAGTCTCAGTCTGAGGTATCGTGGGCTTGTCCATGCTGCTGGCCCATCCCAAGGCAGTTTGAGAGCGCAGCCAATCAACTCATTCTAGGACACTGTTCAACAGAAGAAAAAGTCTCTGTGTCTCTCTCATAACTTGATCCTCTGACCTGTGATATAGGATTCTCTGCGCCTGGAGAGAAGGTGGCTTCCATGACACAGAAGGGCAGAGAGAAAGGATTTCTCATAGTCTGCTCCTCTAAAGGAGAGCTCCAAAGTCAGCATCTCACCCTGGTGGAGGTTAGAAGCTTGCCTGCTTGCAAGACTTACTTGGGTTTATGGTCAATACATTTTGGAAAGGCCTATTAGTGTTGCAAACCAGTAAAGAAGAAAGACTGGGGATCACCACATCTGATGGCTGCCTTTGTGGAGGAGCAATCCTGTGAACTATCTGACTAGACCTGAATGGGCTCTGCCTCCCCAAGCTAAGCCCAAGGGTGCTAGAGAAATTTCTTTCCCCAGCATCTTCCTAAGATGGGGAAGACACATTTATGCCAGGGGCTCAGAAATTCTAAGCTGGCTTAGAATTGCAGCTTCTGACATGAGAAAAACAGCTATCGGCCAGGCCCTGTGCCATGCCCTTACCCACACCATCTCTCTAAATCCTCATCACAGCCCTAAGAGATAGGATTAGGTATGAGTTTTCTGGGTGCTTCTTCTCTGCAGACACTTCTTCCTCCCCTAGGTCAGTCAGAAATCCTTAAGAAGAGAGTGAGTTAGCAGCCAGACTCAGTAAAACCTAGGGAAAGAGGAAAAGCTGTTAATTTAGGTCCATCTCTTGCTGCCCAGGATGGAGTACCAGCTCATCCTTCCCTTCCTGGGGGACTTTTTTCTCTGGCTCCAGGAATTTTCCTAAGTCACCTGCCTGCAAGGTCACTTGTCAATGAAGCCAAAGATCAGCCTCCAACTCCATTGTGTTACCTGTCCAAGTAAGCCTCACACCTCTTTTTCCCACGGGTTTCATCTTTGTGTTTCTAGGCCCCATTTTGTAACTGTCTCTGCTGACCTTTTACTAGGATGTATTTGTGAGCACATTTTGTTTATTCCTTGGGGCCCTGGGATCCAAAGGCATTTGCGGTGGCTCTGTCATGGAGGGAATTTCTCTGGGGTGGTTATTTCTTTGCCCTACTCTGGGAACCTGTGAAATGATAAGAAATATGTACAGGCATACCTTGGAGATTGTGGGTTTCAGTTCTAGATACCACAATAAAGTAAATATCACAGTGAAGTGAATCAAATGAATTTTTTGGCTTCCCAGTACACATAAAAGTTATGCTTACACCATATGGAAGTCTATTAAGTGTTCAATAGCCTTATGTCTAAAATAACAATATATAGTCTTGAATTTAATAATACTTTGTATAAAGCACTTATACAACTCATCATCAAAAAATCAAACAATCTGATTAAAAGATGGGCGAATGATCTGAATAGACATCTTTCCAAAGAAGACATCCAGATGGCCAACAGACACATGAGAAGATGCTCAACATCACTCATCACCAGGGAAATGCATATCAAAATCACAATGAGATAATCACCTTAACACCTGTCAGAATGGCTAAAATCGAAGAGACAAGAAATAACAAGTGTTGACAAGAATGTAGAGAAAAAGGAGCACTCGTTCACTGTTGGTGAGAATGTAAATTGGTGCAACTGTTGTGGAAAACAGTATGAAGTTTCCTCAAAAATTAAAAATAGAAATACCATGATACAATAATTTCGCTACTGGGTATTTACCCGAAGAAAATGAAAACACTAACTCGAAAAGATATATGCACCTCTATGTTTATTGTAGCATTATTTACAATAGCCAGATATGGAAGCAGCCCAAGTGTTCACTGATAAATGAATGGATAGGAAAGATGTGGTATATACACAATCAAATATTATGCAGCCATAAAAAAGGATGAGGTAATGTCATTTGCTACAACATGAATGGACTTACAGAGTATCATGCTAAGTGAAATAATCAGACAGAGAATGACAAATACCATATGATTTCACTTATATGTGGTCTCTAAAAAAACAAACAAAAAAGCAGAAAGAAACCCATAAATACAGAGAACAACTGGTAGTTGTTAGAGGTGAGAAAGGTGGAGGATGGGCAAAATGAGTGAAGGGGCATGGGAGTTACATAGTGTAGAAAGAAGTTAAATCACTATGTTGTATACCAGAAACTAATGTAATATTGTGTGTCAAATATACTCAAATAGGATTTTTTTCAATTTAACAGTACTTTATTGCTAAAATGTGCTAACCATCATCTGAACTTTCAGCAAGTTGTAATCATTTTGCTGGGAAAAGGTTTTGCCTCAATGTGGATGGCTGCTAACTGATCAGGGTCATGGCTGCTGAAGGTTGGGGTGACTGTGACAATTACTTAAAATAAGAGTGAAGTTTGCCACGTCAATTGACCCTTCCTTTGACAAAAGATTTCTCTGTAACATGTGATGCTGTTTGGTAGCATTTTACCCACAGTAGAATTTCTTTCAGAATTGGAGTCAGTCCTTTCAAACCCTGCTGGTGCTTTGTTCACTAAGTTTATGGAATATTCTAAATTCTTCATTGTCATTTCAACAATCTTCACAGCATCTTAACCAGGAGTAGATTTCATTTTTAAAAAAAAACCACTTTCTTTGTTCATCCATAAGAAGCAACTCCTCATCCATTAAAGTTTTGTCATGAGCTTGCAGCAATTCACTCACATCTCCAGGCTCCATTTCTAATTCTAGTTCTCTTGCTATTTCACCACATCTGCAGATACTTCCTCCACTGAGGTCTTGAACCCCTCTAAGTTATCTATGAGGGTTGGAATAAGCTTCTTCCAAACTCCTGTTCCTGTTGATATTTGACCTCTTCTCATGAATCACAAATTTTTGTCATGGCATCTAGAATGGTGAATCCTTTCCAAAAGTTTTCAATTTACTTTGTCCAGACTCATCAGAGGAATCACTATGGCATTTATAGCCTTAAGAAATGTATTGAAATGTATTTTTAAATAATAAGACTTGAAAGTCAAAATTACTCTTTGATCCATGGGCTGCAGAATGGATGTTGGGTTTGCAGATATAAAAACAATATTAATCTCATACATTTCCATTAGAGATCTTGGGTGACCAGGTGTACTGTCAATGAGCAGTAATATTTCAAAAGGAATCTTTTTCTGAGTAGTAGTCTCAACAGAAGTCTTAAAATATTCAGTAAACCATGTTGTAAACAGATGTGCTGTCATCCAGGCTTTGTTGTTCCACTTATAGAGCACAGGCAGAGTGGATTTAGCATCATTCTCAAGGGACCTAGGATTTTTGAAATGGTAAATGAGCATTGTCTTCAACTTATAGCCACCAGCTGCATTAGCTTCTAACAAGAGAATCAGCCTGTCCTTTGAAGCTTTGAAGCCAGGCATTGACTTCTCCTCCCTAGCTATGAAAGTCCTAGATGGCATCTTCTTCTAATAGAAGGCTGTTTTTTCCACTTTGAAAAATCTGCTATTTAGTTGTAGCCAACTTCATTAATTATCTTAACGAGATCTTCTGGATAACTTGCTGCAGCTTCTCCATCAGCACTTGCTGCTTTGACTTGTCCTTTGATATTTATGGAGACAGCTTCTTTCCTTAAACTCATGAACCAAATTCTGCTAGTTTCAGACTTTTCTTCTGCCGCTGCCTCACCTCTCACAGCCTTCACAGAATTGAAGAGAGTCAGGGCCTTGTTCTGGATTAGGCTTTGGCTTCAGGGAATATTGTAACTGGCTTGAGCATTTATCCAGACCAAGAAAACTTTCCCCATGTCAGCAATACAGCCATTTCTCTTTCTGACCATTCATGTGTTCATTGGAGTAACAATTTTCATTTCCTTCAAGAACTTTTCCTTTGTATTTACAACTTGACTAACTGTTTGTTCAAGAGGCCCAGCTTTTAGTTTGTCTTGGCTTTAGACATGCCTCCTTCACTAAGCTTAATCATTTTTACTTTTTGACTTAAAATGAGAGATATATGACTCTTCCTTTCATTTCAACACTTAGAGGCCATTTTAGGGTTATTACATTGGTCTAATTTCAATGATGTTTTGTTTGGGAGCAGGGAACCCTGAGGAGAAGGAGATGGGAATGGCCAGTCGTTAAAGAAGTCAGAGCACACACAAAATTCATTGATTAAATTCACTGTCTTACGTGGGTGTGGTTCATGGTTCCCCAAAACAATTACAACAGTAATATCAAAGATCACTAATCACAGATCACTATAACAAATATAATAATAATGAAAAAGTTTGAAATATTGTGAGAATTACCAAAATGTGACACAGAGACGTGAAGTGAGCAAATGCTGTTGGAAAAATCAGGATAGACTTGCCTGATGCAGGGTTGCCACAAATCTTCAATTAGTAAAAAATGCAAAATCTTGAGACTGTTGAATCGCAGACCTGTATCTCTGAAACAAATAATACATTATATGTTTAAAAAAGAAGAAGAAGAAGAAGAATATAGCAGGAAGGGAAAAATGAAGGGGGGGAAATTGGAGGGGGAGATGAACCATGAGAGACTATGGACTCCGAGAAACAAACTGAGGGTTCTAGAGGAGAGGGGGATGGGGAGATGGGTTAGCCTGGTGATGGGTATTAAAGAGGGCACGTACTGAATGAAGCCCCGGGTGATATACACAAACAATGAATCATGGAACACTACATCAAAAACTAATGATGTAATGTATGGTGATTAACATAACATAACATAATTTTTAAAAAGGCAAAATCTGTAAAGAGCAATAAAGTGAGGCCAATAAAACAAATATGCCTATATACTGGTCTCTGTCCCCAATTTCTGACACAGGGTTCCTAAACCCTCATAAATAGGGCTACTAGGAAAATCTTTTGTTCCTACATTTAATCTTTGACTCCAGTTCCAGACACTGAGCTCCTAAATCCCTTGGAATTTCCTGGGTGATAGGAGTGTCTTTTGTTCTAATGAGGTGACCCTTGGTGAGCTCCTGGATGGGGCTGGTCAGAAGAAAGACCAAGTCATGATAAGAAGCTTGGAACTTTCAATCTTCCCCCCACACATACCCCATGCCTAATTCTCCAGCAAGGAGAGAGAGGGTAGGGGCTGGAAACAGAGCCAATGATTGATCATGTCTACACGATGAAATCTCCATAAAAAGCCCAATAGTATGGATATCAGAGAGCTTGTGGGTTGGTGAACCATCTTCCTGCCAGGAGGTTGATGCACCTCAACTCTACAGAAGTAAAAACTCTCATGCTCAGGACCCTCCTAGACCTTGGTCTATGTATCTCTTCATCTGGCTGTTCATCTGTGTCCTTTATCATATCCTTTATTATATAATGCATTGGTAAATGTTTTTCCCTAACTTCTGTGAGCTGTTCTAGCAAAAAATTGAATCCAAGGTGGGGTTCATGAGAACTTCTAATTAGTAGCCAACTCAGACAGAAGCTGTGGGTAATCTGGGGACCTACTACCTGTGATTTGCATCTGGAGCAGGGGGCAGTCTTGCCTGTAGGGTCTGCTCTGCACTAACTTCAGTTAGTGTCTGAATTGAATTGAGCTGTAAGACACTCAACTGGTGAGAATTGCTTGGTAGGGGAACTGCCCCCTCCACAGCTGGTGACCAGAAGTGTCAGAAGTGAAGTGTTCTGTGTGAGTAGTAAAGAAGAGACACAGGGGAGAAGTGAATTTTTCCTTTACAGAACCTTCCTCACCTTCCACGGAATGTTCTTCACTCTGTGGGTCCAGGTTAATGGATGCTGCGCCCTCCCAACCCCTACCGCCACCCTGGTCAGGACAATCAGACTGATGTTGCCCATTAAGATTGCACTAAGGGGTTTGAATCTGTGAAACCATGAGTTTAAAACATCCATTTATCTATAAAACCCCAAACTGTATCCAAGTCATATCTTTTTCTTTTTATAGATTTATGTACTGAACCAAGGTAATTTTATTCTAACAGCAGAAGACCCTACTACCTATTGAGCCAGTTTGAACTTAAATGAACTTAAAATTGTCTGAAGCTTTGGACCAGATTCTCAAAAGTCTCTGAAATGAACCCAAACAACTATTGCCACTGGGCTGCCCAGGCTGGTTTACTAGCCCCACTTCTGATCCTGTGCCCTTTGTCTGTTGCCTGTGTGGTTTGCAAGTGCTGTTTCACAAGGCTTTCCAAGGAACAGGGAGGTGCTGGACTGCCATAGCACCAATCCTAAGCAGGTCCCCCTGGGGACTGTCACAGGTCAAGAGCCTTGGACACCCATGTGCCCCACTCTTCATGTTACAGTTGGGGTGAGGAGGTCCAGAGAAGGCAGGGCCATCCTGTCTTCTGTACCTCAGACTGATGCATTTGTTGGGTCTTCCTCCTTCCCGGTGGTTCTCAGTTCCAGTTCCACATCAGAATCATCCAGAAGCAAATGAACCCTTCTGACCAGAAAGGGGATTTGATTCTCAGCCCAGCCCAGTCCAGCCCAGCCCAGAGGGGCCAAGGCAAGAGCTGGGTATGAGGCAGGCTGAGCTGGTTCTCTTAAGCCCTCAGATGCACATGGTAAACCTGGGCTGCCTCCAGTCCCTCCCAGCCCCAAATCCTAGTTCCATTTCCCCAACTATAACATGAAGGTCTTGGTCTAAGTTACTGTACTAGTTGCACAGTTCTTTAATTACTAGAAAAGTCAGTAATTTTACTGGAAAGGCCATTAAAGCTATGTGAGTTTGGGTCCCTCAACTGTCCTGTTCTTCTGGCATCTCCAATGCCTGAACAATGTCTGATACAGAGTGGTGCACACTAATATTTGTGGAAGAGTAAGTGAGTGAGTGAATGAATGAACAATGCATACATAAGAATAGCAATTCCCCAGACATGGGAAGACCTGGACTAGTTTCTCCCCCATCTTTGTAGGCTCTTATATAGATATGAATTTGTGTATTTAGGAAAGTGCAGGAGTGGTACTGCTCAGAGTCAGATTCTGATTCCACTATAGTCTAAACGTTGGATCTTGTAAGTTATTTAGCTTTCCCAAGCCTCAGTTTCTGTATGTGTGAAATGGGAAAATAGTCCCTGTATCACGGTGTGTGAAAAACACTTGGCACGATGCCTGACACACGGTAGACCCTCACATGTTAGCTATTGTCAGTATTAATAGGCAGGGTTTGTCTGTGCATGTGCATATCTGTGTCTGTATCTATTTCTATAATCATAAAGTTCAGAGTTAAATAATTGCTGCATCTATCCTACAAATACTACTGATAGTCTTTGGCCCCCGGTACAGCTCTGACTCTTTGCCCAGCTTATTTTCAACTTCTGAAGAGTTACAGTCCATGTGTTAAGTGTTACATTTACACTTTCTTTTTGGTTACCAGAGTTACAGCTTATCAACAGCTCTCTTAAATTCTCCACGCCTGTTTTCTATCACTTGTCTCCCGGAACCATCCACTTGGCAAAGCTCTTGGCTCTCCCTCTCAGTGTGTTTTTCCTTCTGGTCACCTGATATTATGCCTGCCTCATCTGCTGTTTTTGTTCTCCTTGGCTTCTCCTCCTTCTTTGGCAGGAATAGCAAATGGTTTTCATTGCTTGTGCCAGTTCAGATAACCCGGAGAGCTACACTGAGGCTTCTAAGGCCATGTCTGTGGTCAGTGGGGCAAAGCATCATGATTGATTAGCAATGCCTGCCACTAATATGGGAGGGGAATATAGGGCTGCGTGTGGTAGCCATTTGCCATTCTTATTTGGGCAAAGGAAACACTGTGACATCTTTTTGCAGCTTTACTATAAATCTTCAAGCAAAATCAAATGTAGGCTAAAATACAAAGTTAAATCATCTAATACAGTATACCACAATTTGGACAGGTGCTAAAAAATGATTTCTTCTCACTCTCTCTCTCTCATAGCCAGAAGGAGCATCTATATCCCCCTGTCTTTGGGGAGCTGGGAGGCCTTAGTAAAGAATGTTCTTCCTTCTCTCTAGAAAGCACAAGCTCCAATAGAAAGATTGTTCCAGCACTAATACTAAATTTGCTGAGTAAACTCAGAGATCAGTTTGGTTAAAAGAAGAGCCAGGCATTCTAAGAGATGATAAGTGAGGACTTTGTGGTATGGCTGGTATCACTGGCCTAGGACCAATCCTAAGTGACAGGCTTGCTCACCTCCTCAAAGGCCTAAACAAGGTCACCTTATCTTGTCTCCATACTTCAGGAAGAAGTGTCCAGGTTAGTGTTAACTTGTGAGCAGAGGGCTTAAAAGGGTCCATGCCCAGGTGCTAATACTCATACCACAGTTCCTGAAGATCTTGCCAGAACCAGGCTGGGTGATGGGCACCCACATCAGGTTCTGATACTGACTCCTGACCAGATGTGGATAAAGCCCCTGCCCAGGTCTGTATACCCTGCCCCAGCATGGACCCATGACTGGGTCTTGAGGTCTCTTTGCTCAGAAAAGTCTCTCCTCAGTGAGAAGGCACAGGGCCAGCAAGGCCACTGACCCCATCTGCCTGACCATTCTTCTTTTGGCTACTTCCATGAGCTCTCCCAACAACAGTGATGACCTTGTCTGTGACTGTAGCCACAACATCCTTTATAGCCTGCAAGGCCTTGGGCAAGCTTCCCAACTGCTCTGTACCTCAGTGTCCTCATCTATAAGATGGAGATTATACTAAGAGCACCTACTTTGTAGGGTTGTTTTCAAAATTAGAGGGGTTAACACATGTGAAGTTCTCAGAACAGTATCTAGCACATGATGAATGCTTCCAATGTTAACTATTATCATTAGAAGTGCTTTTCCTCTTGCCCTATGTGACCCTCACAACACTATGAGGTCAGATGGGACAACAGGGTTAGAATTCTCTTTATAGGACAGAACTAAAGTTTTAGAGGGTGAGGGTCTTTGTCCTAGGGCACCCTGCCAGGCCAGGTGCTGGGCCAGAGCCCAGTTCTTTTGAGTCCTTGTCTGGAACTCTGGGTGAGGCCGCCTATGATTTTTAGTACTTGATCCCAGACCACACCGGTGACTGATTTTGCCTTGCCTTTGAATTTTTCACTAAAAAAGGATTTTATAAACAATCTGAGATCTTGGCTATGTCAAAGTCAGATTGGAATATGCAATTCCATTTATATATTTAAATATGTTGAGTATACACCTTGGTGTTACTATTGATGATTTGGCATCCTTGAGAAAGAGAATGGGTAAAGACATTTTGTCTTTTTATGTCTGTCATGGAACTGCTGTTATTATTGGCTCTGAGACTATTCTAATTCCTTTGTACCATCATCCTGTTTTCCTGTTGAGGAACCCCGTCTGTTATGGGGCAAGGGGCGGGGCTCTTATTCCTTACTCTTCTTGTTTCCAAGGGAAGGGGCTTCTACCAGAGTTAACACTCCTGGTCCTCCCCTTATCTAACCTTCATCCATCCCCAGGGAGAGGGAGTGACTTACCTATTTGGTGCATTGAAGAGAGGAGCTGTGCACTCCTACTTCTCTCTCAGGGAATGCACAGCCCCTTCTCTTCTAAGCCATGATTCTACAAGGTCAAGGCCCTAAGGGGCACACCTCTTGTTATCCAGTTCTGCTTGTGATAAGCTGGCTGTTTCTGGGATTTCAGTATATAGAAGCCTGTTGTGGAACACTGAAACTACATTCCATAAACCTAGTTTTACCAGTAATAATTGTGATGTTTTGAGTTCTGTCTGCCTGACTCTGAATCCATCTCTCAAGTATTCTGAACTCAGGCAGAGGAAAGAGGGAGTGGTGTTTATTAGCCCCCCTCAACCCCCAACATCCTCCCCCACTCCCCAAGTCTGGTCTGCCAGATGCTCCCAGGGTCCCGTGAGCATATTCCCTATCCCTTTGACCACACTGACTGGTTCAGAAGGGGCACGGTATCCAAGCTGACTCAATAAGATGCTATCTCTGCATAGTTTTGATTTCTGCTGGAATTACTCAGAGGAGCATATAAACCAAGACTCAGGTGAGATTTTTCCCATCACAGAAGAGCCTTCCTGAGTAGAACTGATACCAAGTAGGCAGAACCAGAAGATGGAAGGGGACAGAAACCAAATGACAGTGACCATAAATCTCCTCCACTGCTTGAGCTGACATGAGTTGATCTTCGTCACTTGCAAACAGAGAGCCTTGGTTACACAATGCTTCTCTCTAATAATTTAGTAGAAAAGCCCCTCAACTTGCTAATGGGACCCCCATCGCACCCTGCCCATGATATTGTCTATATTTACCATACATATTCAGTTCCATGGATAATTCTATGGCCCTAGATATTGTAAAGGGACAAGTTTGAGCCTTATCTGTTGAGTGGACTCAATGTACTTTCATGTCATAATTAATCACAGAAGTTAATGTATATGTGGTCCCTTTTACCTTCAGCATAGTTTATATGATTCTGGAGCTAATTACCAGTTTCTATTATTCTCTCAAAACACATCACAAAGGTGCCTCACCACTCCCCATGACCCCTGCACTAAACCTCACTGTGGGCCAGAGGAGAGAGCAGTTTCAGTCTGGTCTTGACTGTCATCATCTTCTGGGGACTTCTTTATTTCTTTCTTTTTTAAAAATCATGTCAGATAGATGGTAAATATAAACCCAAGGACGTGATGGAGGGAAGTGTTCACATTTGTATGGCCAGGGTGTGGTCTCAGCAGGGGCCCCCTGAGATGGGTGTAACCTAGTCCTGCAGATGAGAAATCAAGGCTCAGATCTCTGGCCATAACTTGTGCAACACTCATGACTGCCCGGCTCCAAAGCCTGGGATTTTGGCCAAAGTGCCATCCCAGCCCTTCGGGCACAGACTCTCAGTGCCTAGGGGGCAGAGAATGCTTCCATCCTCCCAAGCTCTGAGGCCCATTTTGCCATAGGTCATGCCAGCAGGGAGTAAGTTCTCTATTCTCTGAACCTCGAGCATTCCCTTCCTTTATTCCTTCTTTGGTCTTAGCCTATACTGATTTGTAGTGAGGCATTTTTCTTCATCCTCCCACCAGAAAGGTTGTGACAATATTGCTAAGAAGACTCAAGCTGGTAAGAGTGAAATCAGGACAGACTCATTGCCAGTACTAAGTGGGATCACAAAGGTGATAGGGCTTTAAGGCTGGTGATGCATATGTATATGGCACCTGCTGTGTCTGAAGCCTCTCACTGTTCTTACACACTATGCCTGGAACCGTGAGATGATAAAACTTTTTTTGGTGGGGGGAGCAATTTGGCACTATACATCAAATTTAAATGTGCATACATAGGATATTAGTTTGCTAAGGCTGCCATAATAAAGTACCAACAACTGGGTAGTTTAACCTACAGAAATTTATTGTCTTATTGTAGGTCTGGAGTTGAAAGTCCAATATCAAGGTGTCAGCAGGGTTTGTTCCTTCTGAAGGCTGTGAGAGAGAAATCTGCTCCATGCCTCTCCAAGGTTTTAGTGGTGTGCAGGCAATCTTTGGCTTTGCATACTTGAAGAAACACCATCCCAATCTGATTTCATCTTCATATGGCATAAGCCCCATGGGCTTATCTGTGTCCTAATTTCCACTTTTTATAAGGACGTCAGTCACATTGGATTAGGGCCCACACTAATGACCTCAACTTAACTAATTACATTTGCAATGACCCCATTTCCAAATAAGTTCACATTCTGAGGTACTGAGCGTTAGGATTTTAACATATGAATCAGGAGTATGGGACATATTTCAATCCATAACACCTAGAAATTTCACTTCTAAGAAGTTACCCTGCCAATCTACTTGCATGTGTTCACAGAGAAGTATTTTAAAAAATGGTTTGGCAAAAGCAAAATTGGAATGCTATGCATTAAAAAAGAAGGAGGTAGATCTATATGTACCACTATGAACTGATTTCCAAGGTATATTATTAAATAAAGAAGCATCTTATAAAAGGTGGTGTGCTCATAAAACAGAACATAACTCTGATTTATGGAAATGTCCATAGAACTAATCAGAAGGATGCATGAACCAAACTGTTGACAGTGGTAGGCTCTGGGGAGAAGCAAGGGAATAAGGGTGGATAAAGGGCCATCTGGGGTTTCTTGGCACACTTCTGATCATTTAAAACTTTTTATAATGAGAAGGGACTCACATATTACTTGAGTAATACAAATAAAAATTGTTTCCTTTCCATACCCAGTGGTCAAGCTGGACCCAAAGAATGTAGTTCTTAAACCACATGGTCCTCAGAGGGTCTCCATGGCTCCATGGAAAAAGTGGTTCTCAGAGCCTGGGCAGGACTGAATCATTCTCTGTTCACTGGGCACCAAGAGCCTGTGCCCAGAGGGCTGGGGTGACACTATGGCCAAGAGCCCAGACTTTGGAGTTGGGCAGTCATGAGTGCTGCACAAGTTATGGCCACAGCTCTGAGCCTTGGTTTCTCATCTGCAGGACTGGGTTGACACCCATTGCAGGGGGCCCCTTCTGAGACTACACCTTGGCCAGATGCCTATGTTCATATTAGCTCACATTTCACTTATGAACCAGAAAATATGTCTAAAATTTGCCTGAAGCACTAGCCCAGAATGCTGACATCTCAATCAGGCATTTGTGAGCTCTTTAAGAAAAAGCAAAGCTCTTGAGTTGGGCCTGAAGAAATGGGTAGAATTTAGTAGGTGGGGAGAGGGGAACAGTGGGACTCTGATAGGAGAAGTAGAAACACCCCTTCCACCTCCCCACATAGTCCTCTGCCTTCTCTGTATTTAAGAGTATTTTTTCTCAGACTATCTTCACTTGTTTTCCCATTTTTTCTTTTTTACTATTTACATATGTATACATAGTTGACCCATGAACAACACGGGCTTGAACTATGTGAGTCCACTTATATATGGATTATTTTGATAAATACAGAATGGTATTTGTAAATGTATTTTCCCTTCCTTATGATTATTTTAATAACATTTTCTTTTCTCTAGCTTACTTTATTGTAAGAATACAGTATATAATACGTATAACATCCAAAATCTGTGTTAATCGACTGTTTATGTTCTTGGTAAGGCTTCTGATCAACATTAGGCTATTAGTAGTTAAGTTTTGGGGGCTCAAAAGTTATATATAGATTTTTGACTGTGCAGGGGATCAGAGCCCCTAACTCCCACATAGTTTAAGGATCAACTCTACTTGTATGTTATCTTTATATTATTGGAAAGACATGTGCATATACATTAATCTCGTGTGTGTGTGTGTTTGTGTGTATTGTGAAAAATGGGGAGGGGATAGAGAGAGGGGAAAGAGAGAGAATTTCTAATTTCAATTCATTTCAGATTGGTTAATCAATGAAGAAATGGGATCAAAACTAATTAACTAGAAATTCTGATTCCATGAGATATGTCACAAATATCCCTCATAAATGACTGGCTTTCGAAAAGATAGAGTCCAATAAAGTTCCCTTAAACTGAACATTATTCAAATAGTCCTCTAATCTCTCTTTTGGGGATTCAAAAGACCTTCAAGGCCTCAGTGTGTCTCAGGGTCACCATTATAAACAACTGTGAGTCGTGAAAACAGGTTGATTATTTGAGTGTTCTGGGTGTTTGGATCTGGATAAAAAAGGAACTGATGTTTCTATCTTATTCATCCAGTGATCTGGTGGGTTACAGCTCTGTCTGCTGCCTGTGTAATTAATCGTAGGGTTTAGCTAATGCCTCCTAAATTAATGCAATTATCAGTGTCTCCGAATAACCACCTTCGTGCAGTGCTATCAAAACACACTGTTGATAGATCTGCAGCCAAGACGCTCTGAGACTGGAGTTGGGATTGATTTTAATTAACTTGTTTCTCATATTACAAAGGTGGGAAAAATACTGATTCTCAGTAGCTTCAGATTAAAAGAATGGGAGACGGGGTGTGTGGATAGGCAGAGACTCATGAAAATAATAGCTACAAGGTATTTTTGTTCCAAAGCCTCCATGTCCACGTGCTGTGTTTTATTACCGCAGTTGGCCAGGGCTCAGCCCAGAACCCGTTAGCTTGCACTCTGCTTCTCATTCCAGAACTTCAGTCTAAGGAGCCCCTGATTTAATTTGCTTTGGGCTGAAGTGTGGCACAGTCTCAGGAGCAGGGCAAACTTTCTTCTCTTTGCCTCTTCCATCCTGATATTTCATTAAATATTTCATTAAATGTAGAGCTCTGGAACTAAAATAAGGTGAAAGAAAAAGCTTTTTTTTATGTTTGATCTTGTTTTATGCTGCGGCTTCACTTTTAAAGGCTCATGTTTCCAGAAACACGGCCCAGTCTCTTGGTGTGGAAGGAGCTTCTTCTCCCCTGGGAGAGGTATCCATTCTTGGCCTTGGTCATGAAGCAGCATCATGTTGCACGTTGTTTTCCAATGTGTTCTGCTGAGTATTGGTCTGCAAGATGGTCACTGGAAAAAGTAAAGGTCAAATAAGTTTGGAAAATATTGTATATCCCAGCATATTTTCCCCCTCCCACCACCTAATTTCCAATGTACCATAACATATCAAAGGCTCTGAGAAGTCCTGCATCAGGCAAACATGTTTATCCTTGTTCAACCCCAGGGCTACCCATAATTGACCACAGACCTCTTCACTTGGACTTCATCCCTATTAGCACTGGGCAGAAATAGTGTTAGGTAGAATCCAACTGAGGTACTCTCCTGCTGAGAGGAGAATCTGTGATCAGGGCCTTACCAGGAGACCTTCATTTTCCCCAGCTTTGTCACCACTTACTGTGTAACCTTGGCAAGGTGCTTCCTCTCTCTGGACCTCAGATTTCTCTTATGCGCAAAGAGGTTCTGCTCTTGGACTCTATGCTTCTGCTGGGACTACAGACCAGTCAACTTGGTTGAAAATCAGAAGATAAGAAGGTACAGAGAAAAAGGGGGAGACGCTAATTGAAAGAAAGAAGAGAGAGAAAAGAAAGGGACAAGGCTTCATAGTGAGACCATCTTGAAGAAGATGGTTTTCTTTGTAGAGGGTTAGGACTAGCAGTAAAGAATCTGAGATTCCCTCTTCTACTAGCCTCTGGTGCTGTCAGGAAGGGGGCAGACTGACCATCCTCCATGTCTACAATGCCAACATGGGTTCTAGAAAGCTCCTCCACCACCAGGAGCTGCTAGTTTTGCAGCCAGTATTCCTGCTGCCCACCCAACATTCCTATTTCCCAGCAACTGTCAGTGGCTGTCATCTGATCAGGACACAAATGCAGTGTAGCCCAGTGGGAGGGACCCCTGCTCTCATTCCTATAGCTTGAGGCTGTTCCTTTTCCAGGAGAATGCCATTGTCACTGCAGTGGAAAACTCCTACCCCAGAGGTCAGCCAACTTGGCTTCAGGCAACCCAGTAGGAAGACTGTTATGTTGCAACAGCTGAAAACAGAGGATTGATAATTCTCAATGTGACTCTTGTTATGACCTTCTTCATATGCCCCAATAGGGGGGATTTATTGGTATGAACAAAGGGAAGGGTGGAGAGGCAGACTGAGATTTCTGTTCTCAGCAGAGTCTCTTTCTGAGTTGCCTCCCACTCTGCTCAGATCTGTTTTTCTAGGAGAAGGGTCTGGCTAATAGTATTAATCATCATTTTAATAAAATTTTAAATTTTAAATAAAAATTACTTTAATATGGATGAAAATCACTTTAAAAAGTCTAATCACATGGAGACTTCATTGTGGGCCAGACACTGAGCAGGCCACCTATACCTGATCTTACCTCCTCTTCCTGCAAGCCCATGTGGTTGGCACTGCTATTGTCCCATTGTAGAGACAAGGACCCAGAGACCAGAGTGGGCAGTTTCTCATCATCTGCCTGCTTAGAGCAGAAGCTCCAGCCTTGGCTGTCCCTCTTACTTAATCTCCAGATTCAAATGCCCCCTTGATCAAAAGGAGAGATTTTGACTGGTCCGTGTGGTATTTTACTGATCCTTCTGACATCTCAGATGGTCGGCTGTCTTTCCAGGTTCAGATTTCTTTTATTAACTGGTCAGTGGTTGCTCTTCCAACAGCATGGCCCTTCTGGTTCCTTGTGTCACTGAGAGATGCCCACTGGGTGGGAGTCTCTGTGACAGTGGCTGACAGGTGGAGCACATTGACACAGCCCTGAGCAGTCCCACCTCACCTCCTTCTGAGGGTTATTTCCAGTGAGCTGATCTGCCCTATATCACATGACCCTGCTACTCTGGCTATAGCCGTAGGATCTGCCAAGGTGAGAAAGTTCAGGCAGGCCAGCAAACCATAGAAAAGTTCGGTGTGCAAGTTCTGCCAGCCAGAGCTTCCTAGACTTGTGACCATTGGCTAAATCTATCATATCCTCCCTTTTGAGAACTTTGAACTTGACCTGTAGAGACTGAGAAATTGGTAGAAAGTGGGGTCCAAGACAAAGAACCACAGAAAGAAAAAGGTGGAAGGCATGAGGGGGACAGAAGACAAAGGGGAAACAAGGTGGTGGCGGTGGGAATGGCGGGGGCAGAAATGAGAAGAGATGGGGCAGCACAATGGGAGAGAGGCACTTGGGACCAGGAAGTAAAGGGTGGTCCTGGTGAGGGAAGAACACAAGGTCCAGTGCTGGAGTTGCCCCTCAACCCCGCATCTGTCCTGGGTCCCAGAGTGGAGCTGCTAACTTTCCCTACTCTGCCCTATATTCTCACATTAATCCTATGTAACCTGTGTGAGGGCCTGGAACATGACTCTGGCCCTAGGAGCCAGAAAACCAAGGGAATGCACCTCATGACTCTCCCGCCCTGCTAATGACTTCAGCTCATTAGGTGAACTGGCTGCTCTTCCCTGTCCAACTGAATCACTTTCCAGTCCCCTTCCTGTCCAGTCCATCATCAGAGGAGACCTGATGTGATGCTCAGAGGCTCACTCTCTCCCCTGTCACTTGCCCCTCCCTGTTCTCCCTCCCTGTCTCCATCCCTCTTTCTCTGTCTTGGTTTTTCTCTCAAATGAGATTTCAGAGCTACTTGGAATGAGACAATGAAGGAGCCATGCTCTTTAAAAACACTGTCTGACAAAGTTATGGGAGGATTTTACTTGATAAAGAGAGAGCCAGAGAGAGAATTTCCTGAAGAAACCTGTCAAGTAGTTTCTTACACCAACCTGCATGTCCTGCTGGCTGGGCTGTCAGTCTTTGGTGGAAGCAGAAGGAAAATCTCTCATTGTGCTCATTGGACTGAAGGCATTTATGTCGTATCAGTGCTGCCCCCTGATTATCCCAGACCCCCTTTTAGGAATGTCCCAGCCCAGTGGGTCTGAGGTGGGCTTGAGGCTTTGAGACTGGAGAGGCAAATGTCCAGGAGAGAGTTCTCAATGATTGCCCCAACCCTACTGACTCACTATTTATTAACGATTTTCAGGAAGGGACAAACTGATGTCATTTCTCCTGGTCTCAAAAACCACACAGATTCTCTTATACATCAGACCACCAATGACCACACAGCAAACCATAATTTCTAGGGACATATCTCAGAAACGAAGACCCTGTCACTCCCAACCTTCTTAACCCTTGGTCTTGTATTATTTAGGATTATCTGGTTGCCAGTGACAGAAATCATCCCCACTAATCTAAATTAAAAAAAGAAATTCATTACAAGGATAGGAGGTGGCTCATAGGAAAAGCCTGACTACAAAACTTTGAGGAGACAGAACCAGGCCAGTTCTGGTGAACGAGTCAACAGAAAATGATGGGCAATCTGTTCAAGTCATCACTAGTAGGATGAATCAGGAACCAGCATTTTCTGTCCCTGTGTCACTGCTCAACGCTCAAGTTCTCATCGGATAGAAGGACTAATTGGCCTGGTTGGGGTGATATACCAGGCATTGCCAGGATCATCTTGATTGGCAGTCCTACACAGACTGCATGCTGTGAGGAAAGGGGAAAACCAAGGTTTGTTCCCAGAGGAAGGGGACATGGGGCTAGGAGTCACAGCATTATCTCTTGACCACCAATCCTGATTTTCTATGAATGTCTTTGTTCCATCCTCCCTGCTCTACTGTACCATTCATGAATTTGGCCCTTCCCAACATTCTTCCTGATGTTCTCACCTCAGGTCTCCACTCAGTTACTCATTTACTCATCCAAGAAGAGTACACTGAATACCTACCAGGGGTCATACACTGCATGGGAGCTCCATCTCTGTGCCCCCACTGATCTTAGCATTCTCTGTAGTCCCCTCCATTCCTTGGGTCAGTGAAACCTCCTGCCTTATCTTAGCTCAGTCCATCTCTTTGATGTCCAAGTCTGGCCAGTTCTAGGTCTATTCCACGTGGGAAGGATGAGAAAGAATTTGGGAAAATGTGACTCTCTGTATAAGTAAAGGGTTTGTGGTAACCTTCAACCATTAGTACCAGGGAGTGAGTCAGTATGTGTCCCTTAGTTGGGGCAGATCCTTTTGCATGAGGGGATGGGAAAGAAAAGGTGTGCCATCTGGAACATTAATGAAGGCAGCTTAGTTGGGTGAGGGGATTGTGCTAATCACATAGGGTCTTGGACACCTCAGTGGAAGTAGGGGAACATCCAGACAGAAGTGAAGAATAGGACAGTATGAAGGAGAAAAATGATACCTGATTCGGAGTCCAAGGAGTGACCTCTGTATCTTAACCATATTGTCCACCAGCTGGGTCCTCAGGTCCCTAATGGGGTCTGTCTCCTAAGTTCTGCCCAGATGGAAAAAAACGCAGTCTTCAGATCTGATGTGTTCTTTCCACTCCAGATCATGTTGGATTCACATTTCCTCTTTATGCCAAAGCCAAAGGAAACAATTGCAACAGCCTGTCACTTAAATCACAGGAGATGTATTACTTTCAACCAGCTTGTTATAAGAGGAGCATCATACTTGCTCGCAAAGATGGAAGCCGAGCTCACAGTGTCCTTGGCAGCCTGTCAAGAGGTCATCTATCATCATCACCACTCATGCCCACCTTTGTGGCAGTCACTGGCCAAGCATGGAGCAGGCTTCTGACCCTTGGTGTGAAGCCTAGAAAGAGAATTTAGAATCATGTCCTCCAAGGGAGAGGGACATTTAGATCTATAGACCCCAATCCCCAATTTTTTACAGTTTGTGGGGATCACGTTGATGGTTTCTCTAGAACTAGAAGACTATCATTCAAAATGATCTTAGATAATTATTCTCTGGTCATTTGAAAGCGGGAATGGAATACAACTGCCCCTCCACAGATATACAATCAAGGAGGGCCGGCCAGGTTGGATGCTCGCTGGGCCATGGGAAGTCAGGCAGTCTGGGGTTGGCTGTTACACTTTGCAGTGCTGGTTGGTGATACAAGCAGATTTGGGAGAAAATGGGGAGTTAAGAGGCCAGTGACATACATAGAGAACTAGGGGAGTCTTGGTTCTGCCTTTGGCTGAGACATCTCTCCAATATCTTTTTAGGCTATGAACCAGGGCTGTTTCCTAGAGCACAAAGATCAATGACCAGGGCACAGAATGTGGTGGGTACAGCACTCCAACTCCCCAGAATGGCAGGTGACAAGTCTTAAAATTATGTCTGGGGATGTCTGTGCTGAGTATGAAAAACGCAACCTGTGGAGGATTATAGCAAGTCATTTGGCATCTATCTTAGTCTGTTGAGGCTGCTACAACAAAATACCAGAGACTGAGTAGCTTATAAACAACAGAAATTTATTTCTCACAGTTTTGGAGGCTGAAAGTTCAAGATCAGGATCTCAAGCATGATTGAGTTCTGGTGAAAGCTCTCTTCTGGGTTGCAGACTTCTTGTTGTAACCTCACATTCTAGAAGGGTTGAGCTAGTTCTCCAGGGCCTCTTTTCTAAGGACAGTAACCCCATCTATGAGGGCTGTACTCTCTCCAGCAAATCATCTCCCAAAGGCCCCACCTCCTAATACCATCATCTGGAGTCTTAAGTTTTCAAGGTATGAATTTGGGAAGGACACAAACATTCAGACCACAGCAGCACCTGTGAGCATCTGGAAGTAATATCTACCTCTCTACATTGTGGTAAGGTCTCAAAGATCTAATAGAAGTATCCTGAAAACTCTCCTGTGTCACATAAATGTTAGCTGTATGGCTATACAAGAATAATCAGAGGGAATTTAAACTGGTCTTGTGTTCCCCTACAGCAGCTAGAATGGCTTCTTTCGTCAGCATGAATTCTTATTTAGCCAGTTCCCATGCCCCTGGAACTAAACTTTAGGTTGTCCCAGGCAGAGGCCACATTTTACTCTATGCATTCCTCGGTGCTTAGAATGAGACCAGGAACCTGAAAGGAGTTCAATAAACACCTGTAAAATGCATTATGAATATTCAGAAGGGATGCAGAATGAAAACTACAGACTATCAAACTTACATGCCTTCAAGGGTCACACAAATAATGTCCATGAGTGACGTGGGTTGGGTGGAATCCAATAGGAAAGCACGGGAACTGTGCTAACTGCAGAGGACAGGTCATATTTCTCAGAGACAGCTTCTTGTTTTCAGCTATTTGTTGCCAGGAGGGAATGTAAGCCCAGTAAATCCAAATCTTCAGAGTATTTTGAGCAAAGCCTGAATTCTACATTGTAAAAATGATGACCTCATATTTATAAAGTTCTGGCAACTAATTCAAATACAAAAACAAAACAAGACAAAGCAGTATGTGGATCCCTCAAAACACATCTGTTGGCCAGGTTTGGTGTGAGACCCACCATTATGAGACTTTAAAATACTACCTCTTCCTTTCATAGATGAGAAGACAAAGGCCAGAGATGGGGAGTGGCTCACCCATGGAGGCAGAGCTGGTGATAAGCAGAGGGTTGTGGTGAGGAAGGAGGCAAAGAAGTGTTTGAGAGCATCCCTGCACCTCCTGCCTTCCAGGAAGGCAGGACTCCTTTTCCTCTTTCCCTGGGGTCCCCGTGCTTCCTTATCCAGCCTGCTGGAAAGAGGGTCCAGAAAGGGCAGGCCACAGTCCCTAATCTACTTGCCATGAAGAAGTTGCTCTCATGTTCTCTGCATGAAGAGCACTCATTGTGGGTCCACCTCCCTGATTAGCCTTGGCACTGACAAATGCAACAAGAGGAAAGGACAGAACTGTGGAGCTTCAGAGGAAAGGGGCTTCTTAGGGGCTGGGTCCCTGGCCTTGGCCCTGGCAGTCCGAAAACAGGCAGCCTGGCAAGCCTAGTAACTACGCAGACAGGCAGAAGAGGGGTAGGGAGGAGGGACTTAGGAAGCCACAGTGAAGAGTAATGAGGCCTCTCCCAAGCCCTCCCTCCACCCCAGGAGCTGTTGCCTGAGACCCTGGGATGATTTGTTTGCCCACAAATCCGAATGGGATGACAAGCAAATCATCCGATTGGCTGAGAATGACTGGTTAATTAGGAAATAAAATCGGAGCCTGTGTGCTCAGAGCTGTTTGTGGGTTTGTGGGAGTCTGTTTGCTTTGTTTTATTGAGTGGGTGGCTCTCACCATCATGATAATAGAGAGCTGATGAACAGAGAAAACACAGGAAATCATTTGGCCTTCAGCCCAAAAAGAGGGCTGGAGGGATGAAGATTTCAGTGTTGGAGGAGGGGACAGCAGCTGTTCCCATCAGTGCAAACCAGGACTCAGCTCTTCTCAGCCAGAACAGACCTCCCTGCCCAGGCCCAGGACACCCACCCTGGGTCCCTCCCAAGCTTCAGCTGCCCCTACTGCCTCCTAACTCAAGTGTAGGTCCAAGCTGGTAATCGGGTGAGGCTATGATCTCTGTGGGGAAGCTTATACCATGTAAGGATCCTCTTTAAGTAAAAAAAGAACACGAATTTAGGTATGAAAATGAATATTGATTTAGAATGAAAAAAGGAATTCATTATGAATAAGAATGATTTTAAAAACTGACAAGATCCACAAATAGCAGAAAAATAATAATGTATTAATTAACTGCTGGTACACCTCTAAAATACTTTTTTATTCTCTGCAAGTTTTGGCTTCATACTCTGTTTGCTTCTTTATATGCAATGATTTTTCTATAGAGAGAATAGATTCTTTGTGCAGAAGAAAGCTTTCAGTTTGGTGAGGTATAAATGAGAATGAATGCCTTCACTTCCCATGGTACAGGTCTGAGGATTAGAACAATGTCCCACATGCTAGCTTCGACCTCTGTCCATTCCCTCACTTTCTTCTGGTGTTGAGTATGACTGGACATGTTCTTCTCAAGATATGACCCCTGGCCTTATACCTTCATGTTGTGATGCCAGGTGAATCAGTAAGAGTGAGAATTGGAATATCCCTAGAAGCCATTCCCATGCCAGAAGAGCTGGCAACAGCTTTGCTCTACATGAAATTAACCGAAAGCCCTATACCTATATCCCACTATACTCATGCTAAATGTTACTCTAACCCAACTTCTTAGCCAGGTCCCTAGATACCCACAGCTCACCAACACTGCCTGATGGGAGCACATTGCAAGGGAAAGAAACAGCAGTCTTAGCTGATGTGGCTCAAATGTCTTCTTCTTGCAACCTTTACAAAAACATCTGGGCATGTGAACCTATTGTTAGTGGCCCTCCCAGGGCTTTGGAAGGGAGCTGTTGCATGCAAGGACCCTGGAATTCCATTAGCTTTGTGGTGATTCCAGTTCTGTTAATAATCAGACTCTGCAAGCCCTTTTGTTTTGCCTCTCCTCCATCTCACATCTTCTCCAGAGTGGAATTCAAATTCCCAGCCCCGATCCACACTGGTTGTATAGCTTTCAGGAAGCCACCAGACCTAGCTAAGCTATGGTCCCCTTTCCTCAATGATGGGAAAGCTCTAGTTGCAAAGAGGAGGCAAGTTTTCTCCCTTTCATGGGAGTATTTGGCAAAGGGAAGAGCAAAGTCAGGTTGAACAAGTACAAGCATCATTTGGGAATTGCTACCGACCTTTAAGATGATTTGGCTTGGTATTGCCCTAAGTCTACCCCGTGGAACATGAGTCAGCTGCTCGGGTGACAATATTTATTGAACACCCTCTATAAGCTAGACACTCATCAGAGCAATAAGACTATAGCAGGGAATAATGAAAAAGGCCCTGCCCTCAAGGAGCTTATTTCAGTTGTAGGAGAGGCAGGGAAGACACTTGAAAAAAATAATGTTGATGCAGGTAAATGTAAGTGGAGAAGATAGTAAATAGAGACTACTGGTAGAGAAGGGGAAGGCTACTGAAGCAGGAGAGCAATGACTTCCTGGAGACCTGAGCAAGGAGGAGGGACAGCCATGTGATTATCTGGAAAAGGAGTAGTCCAGGCAGAGGGCTCTGATCTGCAGCAGTCCTGGCCAGTGTGAGGAGCAGATGGAAGACACAGCAGATGGCAGAGGACAAAGGGAGATGGTTTGTTAAGGGAGCCTGAGTCAGAGCATGAGCAACTTTGAACTGAAGTAGGGAGTAGGTGTTTTATTCAAATTGGGCTGAGAAGCCACTGCAACAAACAGGTGCATGATAGGATCTGCTATGAATAATAATAAGATAATTCTGGTCTTCAAGAAGACTCCTTTATATGGGTATAGAAGTGAAGCTAAGAGATCAATTGGGAGACCATCATGTCAGTCAAGCTGAGGGATTATGGTGGCTGGGTTGGGATGATAGAGGTGGACATGGAGAGAGATAGTGGGATTCAGGATATAGTTTGGAGGCAAAACCAATAGGATAAACATTTGGACTGGATGTGGGTTGTAAGGAAAACAAAGGGTTCAAGGATGACTTCCACATGTTTTTTGTGGGGTTTTTTTAGCCTGAAAAGCTGGATAAATGTTGGTACCATTTAAAGGTTGAGGAGCTTTGAGGGGTGGGTGTTCTTAGTTGGAGCAGCAGATTTGGGAGGTGAATTAGTTGTCTCTTGCTATGTAACAAATTACCCCAAAGCTTGAAGACTGCCAACAATAAGTATTTATTAACTCTCCCAGTTTCTGTGGGTCATGCATTTGGGAATGAATTAGTTGGAAGTGCTGGTTTGGGGTGTCTCCTGAGGTTGCAGTCTTCTGAAGGCTTGACTGATGCTGAAGGACCTGCTTCCAAAGTATTTCTCTTACATGGTGGGCAATTTCGTGTGAAGTCTCAGTTCTTCCCCACATGGGCTTCTCTGTAGGACTGTTGAGTGTCCTCACAATATGGCAGCTGGCATCCTTCTGTGGGAGCAATCTAAGAGGGAGTGAGGTGGAAGCTACAGGGTTCCTTCTAGCTTAGCCTTGGAAGTGACATACAGTCACATCTGCAGTATCCTGTTGGACATAGCCTATTCAATGTAGGAGGGACTACACAAGGGTGGGAAGCATACATGCCATTTTTTTTGCTTGGCCAGTGGACTCCTTCAATTGCAAGTGATGGAAAACTGTTCAAGCCAGTCTAAACTGAAAAGGAATATACTTACTTTGAGAAATAGAAAGTCCAGTGGAGTATGCATGGTTGGATCTAGGAGCTCAAATGAAGCTATCTGGACTCAGTATTTATTCTTTCCTTCTCTTAGCATACATTCTCACATGGGTAAATTCTTAAGGGTAACAAATGGCAGAAGATTCACCAGCTTTATATCTTTACAATGCCAAGTGCAACTGAAAAGAGAGCCTTTCTTCCCCAATAGTTTGAACAAAAGTCCTGGGACTGATTCCCATTTCCACTGACTGACTTTAGCCTGGGTCTCATAGGAATCCCTTGGAGATGGGAAGTAGGGCCTGACCCCTCCAAAGGATGGCTTGAGAGTGGGATAGAGCTGTCTCTATGCTCTGCAGGCACAGAGGTGGCTGAAACCAAGTGTTCTCCTCACAGAGCTTGCAATCTGGTGGGAGAACCAGTACACATGTAAATAGAACACAGGTGGAAAGGACAGCACTAGAGGGGCAGCGAGTATTTCCAGAGAGATAAGAGGGGCACCTGAGCTGGTGCTCTCATCTTAAAGAAGGAGTAGGGGTTAATCTGAGATAGGCAAGGGTGTTCCAAACAGAAGGCACAGCATGAGCAAAAGTAAGGGGTCAAAACATAGTGGCTTGGAGGTGAGTAGAGAACTACAGCCAGTTCTCTGTTTCTAGAGAGCTAAGGCAGAAGTGACAGAGAAATGACCTGGATTGGGGAGCCAGGCTTAGATCACAAAGGCCTTGCACTTTTCTTTAGGGCCCTGGGCAGCCTGTGAGTGGGCAGCAGACAACCCCATTAGGTTTCTGTATCTTTTTGGCAGAGGTTAGAGGTGGATCAGAAGGGGCCAAGCTTGGACGGGGGGGGGGGGGTGGGGGCGGCAACAAGGAGGTGGTCCTGGTGGTCTAGGCAGGAGGGGAATGAGTCTGAGAGAGAGAAAGCCAGGAAGGAAGACTGACAGAGGAGATGAATTTGGAAGACAAGACCTTGGCCAGTGCTAGTGAGAAGGCAGGCTTATGGGTTCCTTTGGCTCCACGACAGGTAAGGAAGATAGAAGTGACTCCATTCTCTCGGGAGCTGGCAAACCCAGCCCTCAGCACCTCCCAGAGGAGCCCTTGCATGTGTCCCAAAGAACCTTTACAAGGAATTTCCATGAAGTACTGTTTGTAATTGAAAAATTTGAAGGCAGATACAGCCTAAATGTTCTGCAATAAGGAATGGTTAAATTAGTTATGGGATAGCCAGCCTATGGAATTCTACATAGCAGTTTAAAAGAGGCAAATGTTCTGATATGGAAAGATAGCCAAGACCTCTTGAGTAGGAAGAAAGTGAGTTGTTAAATGACATGTAGAATATAAGATAATTTAAGAAAAAAAAAGCAAATACACATCTATCTATATCTATCTATATCTCTGTGTGTACATATGTAAATGCATCAAAACAGGTCTGGTGGAACACAAACCAAGTGATAATGGCATTGACCTCCAAGGAAATAATTGGGAATGGGAATGTGGTTCAGGGGGCTTTAGCTCTACCTCCAATGTTTGCATGTTTACAATAGGACTGCCGTTGAGTTAAGGGGCCTGTAAGACCCCACGTGGTGAGTCCACCAGGAAGCTGGATGTTCAACTCTGAGGGTCAGAGAAAACAGAATGCTGACTTGTTTGGTATATGCATGTTTCAAAATGCTGTGCTTTAATATATTTTCTTAATTAGGACTGCCATGGTTATAAGAAACAGAAATCCACTCAAGCTACTAGGGCAAAAAGGGAAGATACATCCTAAGGACACAGGTCCGAGACCCCAAGTCAAGCAAGACACATGGCTTTAGCAAAGTTTAGAACTAGGGTTGCGAAGCCACCAGGTCTTAAGGCCACTTTTCTCTATCACGTGTGCTCTCTCTCTTGTCTGGGGAAAGCTTGTTAAAGATCTTTCCCAAAGCAAAAAGTTGATTTGGATGGAGTCTGTCCATCCTGTCCACCTCCAGATGGGTTCTCTAAATTATACAGTTTCCCTATTCACAGAGGGAGAAGACCCTCAGAATGCCACCTGAGAAAACCAGGCTGCTGCCTCCATCCCTGTCTGGCCTGGTCATATTGGTATATGTGGCCATCCACTGGGGAGCCACACAGAGCCTCCTCTTCCCCCACCTCCTCTTTGCTAATTCATCTCTGACTTGGTTGCATCTGCTTTGCTGGGAACTTCATGGAAGCTAAAAGGAAGCATCACGGAAAAGAGGAGAAAAAGCTACCAGAGACTTTCCTGTGACTTGTTGCTAATAAAGTTGATTAGACTGACAAGTCTCTCCTGTTTTATTACTGACAGCTTGTGTCCTCATTTTGATTTATCACCACCACACCTACCTGAGTCAGGAGTGGAGATTAGCCCAAATTAAAGCTCGGGTGACTCAAGAGAGCTGAGATATGACAGCAGGAGGGGGTGGAGGGTGAATGGGATGAGGGAGCAGCTAACATCTGTGGGTGGATGGGCACAGGCCCTGACAGACCTCTGAGGATTAAAAGATGGAGGTTGCCAGGATTGACTTTCCTTATCTATCCTGGGAAGAGTGAGGATTTTACTGTTTTCTCACTGGCCATCGAGTAAAGTCCTTAAATAAAGCTTGTGGGTGTTATGTGTGGCTCTGTTAGTTTCAGGGGGGTAATAAATCTTAAACAAGACCCATTTCTGCAGATATCTGGGAACATGAGCTAAATTATCTCCAATATAAAGTTATGCATTCTGCCATGTTATCTTCCAGAAACACTGCAGCTGGGACCATAACCCAATAGTTTCTAAGTGTGGGCTGTCCAGGTGTGAAAACACTTAAGTTCCTGGGGAAAGTCTGGAACCCATCTGCAGCCCCTCTACAGCACCCCTAGAGGCCCTCTGGCTACTCACAGTCCCAAGATTTACCATTTAGCTACAAGTTTTGGTAGTTGGACCCCATGCTTTTCTGTTGCTTCCCAAGAAGCCCAATTCCAAAGACTTACCAGAACTTTTCAAAGAGCACAGGTAGTGAGTGGGACATCACTGGAGGTACTCAAGTCTGGTGTAAGCAAACACTTGAAGGACACTTGAGTAATAACCCTTTGAGATTCCCACAGATGTTAGCTGCTCCCTCACCCCATTCACCCATTTATATGGCACCTTCCATGCCCACCACACCTACCTGAGTCAGGAGTGGATATTAGCCCAAATTATATGGCCATCTCAGTGAGTATTGGTGTTCTACTCATTTATTCCAGGAATTTCCCAGTTTGGTATCCCAGAAGCTCAAGGCCATTCAGCAAGAAAAACAAAATCTAGAGTATCCCGTTATATATTAAGGATCCAGGGTTGACTGTTCTGTCCTTGAAGACAGGATCATGCCTTAGGTCTTATTCTCTTCATTATAACTCACTGAGCATAGATCCTTGAACATAGAAGACACTCATTGAATGCTTATTGAATAAGTGAAAAATGAGCTGATTGGAAGAGTAAACTTCAGATGGGTAGAAAGGCTGGTCCAGAGAATTTAAATCCCCACAACTGAGCTCTTGACTCCAAATCCAAATGGCTTCCTGACTTCTCCACTTGGATGTCAAATAAGAATCACAAACCTTAGACATCTAAGACAGGACTCTTATTAGATTGTCTCCTAACTCAGGAATGGGCAGACATCCAATCAACCAGCTGCTCAAGTCAAAACCTAAGAGTCATCTTTGAATTCCCTCTTTGTATATCTCCCTACATTATAATGCATTAGTCAGTCTCATCGACTCTATCTCCAGAATATACTCCACTTTCATCCATCCACATCTCACTCTCTCTCTGCTACTACCCTGGGTCAACTGTTCATCATCCCTTGCCTAGACTACAGCATTAGTGTTTGTTTTCTCTGCTTTTATTCTTCCATGCCACCCCATCCCCAATAGCCCATTTATCCATGCAGCAGAAAGATATTTCCAAAACATAAATCAGAGCAATTGTTTCCCATCACAACTTCTTTTTATAAAAGTCCACAAGTTTCTATATGATCTTCATCTTGACTAATTTTTTAACTATCTCATTTAACTTTCCCCTTACACACTATACTCTAGCTATACAGAAGTTCTTTATTCTTTCAACCAAGCTTGTTTCCCAGGGCCCTTGCCCTGCAGTTTTCTCTGTCTGAAAGACTTTTCACCCAGATCTTCACATGACTGGTTCTTTCATTTCATTCAAATGTCAGCTCAAATCCCTTCCTCCACCTTTTTTTTTTAGAATGCTTTTCCAATTTCTGGTAGTCCTTTAAAGATTTTCCTTATAGCATGTTCACGATCTGATCTTATCTTTACTTATTTATTTATGTGTTTATATAAATAACAGAATATAAACTACTAGAATATAAGCTCCATGAGCTAGTCTGCATTGTTTACTGCTATATCCCCAGGGCCTAGAACAGTGCTTGGTACACAGGAGACATTCAATGAATATTTATTGAACAGATATAGCCTGCCAGGTAATGGGTCCAATCAAAACATTGATATGAAGGCTTCATGGCCACACTCCTTATTCCTAAAGGAGCCAGGAGCCATTGTGTTGGTGAATTGAGCTTGACCTTAGCAACCAGGGAATCATAACACATCAAGAAGAGAGACATGAGATAAGGAAAGTGGTCTTCAAGAGCAAGTTCTACCTGCTGTCCAGCCTCTCTGGGCCTTCTTGACCCTATTTTATGGACTTTTTTTTTTTTTTATCAATTTTGCCTACCTACCTTCTGGAACAGGCCTTCGCCTGGGGCTTCCAAAACTCATGACTTGGATTTGGAAACTGATTTGCCTGACTGCAAACTCAAACCAAGCATGAGGAAGCCTAAATTGCAAAAAACAGAAAGTTGAGTTTTCATCAGAGAAGATAAAACTTGTTGTATTGATTGGGGCAAGGGTAGGAGGGGTGATAGGAAACAGAAAACAGCCAGAAGCTCCCATATCTATCTGATCATAATCAACTCAGAGGTTTAGCTTCTGTTTCATTACACTAGGGAAAAAAGAAAGAACCAACCTAACCCCGCTCCACAATCTAACACACCTGCAGGTAATATCTCTCTTGCTTTCCAAATCTTTTTTTAAAAACTATTTTCCTTATTAAACTTACACTGGGTGAATCTCCATTGGCCTATTGATTTGAGTATTAGACTGTGTATCAAAGATATGAAAATACAAATTGTTGTTTCAAAGAGAAATGACTGTCTTTATATTGTTTCTGTCTCTGGGGTTCTGAATATTCCCTGGGGTTCTCAGGCTGCATAGAATCAGAACGAAGGCATCTTTTTGGCAAATATGGAGTAAATTCTCAGGGAAGATCTGAGCAACCCCTTGCTGCTGTTGCTGATGGGCCCAGTAACAGGGCCAAGATTTTTCTATTTATATATATTTTTAAACTCTTGTCAAAGTGGGATATGCATGAAGACATTTCCTGGATATATTCATTCCAACATTTAAATCTTGGTAGGGGCCTCTGAATGGGATCCCATCCACTGACTAACCAAGACACTGAGAAACCCCCTTCATTAATCTCATCTGTGTATCAGAGGGCTGGTACATACATACAATTGTTGTTGGCCAATGTGAAATCAACTCCTAGAGGACAGTGAGGGGCAGAAGGGAATGAACATAGTGATGGAGGAAGGCAGAGAGAGAGGAAGGAGCAGTTAGCTGGTAGGGTTTCTGCAGATTCTTAGAAGCAGGTCAAAGAGCTCTCAAGCAAAGCTGGAATTGTGGTTCAGTTTATGAGTCTTTAAGGAAGCACTGGTCCATGATGCCTATGGCATTCTTTCTCCTTTATCTGCACTCATTTAGACTGGGCTAATGTGTGTAGTATGGCTATAGAGACCATGACCTGGAACACGGTAACTGGTTAATGGGCACATGGGACTGAAATGTAGCTGATGCTCTTCTTACCACAATGTGTATCCCTAGTGCAGAACTGTGTCAGCCCTAATAAAGGAACACCTTTAAAATAATCCTTTTTTTAAAATTTTATTTTGTTATGTTAGCTGGTGCAGCCACTCTGGAAAAACAGTATGGAGGTTCCTCAAAAATAATCCTTTTTATGGGGTGCCTGGATGGCTCAGTCAGTTAAGCATCTGCCTTTGGCTCAGGTCATGATCCCAGGATCGAGCCCCACATTGGGCTCCCTGCTCAGTGGGGAGCCTGCTTCTTCTTTTCCCTCTGCCTGCCTCTCTGCCTACTTGTGCTATCTCTCTGTCAAATAAATAAATAAAATCTTTAAAAAAATAATAATCCTTTTTATGATAGTTCTTTCAGTTAAGGTATTTTTATATAATTTTCACAAAGACCCAGTATGTTTTGGCAGTGCTCTGAATCTATAATTCCACCTTCCATGCCCAGTTTGCTTTTGTTCCACTTTTGCAAAAATATCCTAAATTAGGAGACTCATCATCTCCTTCATGTCAATTTAATTCCCTCCAGTATATATTTTTTTCGATCTTAAACATTGTATATTTTATCTCTAGAAGTTCCATTTGGGTCTTTTTCTATTTTCCATATCTGTCCTTAATATATTTGGACTTTCTTTCTTCTATCTTCTTGAACATATGGAGTATATTTATAATAGATATTTTAATGTCCTTGTCTACCATTTTTATTATTTTTATCATTTCTTGGCCTTTTTTGTTTATTATTTTTCTTTTCATTATTAGTTGTATTTTCCTTACTCTTTGTATGTCTGATCATTTTTGGCTGAATATCAGACATTGTGAATTTTACCTTGTGTGCTGGACTTTTTGTATTCCTTTAAATGTCCTTGAAGTTCATTCTGAGACTCATTTAAGTTACTTGGAAACAGATTGATCCTGTTAAGACTTGATTTAAGCTTTGTTAGGCTGGATCATGCCAGTGATCTAGAGCTAACTTGACCTTACTACTGAGGCAATACTTTTCTGAGTACTCCACCTGATCCCCTGTGTATTATGAGATTTCTCTATTCTGGATTTCAGGAATGTGAGTCATTCCAGGGCTGTGATACTCTGCCCTGAAAACTCTAGTTCCTTTGGCCTCTTCAAACTTCCAATTCTATCTCTTCAACTCAGAGAGACCACCAGACTCTGCCTGGGATGCCCCTCCCTACACTGAAGTTTGGAAAATCAATTCAGACAGTAAGCTGGCAGAATTGAAGGGCTCACTCTATTTGTTTCCCCCTTTTTTCAGGAATCCTGCATCACCTCTACTACATGTCTAGAAACCATTTTACCATATATTTTGTCTGGTGTTTTAGTTTTTTAAGGTGGGAGGATAATTCTGGTTTCTGATCCTCTATCTTGGCCAGAAAGCTAAAGGACCTCATATCAACTTATAAAATGATTTTCTCTCATCCAAATATACATTGCTTTTAACATTCAAAGCATATTTTGTTTGTTTTGGCAACAACCAGGTGGCTTCAGCAGTACAGATATTAATATCCCAATTGTAAAGGTAGAAGCACTGAAGGGCAGAGAGTTTAAGGTGCCTGCCTGAGATCATGTAGCTGGTGAGTGCTAGAGCCAGAATCCAGAACCCAAGCCTCTCAACATGTTCTTGTCCTGCTGGACCACTGTGCATTTCTCCACTTCCTCAGGTCTCACTTACCACTCATATCCTCAAAGACCTCTCCCTGATTACCCCTGACAACGAGTGCATCAATCACACTTAGGATTTTGGAGATAAGAAAAATTTCCCAGCATCCTTCCTAGGAGCTGGAAAGTATTTACTAAATACTTGTTGAATGAGCAAAAAAGATAACCAGTTCCCAGGGATAAAAGCTCTTTGCTCTCCAAGACAGGGTTTTTTTTTTTTTTTTGACATATGCGTTGGTGTTTCTACTGTCCCATTTGTGTCATTAGAACTTGCAAGTGTAAGATAACCCAACTTAAATTGGTTTAGGCAAAAAAACAATATATATTTGGAGCTTACCAGGTTAGGTTGGCTTCAGGCATGGCTAACTTCAGCCATTCAAATGCTCCTTCATCAACTCCCTGCTCTGTTCTTTTAGTTGCTCCTCGGACATGTTCTCCTCATGAGGTACTGAAATGGCTACTGGCCATCATGGGCCCACCCCTGTGAAGAGAGAACTTCTACTCCCAATAGTCCCACCAAAAGTTTCAGTTTTACCCTTATTGGACCAGCTGGGGGTCACCTACTACCCCCAGAACAGATCACTATGGCCGGGGGGATGGAATGTGCTGATTGGCTGAGCCCAGGTTAAATGCCCACCTGTGGGATAAGTGGGGATGGGTTGTCAGCCACACCTTTATCACATGAACAAAGAGTGAGGAAAGGGTCCTTCTCTCAGTTAAGTAGCCATTGCCAGAACAAGGGGAGAATGAGTTTCAGTAGGCAGAAATAACAGATAACCACTGAATGCTCTTAGACGGTGTGTGTATGTGTATTGGTGGTGACAGGGATGGGAGGTAGAGCCATTACCTAGGACTTTCTCTGACAAGGACTGCTTTCTAAATGCTTCTAGAACCATATGACCAAGTGGGACCTCTTTGTAAAGACTCCTGAGAACAGGAAACCGCCCAGAAAAGAAAGCATATTCCTGGAGGAACTGATGTCCATTTCCAGGCTCCTGGCTGCCAACACATAGAGATGAGTCAAATATCACATTGGCTAGCCAAGACTTTATGTATCTTGTCATCATTCATGGAGGCTATATCTCAGGGTTGAGACAAGAAAATGCTCAGGCAATTCATTTATTCATAATCTATGTGCTGAGAGCCTACCACATGTCAGGGCCATGCTTAGGGCTGTGCTTAGCTAGGCCTGCCCAGGCTGGTCAGTGAAGCAAACTGGAAAACAGGCTAGAGCTGGGGGCTTGGGGAACACGGCTCTATGCAGCTTAAAGTTCAGGCCCAGAGAAAGGAAATGGTAGGCTGCCTCCAGCAGGAGTCTGGGAATAAGACATGAGATGTTCTAACCTCCCTGTTGCAGAATTAGGAGCAAGGGCAAGATCACGTGCAATGATGTGGCAGATCTTGAGTTCTTGGATGTTTGGGCACCTCTCCTGCTTCTACATAATTGTCTGCACTAAAACTTGGGTGGTTAGAGCAGCAAGAATGATGTAGTGGCATTGTAGCTCTGAGAACTTCTTCCCTACCACTCCCACTTATTCTTCAACGTCCAGCTCAAGTGCCACCTATTCCAGAAAGCCTCCCTGAATCCCCAATTAAGCTTTTTTCTTCTTATTCCTATAGAACCTTGGTCTCCTCTATGATTTATTCCAAAGTCCTCATTGTAGTACTGGTGATAATGACAGTAATACTGATTGGTGATGAGGATGGTGATGATGACAATACAGATACTATTTTTTAAGCATGTGCTACCTGCTGGGAATTTCACATTTATTATCTGATTCAATCCTCACTATAACACTGAGATAGGCACTGTTGTGACCCTCACTTTGCTGAGAAGAAACAGAGGCACCAAGACCACAGAGGCTAGGTTGCTTGCTAAAGAAATACAGCAGATCTCTGGCTCTGGCTCCTGGATGCTCATAGGTTGGGCCAAGCTGGGGTTTTGAACCCAGACGTTCTGATTCCAGAACCCTGCTTACAACTTCATTGTACTACATCTGTCATAGAATTACACACTAACCTAGGTATATATACCTAGACAAGATGGTGCGCATCTTCCCAAACACCCCAAGTTCCTGGAAAAAAAGACCCAAGTCATGCTCATCTTTCCATTCCCACATTGTCCAGAATGTTGTTCAGCACCTCGTCGGTATTTGCCACCTATTCTGAATTGAGTGTTTAGAGTAGTACCTATACCCTGAGATAGAAATGGAGTTGATTACATCACAGCCTCTCTTCTCCCTGGCTCATCTTTTCCTGCATCGAGACTAATAGCTCATGTAAACAATATTAATCTTTTGGAATAGCCAGCTGCCTCAGCAGAGGGACTGCAAGGATCTCAGCTCAGGATCCACATGTACAGGAGACTTGGCTGCCGCATCTTGGCCTAGTGTGGCCCTTCTGCAGTCTCATTTCATTTAACATCCATGGAATTAATGATTTGTCACTGTGAGAAACAAGCCTCTGTTTTCAGTATCAGGGTCTTAAGGAGGAATTGGAGGGCTTTCACTGAGGCCAACTGCCCAAGGACATGAGCTGGAGACTGCAAGTTCACAGGCCGAGTTCATGAAGGGTTAAGCTATGGGTTAGTGATGGGAACCCAACTCAAGATGACTCCAGCACAAAGGATATACTATCTCATGTAACTGGAGGCCAAAGGGTGGTCTCCAGAGGCTCGGATGAAGTTGTTTTATCTCTCTGTCTCTCTGTATCTCTCTCTAGATCTCTTATTTCTTGAATTCTCTCTGTGCATAGATCTCAGTCTGTCCTACCACTGATGGACTCTGTCCCTACAGTTCACAAAGAGTAGACATTGCCTTACCTAGGTTTAACATCATGTAACTCAGTAACTGTCAAAAGAAAGAGTGCTTCTCCAGCCAGTATTGGAAGAAAAATAAATCCATGGTGGTCTCTGATTGGCCCAGCTCTGGTCATGAATACAATTCTGGGTAGTGATTGCTGCCTGTGGGAAGGGAGACTATGATTTGCCAGGCATGTGTCACATGCCCATTCTTTGGCCCATGGGGAGGGCAGTATGATTGGCAGCCCCTCCAAAGCACATGGAGTGGGAGAGCATTCAGTAGTAAAAGCAGTTTGCTGTTGCAGGATGGAAGGGTTGCTAAGCAAACAAAACAACTGATATACCTTGGGAGGACACTGGAGGGGCCACAGAGCTGGCAGATGAAACATCAGCCCTGAGGTATGAGCATTTAGCCTGAGGATGTTCTGACAGCTACTAAAAACCTCCTATTGCTCCTAACAGAAGGACCTCTAGCCTTCCCTCTACTCACACACTCTGGCCTACTGTTCAATATGTAAAGGACCTGCCAGTCTCCTTCGAGACCCTTAGTATGAAAAGAGGATATTGAATCCAAGGTTTTTTTTTTTTGTTGTTGTTGTTAATTTTAATTGTTGTTGAGATCATTGTAGATTCACAAGAAGTTCTAGGAAATCATTCAGAGACTACTTGTACACTTTGCTCAGTTTCCCCCAATGGTAACATCTTGTAATAATATCACAGCTAAGGGAGGGCAAAGCAAGATGGCAGAGGAGTAGGAGATCTGGATTTCGTCTGGTCTCAGGAATTCAGCTGAATAGGGATCAAACCATTCTGAACACCTACGAACTCAACAGGAGACCGAAGAGAAGAATAGCAACAACTCTCTGAACAGAGAAGCGACCACTTACTGGAAGGTAGAATGGGCGGAGAAGTGAATCGGAGGCGATATTCAGGAGGATAGACGGTGGGGAGGGGGCCTCCGTCGGCCACTACCGGCAAGTGATAGAAAGCGGAGCACAAAATCGGAACTTTTAGAAGTCAGCTCCGCTGAGGGATGTCGCTCCAGTGGCTGAGCAGGGGGGTGGAATCCTCGCGGGACAGTGTGGTCTCAGGACCCTGGGGGTCACAGAAAGACCAGGGGTACCTGAGTGTGGCAGAGCTCCCAGGTATCAGAGCAGGGAAGCCAGCTGCAGAGACGGAGCCGAGGCATGGGCTGTCAGCTCGGGGTTGCCATAAACCGTGATCCGTGGCACAGTCGGGCCACTGCTCCTCTAGCAGGGACCCAACAAGTGGCAGATCTGGGGAGACTCCCCTTCCTCCCCCAGGGGAGAGTGGCGTGGGAGCACACTGCAGGGATCTGCTGGGTTTGGAGACTCCACACGGAGTTGGGTGCCAGAGATAGAAACGCTTGGTCACAGTCCGGGTGAGCACGGAGTGCGGCCGGAGACGGGGAGATGGGAATGATTGACTGCTTTTCTCTGGGTGCACTGAGGAGCGGAGCCCTGAATTCTTGGCTCCTCCAGGGCAGAGATTGGGAGCCTGCCAATTTCACTCTCATCCTCCAAAGCTGTACAGAAAGCTTGCAGGGAACTAAAGCTCCCGAGAGCAAACCTGAGCAGATTACTTAGCCCGGAACAACAAGGGCGGTCAATTCCGCCTCTGGCAAAGACATTTGGGAACCACAGCAACAGGCCCCTCCCCCAGAAGAACAGCCAGCCAAGACCAAGTTTACGAATCAAAGAGAACGGGGAAACTCAGAGCTAGGGGAATACTGCACATAGAATTTATGGCTTTTTTACCATGATTCTCTAGTCTTTCAAAGTTAATTTTTTAACTTTTTTTTGAATTTTTCTTTTTCCCTTTTTCAACCAACATCTTATCAATCCCTTAAAAAAAAACATTTTTTATTTTTCATTTTTATAGTCATATTTTTATCCCTTCATAGTAGTTACCCTTATTTTGGCATATATGTATAAGTTGTTCTCTCTTTAAAATTTTGAGATACAGTTTCTTCCAACAGATCAAAATATACCCTGAATATCTAGTGTATGGCTTTGTTCTAGTCCTGCCTGATCACATTCTCTCCCTTTTTTTTTCTTTTTCCTTTTAAATCCTCTTCTTTCTTTTTTCAAACAACTTCTCATCTTATCAGTTCCCTTTATAAATTTTTTCTAGTTTTCATCTTTACAATCATATTCCATCCCTTCATTGTATCAACCCTTATTTTTGTACATATATAAGTTTTTCTTTCTTTAAAATTTTGGGAGGCACTTTCTTCTAACAGACGAAAGTACACCCAAAATCTAGTGTGTGGCACTGATCTATGCACCAGCCTGATCATATTTGATCATATTCTGGGTTTTTTTGTTCTGTTTTTGTTTGATTTCATCTTTTTCTTTTTTCTTTCTTTCCCTTTCTTTTCCCCTTGTTTCAGGTCTTTTCTGATTTGTTTAGAGTATATTTGCTGGGGATGTTGTTACCCTATTAGCATTTTGTTCTCTCATTCATCTATTCTCCTCTGGACAAAATGACAAGATGGAAAAAATCACCTCAGCAAAAAGAACAAGAGGTAGTACCGTCTGCCAGGGACCTACTCAGTACTGACAGTACGATGTCGGACCTAGACTTCAGAATCATGACTTTAAAGATATTAGCTGGGCTTGAAAAAAGCGTGGAAGTTATTAGAGAGACCTTTTCTGGAGAAATAAAAGAACTAATATCTAACCAAGTCGAAATCAAAAAGGCTATTAATGAGGTGCAAAAAAAAGAGGGGCACTAACTGCAGGAGAAATGATGCAGAAGAGAGAATCAGCAATATAGAAGACCAAATGATGGAAAATAAAGAAGCTGAGAAAAAGAGAGATAAACAACTACTGGATCACGAGGGCAGAATTCGAGAAAAAAGTGATACCAAAGATGAAATAACATTAGAATAATTGGGATCCAGGAAGAAGAAGAAAGAGAGAGGGGGGCAGAAGGTATATTGGAGCAAATTATAGCAGAGAACTTCCCTAATGTGAGGAAGGAAACAGGCAGCCAAATCCAGGAGGCACAGAGAACCCCTCTCAAAATCAATAAAAATAGGTCAACACCCCGACATCTAAGAGTAAAACTTACAAGTCTCAGAGACAAAGAGAAAATCCTGAAAGCAGCTCGGGAGAAGAGATATGTAACCCACAATGGTAGAAACATTAGATTGGCAACAGACCTATCCACAGAGACCTGGCAGGCCAGAAAGGACTGGCATGATATCTTCAGAGCACTAAATGAGAAAAATATGCAGCCAAGATTACTATATCCAGCTAGGCTGTCATTGAAAATAGAAGGAGAGATAAAAAGCTTCCAGGACAAACAAAAACTAAAGGAATTTGCAAATATGAAACCAGCCCTACAAGAAACATTGAAAGGGGTCCTCTAAGCAAAGAGAGAGCCCAAAAGCAACATAGACCAGAAAGGAACACAGACAATATACAGTAACAGTCACCTTACAGGCAATACAATGGCACTAAATTCATATCTTTCAATAGTTACCCTGAATGTAAATGGGCTCAATGCCCCAATCAAAAGACACAGGCTATCAGATTGGATTAAAAAACAAGACCATCGATATGCTGTCTGCAAGAGACTCATTTCAGACCCAAAGACAACCCCACATCGAATGTGAAGGGGTGGAAAACCATTTACCATGCTAATGGACACCAAAAGAAAGCTGGGGTGGCAATCCTTATATCAGACAAATTAGATTTTAAACCAAAGACTGTAATAAAAGAAGAAGAAGGACACTATACCCTACTTAAAGGGTCTATCCACCAAGAAGATCTAACAATTGTAAATATCTATGCCCCTAACATGGGAACAGCCAATTATATAAGGCAATTAATAACAAAAGCAAAGAAACACATTGACAACAATACAGTAATAGTGGGGGATTTAACACCCCCCTGACTGAAATGGACAGATCATCTACAAGGAAATAAAGACTTTAAACAACACACTGGACCAAATGGACTTCACAAACATATTCAGAATATTCCATCCCAAAGCATTGGAATACACATTCTTCTCTAGTGCCCATGGAACATTCTCCAGAATAGATCACATCCTAGGTCACAAATCAGGTCTCAACTGGTACCAAAGTATTGGGATCATTCCCTGCATATTTTCAGACCACAATGCTTTGAAACTAGAACTCAACCACAAGAGGAAAGTAGGAAAGAACTCAAATAAATGGAGGCTAAAGAGCATCCTACTGAAGAATGAATGGGTCAACCAGGAAATTAAAGAAGAATTTTAAAAAGTCATGGAAACCAATGAAAATGAAAACACAACTGTTCAAAATCTTTGGGATGCAGCAAAGGCAGTCCTGAGAGGAAAGTATAGAGCCATACAAGCCTTTCTCAAGAGACAAGAAAGGTCTCAAATACACAACCTAGCCCTACACCTAAAGGAGCTAGAGAAAAAAGAGCAAATAAAGCCTAAACCCAGCAGGAGAAGAGAAATGATAAAGATCAGAGCAGAAATCAATGAAATAGAAACCAAAAGAACAGTAGAACAGATCAACGAAACGAGGAGCTGGTTCTTTGAAAGAATTAACAAGATTGATAAACCCCTGGCCAGACTTATCAAAAAGAAAAGAGAAATGACCCAAATCAACAAAATCATGAATGAAAGAGGAGAGATCACAACCAACACCAAAGAAATACAAACAATTATAAGAACATATTATGAGCAACTCTATGCCAGCAAGTAGGATAACCTGGAAGAAATGGCTGCATTCCTAGAGATGTATCAACTACCAAAATTGAACAAGGAAGAAATAGAAAACCTGAACAGACCTATAACCACTAAGGAAATTGAAGCAGTCATCAAAAATCTCCCAAGAAATAAAAGCCCAGGGCCAGATGGCTTCCCAGGGGAATTCGACCAAACATTTAAAGAAGAATTAATACCTATTCTTCTGAAAGTTTTCCAAAAAATAGAAATGGAAGGAAAACTTCCAAACTCATTTTATGAGGCCACCATTCCCTTGATCCCCAAACCAGACAAAGACCCCATCAAAAAGGAAAATTACAGACCAATATCCTTGATGAACATGGATGCAAAAATTCTCACCAAAATACTAGCCAATAGGATCTGACAGTACATTAAAAGGATTATTCACCACGACCAAGTGGGATTTATCCCTGGGCTGCAAGGTTGGTTCAACATCTGCAAATCAATCAACGTGATACAATACATTAACAAAGAAAGAACAAGAATCATATGATCCTCTCAATAGATGCAGAAAAAGCGTTTGACAAAGCACAGAATCCTTTCTTGATCAAAACTGTTCAGAGTATAGGGATAGAGGGTACATAGCTCAATATCATAAAAGCCATCTATGAAAAACCTAAAGCGAATATCATTCTCAATGGGGAAGAGCTGAGAGCTTTTCCCCTAAGGTCAGGAAAGTGGCAGGGATGTCCACTATCACCGCCTCTATGCAACCTAGTATTAGAAGTCCTAGCCACAGCAATCAGACACCAAAAAGAAATCAAAGGCATCCAACTCGGCAAAGAGGAAGTCAAACTCTCACTGTTTGCAGATGATATGATACTTTATGTGGAAAACCCAAAGACTCCACCCCTAAATTGCTGGAACTCATAAGGAATTCAGTAAAGTGGCAGGATATAAAATCAATGCACAGAAATCAGTGGCGTTCCTATACACCAACAACAAGACAGAAGAGAGACAAGTCAAGGAGTCGATCCCATTTACAATGGCACCCAAAACCATAAGATACCTAGGAACAAATCTAACCAAAGAGGCAAAGGATCTGTATGCAGAAAACTATAAAATACTCATGAAAGAAATTGAAGAAGACACAAAGAAATGGAAAAACGTTCCATGCTCATGGATTGGAAGAATAAACATTGTGAAGATGTCATGCTACCTAGAGCAATCTACACATTCAATGCAATCCCCATCAAAATACCATCTACTTTTTTCCAAGAAATGGAACAAATAATCCTAAAATTTGTATGGAACCAGAAAAGACCCCGAATAGCCAAAGGAATCTTGAAAAAGAAAAGCAAAACTGGGAGCATCACAATTCCGGACTTCCAGCTCTATTACAAAGCTGTCATCATCAAGACAGTATGGTACTGGCACAAAAACAGACACATAGATCAATGGAACAGAATAGAGAGCCCAAAAATGGACCCTCAACTCTATGGTCAACTAATCTTCGACAAAGCAAGAAAGAACGTCCAATGGAATAAAGACAGTCTCTTCAACAAATGGTGTTGGGAAAATTGGACAGCCACATGCAGAAGAATGAAACTGGACCATTTCCTTACACCACACACAAAAATAGACTCCAAATCGTTGAAAGACCTAAATGTGAGACAGGAGTCCATCAGAATCATAGAGGAGAACACAGGCAGCAACCTCTTTGACCTCAGCTGCAACAACTTCTTCCTAGAAACATCACCAAAGACAAGGGAAGCAAGGGCAAAAATGAACTATTGGGACTTCATCAAGATAAAAAGCTTTTGCACAGCAAAAGAAACAGTCAACAAAACCAAAAGACAACCTACAGAATGGGAGAAGATATTTGCAAGAGACATATCAGATAAAGGGCTAGTATCCAAAATCTATAAAGAACTTATGAAACTCAACACCCAAAAAGCAAATAATCCAATCAAGAAATGGGCAGAAGACATGAACAGACATTTTTCCAAAGAAGACATCCAAATGGCCAACAGACACATGAAAAAGTGCTCAACATTGCTCGGCATCAGGGAAATCCAAATCAAAACCTCAATGAGATACCACCTCACACCAGTCAGAATGGCTAAAATTAACAAGTCAGGAAACGACAGATGTTGGTGGGGATGCAGAGAAAGGGGAAGCCTCCTACACTGTTGGTGGGAATGCAAGCTGGTGCAGCCACTCTGGAAAACAGTATGGAGGTTCCTCAAACAGTTGAAAATAGAGCTACCATACGATCCAGCAATTGCACTACTGGGTGTTTACCCCAAAGATACAAATGTAGGGATCCGAAGGGGTATGTTCACCCCGATGTTTATAGCAATAATGTCCACAATAGCCAAACTGTGGAAAGAGCCAAGATGTCCATCAACAGATGAATGGATAAAGAAGAGGTGGTATATATATATATATATATATATATATATATATATATATATATATATATACAATGGAATATTATGCAGCCATCAAAAGGAATGAGGTCTTGCCATTTGCAACGACATGGATGGAACTGGAGGGTGTTATGCTGAGTGAAATAAGTCAATCAGAAAAAGACATGTATCATATGACCTCACTGATATGAGGAATTCTTAATCTGAGTGTTGCTGGAGTGGGGATGGGGTGGGAGGGATGGGGTGGCTGGGTGATAGACATTGGGGAGGGTATGTGCTATGGTGAGCTCTGTGAATTGTGCAAGACTGTTGAATCACAGATCTGTACCTCTGAAACAAATAACGCAATATATGTTAAGAAAAAAAAAGAAGAAGATAGCAGGAGGCGAAGAATGAAGGGGGGAAGCTGGAGGGGGAGACGAAACTGAGAGACGATGGACTCTGAAAAACAAACTAAAGGTTCTAGGGGGGAGTGGGTGGGGGGATGGGTTATCCTGGTGATGGGTATTAAAGAGTGCAGGTTCTGTATGGAGCACTGGGTGTTATGCACAAACAATGAATCATGGAACACTACATCAAGAACTAATTATGTAATGTACGGTGATTAACATAACAATAAAAAATTTAAAGAAAAAAACTAATGATGTAATGTATGGTGATTAACATAACATAATAATAAAAAAAATTTTTTTAATGAATAGGGTTTGGGTGTTAGGAACAAAGCGTAAGAGCACTATGATGTGGAAACAATAATAGGACCAGTAGCATGGAGGTGGGAATAAACATCATGTGTGAGGTACACTATAAGACTGGCATAGTGGACTGGGAGTGGTGTGCCTTGGGAAGGAGCAAGGCTTTGAAGAGGGAGATACACGCATGAACTAGTCATGGCTCTGGATCGCCAGGAGTAAACAGTCCAGGGTGGAGATGAGCATGCAGACAACTGTGGAGATGAGCATGGTCGGGTTGGGGCTGGGGATATAGGGTGAGCATCAGGGCAGGTTGTGGAGGCATTCAGAAACAACAGGGAGAGATCCATTTTATGCAGGGGATGGGGAAAAGGAGGGGCTTGGCGGGGGGATATCGTCAATAGTGACGATATAAGCCAGATGAGGGACACTGGATGCTCCATCAGTTTTGAGGTAGTGCAGGTGGTAGTGATGGATGGCAATGGAATGGGGAAAGAATAAGCTGAATTTCATTCATTTGATTTAGAAGTGCTCTCAGGGTGTCCTGGTGGAGGTGTTCCATGGATGCTTTTGACTAGGTGGAACACAGAGCACGGTGTTCACCAGCCACAGAATGAAACCACTTGGGTAGGAAAAGAGAACCATAGGTTCTGTTCTTCAAAAACCCAAGAGGCAGAGTGAGGAAGGGCAGATGGTGCCACCTAAGCCATTTCTGACAGGCAAGGTGCTGTGCCAATATTACAAGTTGTGACCTCTAATCAGGATCCTCAATCCTTCCTCCCTGAGACTGTCTCCAGGAAAACACATGTTTTTTTATCTGCCTCATCCTAATGTCCCCAACCTCCCAGCACCAATTAATGCATCAATGGGCCTGGGGGATTTCACCCAAGATGTTACTTCTGCTGGGAGCATCTGGCAACATCTTTAATTTTATTTGGTTTCTTCTTTCCTTCCAAGGAACATCCTGAAGAGAGCAGATGGCAATAAGAAAGGGCAGATCAATGCTATGGAAAGTGGCCTGGTTTGCCCTTGGATTCTAAGACTCCTGTTCTCTGTTGTTGAGAGTGGTTGCTAGAAGTAAGCTCCTAAGGCTAATTATCTGTGTGTCCCAAATATCTCTGGGAAGTCAGAGCTTATTTGTTTGGCTTGTTTATAGCACTATTTCCAGACTTTAGTGCAGGACCAGGCCCACTTGCAGATGTTCCAGAAATTCAATCACTGATCCAACAAATATTTATTGAGTGCCAACCATGTGCTAGGCCCTTTTCTGGGCACTGGGGATTCAACAGTGAACAAAACAAACAAAACTATGTTCCCTTGTGTACAGTCTAGTCATTTTGTTGACTGGTCATTGACTATCAAATTATTGATCACTACTTTATGCCAGGCAGTGATGAAGATATAATGATGAGCTCCTGTTCTCTGGGGGCTTATATTCCAATGATAATACAGGGTCACAACAGGCCTGCACACCAGCTAAGATTCCTCATTACAAGCCTCAGGGACAGACACTGGCTACCTCAAAGGACAATTTATTTAGAAGGCTATGAGGGAGGGCGGAAGAGGAGGGAGGTGCAGCAGACAGATCCCTGATTGTAGACATGTGTTCACAAAATTAAGCAATCTTGAGACTGCTAAGTCTCTGAATGGCTGGTCATGTGAAATAATAAAATCTCCATATTATTTTCAGAAGGCTGTTACTTGCAACCAGGAGCAGCCTAATTGAAAAGAAGTGGCCGAACAAGGCTTAGAAACAGGCAGGACACAGAAAAACAACATTCTCGTGGCCAGAATTAATGACCCCTCCACCAGAACGCTTGAAATGGAAGAGCAAGTTTTTCTCTATTAAAGATACAGTTGTAATTAAGGAAGAAAATTGGTTCTGGGAGACAAAACTAACAGCTATGCATTACACTCTATGAAGTGAAGTTGTGAAGAACCTGCCCTTTCCTATGAGTTACTCTGGGAGATGCCTGCCCTCTTTGGAGACACAATGTAGTGTGATAGGAAGACAAGAGGGAGAGGCTTATCTTTGTACAAATTTACATACGGTAAAGCCAATCCCCCCTTTCTCAGGGTACAGTTCTATGAGTTTTAACACATAGACACCACTGCAGTCAAGATACAGAACAGTTCTAGCAGCCCAGAAATTCCTCCATGTGGTGATGCAACCTCACCCTCTTGTCTCTGGCCACCACTGATCCATTCCCATCCCTATATTTTGCTTTCTCATATAAATATCATGTAAATGGCATCATGATATTCAGCCTTTGGGACTGGCTTCTTTCACTCAGGATAATGCCTGTGAGAGTCATATTGTTGCATGAATCAATAGCTCATTCCTTTTTATTACTGCATATTATTCCATGTTTTGGATGTACCAATGTTTCTCCATTCATCCATTGAAGAATATTTAGCTTATTTACAATTTGGGAGTAGTTATCAATAAAGTTGCTATAAATGTTCATATATAGGATTTTTGTCTGAAAACAAGTTTTTATTTCTTTTTTTCCCTTTAAATTTTTTTATTGTTATGTTAATCACCATACATTACATCATTAGTTCTTGATGTAGTGTTCCATGATTCATTGTTTGTGCATAACACCCAGTGCTCCACGCAGAATGTGCCCTCTTTAATACCCATCACCAGGCTAACCCATCCCCCCACCCCCTCCCCTCTAGAACCCTCAGTTTGTTTTTCAGAGTCCATCATCTCTCATGGTTCGTCTCCCCCTCTGATTTCCCCCCTTCATTCTTCCCCTCCTGCTATCTTCTTCTTTTTTTTTCTTAACATATATTGCATTATTTGTTTCAGAGGTACAGATCTGTGATTCAACAGTCTTGCACAATTCACAGCGCTCACCATAGCACATACCTCCCCAATGTCTATCACCCAGCCACCCCATCCCTCCGACCCCACCCCCACTCCAGCAACCCTCAGTTTGTTTCCTGAGATTAAGAATTCCTCATATCAGTGAGGTCATATGATACATGTCTTTCTCTGATTGACTTATTTCACTCAGCATCACACCCTCCAGTTCCATCCACGTCATTGCAAATGGCAAGATCTCATTCCTTTTGATGGCTGCATAATATTCCGTTGTATATATATACCACCTCTTCTTTATCCATTCATCTGTTGATGGACATCTTGACTCTTTCCACAGTTTGGCTATTGTGGACATTGCTGCTATAAACATAGGGGTGCACGTACCCCTTCAGATCCCTACATTTGTATCTTTGGGGTAAATACCCAGTAGTGCAATTGCTGGATCGTATGGTAAGCTTTTATTTCTATAGGGTAAATAGTAGGAGTGGGATTGCTGCATCATAAGGTGTGTTATGTTTATATGTATGTTAAAAGTATGTTTAACTTTATAAGAAACTGCCAAACTGTTTTCCAGAGTGGCTGTACCTTTTTGCATTCCCACCAGCAGTGTTTGAGTTCCAGTTACGACACATCCTTGGCAGCACTTGGTATTATCAGGGTGTTTTTTTTTAAAGCTATTCTACTAGAAGTATAGTGGTATTGTATTGTGGTTTTAGTTTGAATTTCTGTAATAACTAATAATGATTTTCATCTTTTCATGTGTTTATTGGCCATCCACATATTTCCTTTGTGAAGCGTCTGTTCAAATATTTCACCTTCTTTTAGCTAGGTTTTTATTTTCTTTTGTTGAGTTTTTAGAGTTCTTTATATATTCTGGTACAAGGACTTATGTAATTTGTGAATATGTTCTCCCCATCTGTACCTTGTCTTTTCATTCTCAGAACAGTGTCTTCTGCAAAGCAAAAGCTTTCCATTTTCATGAAGTCCAATCTACCTTTTTAATTTCTTTTATGGATCGTGCTTTTGATGTCAAGTGTAGGATCTCTTTGCCTAGCCCAAGGTCACAAAATGTTTCTCCTATATATTCTTTTAAGAGTTTTATAGTTTTATATTTTACATGTAGACCTGTGGTCCACTTTCAGTTAATTTTTGTATAGGGTGTACACCAATGCCTCTCTTCTGATCCTTCCTCCCCCCCCTTTTTTTTTCATTTATCCATTCTTTCTTTCTGTCTTTCTTTCTTTTAGCATAGAGATGTTCAATTATTCCTACACCACTTGTTGAAAATACTATCCTTTTTTTTCATTGAATTACCTTTGCATCTTTATCAAAAACCAATGGACTCTTTTGTGTAGATCTAGCACTAGACTCCCCATTCTGTTCTATTGATCTCTGTGTCTGTGCTTTGGTCAATAAATACCATACCCTCCTGATTACTGTAACTTTATAATAAGTCTTAACATTGTAGAGTATGAATTCTCCAACTTGACTCTTTTTTTTTAATTGTTCTAGCTACTCTAGTTCCTTTGCTTTTCTATACAAATTTTAGAATTAATCTGTTTATATCTACAAAAGTCCCTATGGGAATTTTGATTGGAATTGCATTGGATATCTAGATAAGTTTGGGAGAGAATTTGTCTTTCAACTCTGTTGAGTCTTCCAGTCCATGAACACAGTATGTGTCTCCAATCATTTATGTCTTCTTTCATGTCTTTCATTAGTGTTTTGTAGTTCTCAGCATGCATATCCTTACATATCTTTGTTAGATTGATATCTGCTTAGCTACTTTCTTTTTTGGAGCTATTGTGTATGTAATTTTTAAAATAGTTTAGTTTCTTGTTGCTCATTTCTGGAATATAGAAATGCAGTGATTTTTTTTTTTTATATGTTGCCCTTGAGTCTCCTGACCTTGCTAAATTCATTTATTCATTCTAGTTTTTGTTTTTTATAGATTCCTCTGGGGTTTTCTACATAGACAATCATGCTCTCCATGTATAGAGGCAGTTTTATTTTCTTTCCAATGTCTACGCCTTTTTTGGTTTCGGTCTTATTGCTTGGGATAGGCTTTCCAGTGTGATGTTGAATCAGTCATGTGAGTAAACATTTTCTTGTTCTCAGTATTAGAATGAAAGCATGCACTTTTTTTTTTTACCGTTAAATATAATGTTAGCTGTAAGGTTTTTGTGGATGCTCTTTATCAAGTTAAGAAAGTTCCCTTGTGTTCATAGTTTGATGAGAATTTTTATCATGGACAGATGTTTAATTTTTTTAAATACTTTTTCTGTATCACCTGATTTTTCTCCTTTAATTTGTTAATATGAAATATTACAATGACTAATTTTCAAATGTTGAATCAGCTTTGCATTCCTGGGATAAACTGCATTTGGTTGTGATGTACTCTTCTTTTTTATATATTGCTGCACTCAATTTGCTAATATTTTGATGAGTACTTCTGTATATTCATGAGGGATATTGCTCTGTAGTGTCTTGCATTATCTTTTCCTGATTTTGGAATCAAGGTAATGTTGGTCTCACAAAATAAGTTGAGAAGAGTTACATCCTCTTCTATTCTCTGAAAGAATTTGTATAGAATCTTCTCTAAATATTTTGTAGAATTTACAGAGAAACTATCTGGGCTTGGAATCTTCCTTCTCAGAGGTATTAAATGATAATTTCAATTTCTTATAGGCAGGGCTATTCGGGTTATCTATTTTTTCTTGGGTGAGTTTAGTAGCTGTGGCTTTCAAGGAATCAAGCAATTTCATCTAAGAGGTCGAATTTATGTGTATAGAGTTGTTCACCGTCTTCCCTCATTAAACTTTTAATGGCTGTGTGGTCTGTGCTGATAACCTCCCTTTCATTCCTAATAATGGTAATTTGTGTCTTTTCCATTTCTTTCAGAGCCTGGCCATAGGTTTGTCAATTTTATTGATATTTTCGAAGAACCAACTTTTGTTTTCATTGATTTTTCCATTTTTCTGTTTTTAATTTCATTGATTGTCTTCATCATCATTGTCCCTTTCCTTCCACTTGCTCTGGGTTTATTCTCCTCTCTTCCTTTAGTTTTTCTAAGGCTAAAAAATCTAGGTTATTAATATGAGACATTTCTTTTTTAAAATATAAGTATTTAATGCTGTAAATCTTTCTCTAAGCACTGCTTTAGCTACATCCCATAAATTTGGTGTGTTCTATTTTATTTTTGTTCAATTATTTGTTCAAACTATTTTTCTGATTTCATTTAAGATTTCCTTTTGGCCTACAGATTATTTAGAAGTGAGTTGTTTAATTTCCAAGTATTTGAGGATTTTCCCCAACATATCTTAGTCATTGATTTCTAATTAAAGTCCAGGATGTTTGGGTTTTGAGACTCATGTCCTACAGCTTGAAGTAGAAATTTGGGCCATCTTTTGAAAGGGTATCTTGGTAACTACAGCAAAAGCCTGAGAAATGTTCACATACTTTACTTTGATCCAATAGTTCCACTTCTTTGCTTATATCCTAAGGAAATATTCATGAATGCACACATAAATCTGTGCAATCCTCCAAATCTGAAAAAAAACCTAAGTACCACAAAATAGGGAACTAGTTAGCTAAATTATGGTGATCCAAACAATGTAATGTTATGCAGCCATTGAAACTTATCCCGAGGAAGAATGTGGAGTGCCATGGGAAGGAGCTGACGATGTATGGAGTCCTTTATTGTCTGTCAACTCTTCGCTGGAGTGTCACCTCGATGAAATAACAAACTTTGTCTCTCTTGTTTATTGCTATTTCTTCAGTGCCTGGCACAGCTTTGCACATGGAAATATTTTGATAAATTATTAGGAGAAAGTATCTTTTATCATTATTATATCATTATTGTATTATAGTATCTATAAATATTCTATATTATACACGTATATGTGTGCATTATTGTATCATTTTTGTAATACATATTATACCTGCATGTATAACACATAAATACATATAATGTGTATGTATTTATATATAACATATATGTATACATACATGAAATCTCTCTTTATGTGGGTTGCATTCTTGCTCCTATACTGCCTTTAAGTGCTAAGCATTCCCCCCCCTTTTCCCTGCAACCACTCCAGATCCATTTCAACAGATACCCTGATGCTCCTCCACTCTGTGGGCAAGACCTATTTGGAGTGTGTTTGCAGTCATCATTTGTGATCATTAATTGTAATGTCCTCAAAATTAGTAGGTACAACTCACCTCATTTTTCTGAAGGACAAATGTGGACACACGTGACTTTTTCCTAGAGGCTCAAGGTGAGTTAATGGTAAGCGTGGGTCCTAGACCAGGACACCTTGCTCCCAGCCAGTGACCTTCTCCTTCAATGCCCCATCCCAGCAGCTCTGTCCTGCCAGGGATAATGACTCTAAGGCATCTGGGGGCCCTGATTCCACCTGAGGCTGTGAGCGCCTCATCATCAGAAGTATCTAGATTTCAGCACCACACAAAATGCCAAAGTAGCTTTGCATTCTTGCTGGTTCTTATATTTCCCAAATACCAAAAGGGCACAGTCTGCCAAAGCAACTAAAAGTCTGGGAAATGTAATTGCTTTTTTAAAAATATTAGGCAAATGGGCCACTTGTGCTTTTGTACTTTCTAGCTTTTACAAAACAACATAAAATACTGCAAGATACACCCAGAAAATCTCAGCAGGCTTTGGTGAAAATAAAATGGGTTTGGAAATGAACTGATCAAGGATCTGGTTCTGTCACTGTGAGAACCAGGCACATTTCTGAATCTCTGAGCTCACTTGCCACACCTATGGAATAGGGCTAGGTGAGCATTGAGGGTGATATCATACTTGAAATGATGAACACCCTGTGCCTGGTAAATAGTGAGGGCTCACTAATGAGGACTTGCTGCACATCCATCCTGGTTGATGACTGTGCTCTAAATTCCCTAAGCTTCCTGCTTGCAAGAGAAGAGCATGCCATTGCAATCAAGGTGAGCTCTACCAAACTCAACCCTGCCTCACTTGTTTGGCTTGCTTCCCTTCTTCCTTCTCCAATACCCTGGTACATATTAAAGGTCCATGCTGATGGGTGCGATCTTGCAGCTTCTCTGGCCTCCTTTTGGGATAGGAATGTAGGAAGATATAAGTGGGACGTTTTACCTTCTCTGGATTTGTTCTGTTGGACTTTTGACAACTTGGACTTAGCCATGTGTGTTGACACTGGATGCCATTGGAAGACTCATGTTTGGGAAGTTTCTCTGGAGCCTAGAAACTGGGGACCTCTTGACTCTGAAGGGTACTTTCAAGAGCTGATTGTCCATGTTCACAGCAGGCTCAGTGGAGAAGGACAAGGGTGGACCCTAGAGGCCCAACCCACTTGCCTAACATCCAACCCTGCCCCTGGTACTCCCTTAGTATCTAGTACTTCCCTCCATGATGGCAGCACTCTCTCCTTTATATTACCCACTGCTTTGTTTCTACTCTCCTACCAGACTAGGAGCATCCTGAGAGCTGGGGCCATTGCTCTGCTGTCTCTCTGCACCCAGCACTGAGTTTAGTAACTGGTCACTGGAAGGCAGAATGAAGGATGACTTCATTTGAATCCTGAAGTGATAAGCAGTTTATGCAAAGGAAAGCAATGTTCCCTCCCACCCCCACACAGACCTGAAAATATGCATTCTTCAAGGGGGGTTTAGCAAACGGGCTTTGTTCTTGAGTGCAGAGCAGGCAAGCGACATCCTGACATCGCATTTGAGTGGCTTTTCCGCTCCCTCTGCCTCTGAGTGTCTGAGCAAAATGTTCTGCGTTTGATTGTCACTCTTCAAACAGCATGTTATTGTCATGCTTCTGCTTCTTTTTAATAAAGAGAAACGAGGAGGTTTTTTTGTACATGCAAAATTAACACAAATCAAAACTGCTGCTAGTCTTTGATCTATTCTGGACTCTGATCCACATCGGCCTTTTTATTTTCCCACTGAGAGTGTACCTCTCAGGAAGGATTACAGAGGGAGGAAAACCGCTTACCACTTCCCATTTGATTAACACGATTTAATGCAGCAATAATGCTGTGGAAGTTCATTACTTGGGAAAGGCTGTGATGCGGCTGCCCAGGGTGTCTGGGGACTGGGTCTTTTTATTTAAAACGCAATCAAGCACCTACGGTGAGAGGATGTGTGAAATCCTGCCTAAGCCGGGGAAGGTGGAATTTCCATATAACGTAGAAGAACAAAAATCCCTTCCATTTGTATAGCTTTTGACAGTTTACTATTTCCATCTATAAATATTTAGTGTGGTTTATTAAGTTCAAAACACTGGATCAGAAAACAGCAAAGGTCCCTATCCTCACGGTAATATGGTACGTGTCTGGGCAATCAGGGAAGACCACCCTGAGGAGGTGATATATGAGCCAAGATCAGAAATATAAGAGTTTATTTGGAATAGGTGACCAGGGGAGGGGCAGATTTTTGAGGCTGAGAAACAGCCTATGTGATATTGTGAGGCAGCGGTAGCTGGAGCTAAGAGCAAAGCTGTCAGATGGCTGCTGGGTCTGGGCAGGTGGAAGGTAGGTGGAAGATGGGGGATGGCAGAAGGGTCTATTGATGCACCTCAGCCTCCCTGCCTCCAGCTCAGCTACAGCCTTGTGTGGAGGACGGAGTTTCAGAGAATGATTAGGAATTGGTGGCCTCCATCTCAGAACATCCCCCATACCCCACCCCCCAATAATCATCACCAGTCCTGGGACAGGTAGAAAATAGCCCAGAATGCCCAGGCTTGACATCCAACCCTGCATCTTCTCATATGTGACATAGGCCATATCATGTAGCCCACCTGTGCCTCAGTTTCTGCCTCTGCAAAAATGGAGTCATTGCGGTCACTCTTTGCTCGCCTTTATTTAAAAAATAAAACAGTAGTCTCAAGCAGTCTTAAGACGTTCTGGAGATTATCGGGCTCCTGGCAACCATTAACAGGACATAGCGCAGTGTGAGTTAGGTTGTTGCTGGCTGGGCTTGAGTCGGGAGTCATGAATTGCATTGAGATTGGGAAGATTCTGCCCAATTTCTAGGAGTAAGATCAAGGTCTAATGAGGAACTGGGCTATTTGAAATAATCCTGTGTTAGTTATGATCAGATACACTCCTGATACAATAAAAACAACCCCCAAGTCTCTGACTTAGTACCACAAACACTATTTCTTATTGACACAAAGCCAGCTTTGGGGCTGGTCAACCGCCCAGAGCTACTGTCCTGTTTGCTGTGAGTCAGCAACTGGGGCTGAGGGAGAGTGTAGCCCACGGTCATGGTGGAGATGGCACACCAGCTCTTAAATGCTTCCACCAGAATAGACATAGGATACTCCCATTCTCATTCCAGTGGCCAAAGCAGGTCATGGGGCCACACCCAACCTCAGGGAGGCAGAGACATGCAATGATCCCTGATCTTGGAAGGAGAGAACTGGAAATCCACAGTTCTTCCCTTGCTTGGTCACTTGTAGTCACGGAGCTCCAGACACACTCCTTCCACAACCTTCTGTCTTCCCAGGACAAAATCCAAACCCCTCACTATAGCTAAAGAGCTTTATAATCTGGTCCCCACTTTGAGTACAGCTCACCTCACGGAAGCACCTGCTCCAGCCAGACAAAGCCCTTCAAGTCCCCAGATTTGCTGTTGTCTCTCTTCTCTGACTTTCAACAAGCTGTCCCCATGGCTGGAACACAGTCCTCTCCTTTGTGAAGATAATGTCCTTTGAAAACCAGCCGTTTCTCTCTCCATCCCTAGCCTAGGCTGGCCACATCCCCTCTTTGTCCCAGCAATGCTGGGCTGCACTGCCACCTGCCCTCCACATTTGACCAGCCAGAAGTCCTGCTTCTCCTTAACTGCACTCCTTCACACTCTGCCCCAGACTTTATCATCTGATGACATACTATCTAATCTGCTTCTTCTTCCTATTGCTTATTTCTTTTTTTTTTTTTAAGATTTTATTTATCCAACAGTGAGAGACACAGTGAGGGAGGGAACACAAGCAGGGGGAGTGGGAGAGGGAGAAGCGGGCTTCCCGCGGAGCGGGGAGCCCGATGTGGGGCTCGATCCCAGGACCCTGGGATCATGACCTGAGCTGAAGGCAGATGCCTAACGACTGAGCCACCCAGGCGCCCCCCTATTGCTTATTTCTTGACCTCCCACTCCATCACCTAGAATCTGGACTCCACAGAGGCAGGGATCTTGCTCCATTTTGCTTGCATATACATCCCAAATGTCCAGAATGGTGCCTGGCACATATCAGATGCCCAATAGATACTTGCTGAATGTCCAAAGAGAATGCCCAGCAATGCCCTAGTTCTCCCATGTATCTGGAGTCCAGAGAAGGGAAACCTCTTTTCTGGATTATTATATTTTTTTAGGGGATCAAAAACTCTAAAAAAAAATGTGGCATCTCTCAGTCAGCTTCTCTGCCTATCAGGATGTTAATAATAAACGAAAATAAGTAACTGAGGCCCAGACAGTGGAAATATGCTACTACGAAGAGCAGGGCCAGCCAGAAAAAAAAAAGGCCAGGAGAACTGAGGTGGGCAACCCAGTGGGTGGGAAGCCATATCTTCAACCCCTGAGTGCTCGTGAAAGGGAGAGAAGGACCAGCTCTTTCCCATTGTCCCTGAATGTCAATGGCAGAGGCTGTCTTGAGCAAGATCAAATTGTCCTGAATGTGGATTTGGACCAAAGAATTTAAGTAGAGGCTGGAGAAGAATCAGACACATGGAGCCACCTGGGTTTGACTCTGCAGTCCCAGGGGGTGGAGAGCAGGGCGATGGAAGGCTTAGAGAGGTTTCCTCCTCATTTTCTCGCTGGGGTGAATTCAGCTTTCTCATCCTGCAGATAGTGTCACCTGCAGCCTTAGGAACACACTTCCCTTCCCTCTTGCAGGCAGAAGATGCATCTGTAATTAGCCTTCACTGTCGGGGAGAAAACACCTGTGAGAGCAAAGGGAATTGGGGGGAGGAGGGCCTTCCCTAACTGGCTGAAAGCCTGGTCTGACTGTCGAGCCACCTGGGTCACGTTGGGTGATGGGGACTCTTTGCTGACAAGCCCTTAGTCTGTGGGAAGGTTTATCTGCCAGACCTTTAATAAAGTCTTCACTGCAGAAGCTCACACCTGGTGACCTTTACCCTATGCAAGGGCCCCTGTGTGTCACACACTATTTACTGCCTGGAGAATTCTAGCACAAAGGCAGAGACCTGCTACAATTCTGTAAGCAGTGGGGGTGAACAAGCGTGACCTGGCCCCCTTCCCCCTGCAGATGATAGACATGGTTGGCCTATGTTTGGGGTGACCTCTGTTCCTCTCTCATTCCTCTGCTGTACTGATTACATTCTTGTTTCTTTATTTTGATTTTTTCATCTGTGATTGTGAAAGTGAGGTGTGGGCTTGTGGTTTTGGCCCGGGAAACATGTGAGCTAGTGGTAATAATGTGGTGGCTTATGTCGTGTGACGCTGTGACCTTTCCAGTGAGTCTCCACATCCACGTTTGATCCTCCAGCTTCCCTGCCAGGAAAGCAGAATGAAGAGGATTGTCTTTCTATTTGCAGATGGAGCTGTTCTGTCTCAGAGAGGAGCAGGGCCTTCCCTCAGGGTCCAGAGTGAGCTAAAGACAGAGTGAGAACCCAGCTAGCCTGGATTTTGCTTCTTAGTGTGCTGGACAAATATTTAGTGAGATGCTACCAGGTGCCAGGCATTTCCCCAGGGGGCTGGTGAGATGCTGCGGAAAAGCAAAGTGTTACGCTCTCATGGAGCTTACATTCTCAGGGATCCATCTGAAAACAGAGGTACTTTTAGGTTATTCACAGCTCCTGGGCAAATCAGTTGTCTTTTCTTGATTTGATTTTAAAACAAGGCTTAGGATACAGCATTGTTACCCTGTTTCTGTCTTTCTCTCCCCTCCTCCCTGCTTTTCTTTCTCTTCCTCTTTCCCTTCCTTTTTCTTTCCTGTTAGGTTTGGGGGGATTCAAATTCACTGCCACAGCTGTCTAATGCTTTCTTTTTAAAATTTCTTTTCTAATTTCAATAACTTTTGATACAATGCACCATAGGCTTTTCTTGCACAGGAACAAAAGGTGAAATGTTAATACAATTTTATTTGGGTTCAGATTGGATAAGGAAGACCTTTTGTCTCCTACCTTTCATCCTCAAGTTGGCACTCACTAATTAAATCCAGCCTGTGGAAAGTGACCTTTCGAGGGGAGGGGGATTCCTGAGAATATAATATGTTTTAATCAAATATGGGCAAATAAATAAATAAGCAAGAAAAGAGCTATTAGACAAAGAAACACCCTGAAAACTTCCAGATGAGCACTCTTGAAGAAAAGGTAATTTGCATTTTGCTTTGGGTGAAAGTGCACACGTAGGTAATAAACCACAGTGGTTGGACAAAATCCTTTGCCACCCCCACCCAGATGCCCTTAGAATGAGGGAGAGCTCCCTGCTGATTCTGCACCCCCAGACCACCACTTGTGGTTTCCTGCCCACTGATTGCAACTCCGGGTTGCCTGATATCTCTGAGCTTATGCCTCACCTGGCCACAAGGGGGAGCAGAAGAGTTGCTTTCCTCCGCCTGTAGAGGCAAACGTAAGGCCTTGCACCTCTGAGCCAAGTGTGGCTGAGGACTTGGTCTAACAGGACTTCTGGGCACTAAAAGGGAACTGAACATCTGCCTGCTCTGGGGGGAGGTGGGTTCACCCCAAGTCTGAAAACCCTCTATGCCCAGAACAGGCAGGCTCCAGCTGTACAGAGAAGAAATAGAAAGGGAGCACTGCGGTGGACTTTGAAGGCTCTGAAATTTACGTTGTGTGTGATTTTAAGTGAGCTACTTAGCCTTGTTGAGTCTCAGTTTCTCAATCTATAAAATGGGGATATAATCTTATAAGGTTGTGAAGAGGAGTCCACAAAATTAAAAATATAAGTTGGGATGAATGTGATGAGTGCTCAGTAAGGATGGTTATTGTGATGACTGCCCCCAGCTGTGCTGCCTCTAGGGAATTCAGCATATCCCACTGCTCTTTTCCTTTGTAATTTTTACAGAATGTTCAAATATATGGTAAATCTATTTTTTAAATCGGTTAGTTAACATATAGTATATTATTAGTTTCAGAGGTAGAGTTTAGGTTTTCATCAGTAGCATATAATACCCAGTGCTTATTACATCACATGCCCTCCTTAATGCCTGTCACCCAGTGACCACATCTCCCTACCCCCCCCTTCCAGCAACCCTCGGTTTGTTTCCTATAGTTAAGAGTCTCATGGTTTGCCTCCCTCTCTGATTTCATCTTATTTTATTTTTCCCTCCCAACCCCTATATTCATTACATGGTAAACCTTTTAATGAAAGCTGTCTTTGAATCTAAAATATATATATTCATACATTCATGTAATTATTGAATGACTACCGTATGTCAGGTACTCTGCATGGTGCTGGACATAAGGTGGACAGCAAACAGCAGACCCACTACATGTTCTTACGGAGCTTCCAGTCTAGACCAGCACTGTCTAACAGAACTTTCTGTGCCGATAGAAATGTTCCATATCTGTGTTGTCCAATACAGTAGCCACAAGTCACAGGTGGCTACTGATTCCTTGAGTTAAATTGTATTTAATTTCAATTGATTCAAATTTAAATAAGCATACATGACTAGTGGCTACTCTTAGTGCAGGTCTCGAGCATAAATATGATAATGTTTCCCACAGAGCCTGGCACACAGTCAGCTCTCAGTAAGTATGCATTTCCTTTTCTTCCTTCCACTATGTGGCACTTGGTACCTTGCACATAACTCCTCTGCTACTATGACACCTTCTTGCTGATGAGTGAGGTCATCCAAATAGATTCTAGAAAAGCAGGCACCAGTTCAGGTTACTTTACGTATATATGCCTCACAGGATTTTGCACACGGGAAGTGCTCTTTAAATGCCTACTAAGTTAAGGAGACAATGTGGTGCAGGGAAGGGAGCATACTCTGGAACCAGAAACGAACTTAAATCTTGTCTCCATCACTCACCAACTGAAAGATTGCTTTTCCATCCTTCCCAAACATTCTCCTTTCTGCCTGAGCGTATTTGGGTTGGTTTTTCTCACTTGCAATGAAACAAGTTTTAATTAAAACAGCAATCAATCTGACACCTTTTCTTTCTTCTGCTCATCTGCATCCCATCAGAACTTTGCCTTAAACTTTGTCCTACATTCTATCTCCACATTTGCTGTGGGATAACTCAGAACATGGAGTGGTTTGGAGTTGGGGAGGCAGGAATGCTAAGTCCCTGGGAGTTAATTAGTGCAGTTGGAGTTGTTTTCCATAATGTTTATGTGACGTTGCCTCAGGACAATTTAGTAGCAAAAGAGCAAATGCAGGTGTCTCTAAAGTGGTCCTCTGAGAGGCAGCCCCATGCGTGGGGCAGAAACCACGTTGAATCAAGAGCGAGGGGACCCAGGTTCAAGTCCCTGTCTGGCTGCCCACTAATGTGAACTTGCACATGTCATGGCCTGGGCCTCAGTTTCCTCATTAATAAAATGGAAATGATAACACATGCCATACCTGTCTCATGGGGTCTGTGTGGATAAAAGAATTCATGAATTCAACAAACTTTAGTGAGTGACTACTCTGAGCCTAGCACTCTGTGTTTTTGCAGAGCACTTTGAAAATTGTATGTTCTCTCATACATCTTTATCCCTACTCCCTTGAGGAAGAACCAGGAGGCATATCTAAGCAATGAGGGAACTTCCTACCTGTCCATTCTTGGGACCCTGAAGGGCCAAGCAGGCAGTGGACTCATAACAGACTTCTACTTACATGGGAACTTGACAGTGTTCCCCCGACACTTCTCAGTGCTCAGACACTTCACAGCTCACACCTCAGGCTCACCTTCACATGAGATAAGGACCTCAACTGGAAAGCCACCTCCCCTCCATTCCTTTATATCAAGCACCAGTGCTTCTTCCTTCCCTTGCCAGAGATCCAGAATCAGCAGGCTTGCTTCTTACATAATCCTACAGTTTTCTGCCCCTACCCTAACAAGTGGCCAAAGCCAAGGTCATAATTTCCTTTGGCCCTGTGATGACTTGACCTTACAGGTTCATAGTATCTGGGGCCCTTCTTTGAGAATTTGCTTGCTGCAGGCACAGGGGAAGCCACCCGAACTGAAAGCTGGCAGCGCTGCCTGGGTCCTGGTCTCAGCTTTGCTCTCAGACCTTGAGCAGGTCATATCTCACATTCCCTGTTCCTCAGAGTCCCCATCTACAAAACAGGAATAAAAATACCTGCCCTCCTGACCTCACAGATAGGAAATTAGATTAGAGATGTGAGACACAGCAAAGCGCTATGTGACTGCAAGGTGCTAGTATTGTCTTTTATATAACCTTAAAAATGTTATTAGAAAAATGATACATGCTCATTGGGGAAAACTTAGAAAATGTAGATAAGAAAATGATGAAAATAAAAATAGTCCATAATCTCATCACCTGGAGAGAACTGCTGTAAATAATTTAATGGATATCTTTTTAAGATCTACATCTATCTACTTGAAATGGGACAACACTGTGCTATTTTGCAATTTGATTTTTTCACATAGTAACATGTAATCCCCAGAAAAATGTTTTGCCAGAGATTAAATTTATGGGATTTTCTCCCTCTATCCCAAATCAGCATCACTTTGGAGTTTTTGAAGGTCATCTCCATCTCCTCTATCCTTCAAAGAGTAGGTATAGACACCTTGGCTTCACTTGGGCTCCTCCCTCAAGAGGACAGGCTGTGGTCCAGGATCTGTGGAAGGAAGCTTATATACTAGGGCTTGTGTTGTTTGATGGTAAAGCGGGAGACTTGCCTGTCTCATAGGGGAGGATCCCTGAGAGGTAGGGATTGGTGGTTCTGGTTCTAAGAGATGGTGTGAAATAGGTATAGGGATTACCCAGGGTCCCTGGAGCTGCCTGGATCTCTGGAGGTGGTGGTGGGAGAGCAAATGAGTTGTACCTTTGCATGTCCAATTCCAGGGGGCCCTAAGCCAAGCTTGGCAATGAAGGAGTGATATGTTGTCCTTGCTACAAGAACAAGACAGCCTCTACAAGGATCTAGACTGGGGAGGGATTTCAGCAGCCCACCAGCATCTGGGCATGAGTTTTCTTCAATGTATTGGTGAGTGGTCTACAGTAGAAAAGCCATGATTGGGAGAGACCTTAAGAGGGAGAGACTAACTGCTTTCCTAATTATGAGGGTGAAGGACTGAGCAACTAATCAAAAAAGTGAAAGATGTCAGTCACCCTTTGTGATGGGTTGAATGGTTCACCCATTGCAGTGGGTTGATATGCTTACCTGGAACCTGTGAGTGTGATCTTACTTTCCAGAAGTAATTAAATGAAGGAACTTGAGATGATATCACTTTAGATATAGGGTAGACCCAAAATCCATGACAGGCGTCCCTATAGGAGACAGGGATATTTGAGACATAACGGGGGGGGGGGCATCTCCCTCTAGCAACCTCTAAGGTAGAACTCAACTGGAGGGCTGTAGTTTGGAAAATCTGAGCCCCAGCATTATGGAGCAGAATGCAGAAGGGCAGATTTAGAGCTGAGACTCAGCAGGTGTGGTATCTGGCATAAGAGACTTGGCTTTGTTCATATCCAGTCCTGATTTTGCCATATCTTGTGGATCCCTTTTATGCTTCCAGTGAATCTAATTTTGTTCAAGTAACCAGAGTTGTTTTCTGTTGCTTACAACCAAGAAACCTGACAAATACAGATGTTAGCTTTTGTTACCCTCATACAACTCCATGAAGAAAGTATATAGTGTGGTACCCATTTTACAGATGAGAAAATTGAGGCTTGAAGAGCTTATCTCTTATTGAAGCCTGGTCAGTGATGATACTAGGACTAGATCAGATCTTCTTTATCCAAGGCCTTTCACTTGTCAACTTTGCTTCTCATCTTACCTGCTAGGGCCAGAAAACAGAAGAGTCTCTCGAAGCTCCCAGTTTGGTGATGCTCTCCATTTTGTGAAGAAAAGAAAACAAAAGATGTATGGATATTCTTCACAATCAGCCAGTGCGGCAAGTCTGTTTAAGAAAAGTGTCAGTTTGCCCATTACCTTGATGGAAGAGAAGTGAGAGTGTCAACGTTAAGTTGTTGAAGAGGTGGCAATTGAATTTGAAACAAGTAGCCTTTAAATTTCTTCCCAGAATGACTTTGAGACGAGTCTGAGAGATAGGGAATGTTGCTTTCTGTCCAAACCCTCCCCCTGTCCTTCTACAGTAATCTCTCAAGTGTCAATAAAAGCCCTGGGAAAGCCTACTCCCCAGGAGGACTCTCTCCGGCAGTTTCCAGGTAAGGCAGGGTTTTCAGTCCCTAAAATGAATCTCTTTAGGCATTCTTGAAAGTTAACCACAAAGACGTGTGGTAGGGTAAAGTGCCTGCAAGAATTCTGAAATGGAATAAAATCTCTTTGAGGTTTAGAAAATAAAAAATGACTGAGACACTGTTCTATTGATTTTCTTCCCCTTGTCTCACACCACTGGGTGAATAAATTATTCTTGGAGGTTTTGTACAAATTACACAATAAAGTCACAAGCAATGTGTCTGGTAAATGTGGTCTGCTTTGATTCCAAGTCCATAATGCAGACTATAGCAGGAAATGCTAGAGTGGAAAAAACCTCGTGGGCCATGGAATTCAACTCTCTTATTTCAAAGGTATGAGTGACGGGAGGAAGGAAGACTGGGAGATGGACCTGGGGTCACAGAGATTAGAACTCAGAGCACTAGACGGCACCACACTGCCTCCATATTTGAAGGTGAATAAGGTAGGAGCCTTGACATATCCCTCTGATGGTTCATTTTATGTGTCAGTTTGACTGGGTCACGAGTTGTCCAGACATTTGGTCAAATGTTATTCTGGGGATTCTGTGAGTGTGTTTCTGTATAAGATTAACATTTAAATCAACAGACTGAGTAAAGCAGATTGCCTTCCCCAATGTGTGTGTGTGGGGGGGGTGCTTTGGCCAGTCATTTGAAGACCTGGCTAGAGCAAGAAGGCTAAGAAAGAGGCAACTCCTCCTGCCTGACTGTTGAGCTGGGACATGAATCTTTTCCTGCCTTCAAACTTGAACTGAAACACTGGTTCTTTCTTCTTGGATCTCAAGCCTGCTGAAATTTGGACTGTAACTTACACCATTGTCCCTTCTGGTTCTCAGGCCTTTAGAGTCAGTCGAGAGAGAGAGAGAGAGAGAGAGAGAGAGAGTGTGTGTGTGTGTGTGTGTGTTTCAGGATTCTCCAGGGAAACAGAACCAATATATATACATATATCCTATTGTTTCAGAACCCATATATGAATATAGATAGATAGATAGATAGATAGATAGATAGATAGATAGATATAGATTCTGTGTGTGTGTGTGTGTGTGTGTGTGTGTGTGTGTGTGTGTGTGTATACATATGTTGTTTCCCTGGACAACCTTGACTAATACAGTGCCTATGAATTGGAGAGAAAAAAATAATGATTTATCCCAAAGCTTGACATCTGAAGGAGCTAAAAGAAATATTCGGCATCCTTACCTGAATACACAAATGGGTCATTATCAAAGGGCCAAGATCTGTCTTCTCTATGGATTCCTTTTTTTATTTGTTTGTTTTAATATACAGCAATTTGGGCCCATTGAAATTGCTGACATTTCTTGAACTGCATCTGTCATCATGGTCTATAGCAGACATGGCAAAGTAGTAGCTTTCAGCTGGAATTGCCCTGAAGATGTGTTTTCTTTGGCCCACATTGTGGGTTTTTTTCTCCATACTGTATTTTTGCAGTTATTGTGAGCATCCTATGTTTTAAACATTGTTAAACTTAAAAGCCAGGGGACTACATATAAAAATTCTACCTTTCTTACTTTAAAAACAAAATAACAAGATTTGGTACTGCTTGGCTCCTCAGTGGCCGCAATCAGCTAACACCAAATAGCAGCCAGTTCACCATGGTCCCCACCATTCCCAAATGTCTCCCTTATGCTGAAGCTGAGGATCAGTGTCATTTATCATCATGCATGCACTGGCCAGATCGATTATCAAATAATTCAGAATGTCTTTATGAAGCTATTGATTCCATCAATTAATATTTCATAGCTACTGACTATGTTTCTAGAACAGTATTGGGAGGTAGCAATGCAAAGATAAGTTTGGCATGGCGTTTGCCCATGAGATGTGGTCACAGTGAAATGCTTCCTATACTCATGTCTCAATCCACATTTTTTGTACCCTCATCAGGTATGTAGGTTGCTAGTTTGGCTGGAACTGGTGTATATTGGAAAGAAGTGAAGGTGGGGAAAAGAGATAGGGCAGTGCCAAATTGGGGAAGACTGAGGCAAATAGGAGCTTTGTCTGGGCACATGGGCTGTTTGGAATAGTTTGAGTGGCAGTATGGCATGATAATAAAGAGTAATTGTGGCAGAGACCAGTTGTCCACCAAGCCACTCCTCTTCCCCTGGGCATTCAGCTAGACTATATTTCCCAGCATCCTCTGTAGCGAAACAAGACCATGTGACTGTGTTCCAGCCAAATGGAATGTGGGTAGGAGTAACGGCACTTCCAGAATGGACTCCACCAACTCTCCTTTGGGAGAGCTTCCATTTCCTTCCCTTTTCAACGGTAGAATAAATGAGATTCTGAGGCTGTAACCATGTTATGGAAAGAGCCTAGATCCCTGAATCTGTGTGGAGGAGACCGTTGTGGAGTGGACTTCGATGTGAGCAAGAGGCAAACCTTTGCTTTGTTAAACTACTGAGATTTGGGGATTGATTTATTACAGTAGACATCATTTCCTTACCTAAAAGTAACAACAACAACAAGAATTCATTAAGTGCTTGTTCTGTGTTAGGCACAGTTCTAAGTGCTTGAAACGCATTATCACATTAAATTATTGCCGTTCTTTGAGGTAGGTATTTTTACTACTATTTCCACCCAACAGTGAAGAAATTGAAGCACTGAGAGGTTAAGTAACTTGCTCAAGATCACATAGCTACTAATTAGAAGCTACAATTAACAGCAGGGTTATTCTAAAGCAGAGGAGAAACTCGGAGGGAGGAGAATTCAGGGAAGCAGAGAATCACCAGGAGAGCAAAGTAAAATAATGTAGATTTCCATGTGGTTTTCCTGTGCCTGCATCTGGGCCAGCAGTGTCTGGAATCTCAGGATATGGGTATTGCAGGCCCCCAAAGCTGCCTACACCCATTCCAGTCCAGACAGAGTCTTGGTGTGGGGGCAGGGATACCTAGGTGCCAAAGGAGGCACCCACTCTCCCAAGTTGTATCTTTAGGCTTGAGGACTCTTTAACATCTCCAAAGAGCCCTTGTTCCTCTTCTGCTTCCAATATGGTGAGTATCCATAATTTGGATAGAAAGGCCTTTCAGGAGAAAGTTTCCCCGGGGTTCTGCAATAGTATTTAGGTGGGAGCATTTAGTTGGTGCTGGCTTAGATCAGAGAGATGGGCTCAGGGACTCAGGCAGTGGCCCTGACCATCTGTGGGCTCCAGACCCTGAGTTCTGGGTACCCACAAGAGCCTCTGTGAAGAACAGTAGTGACTCCATGATGACTTGCATCTGAAGAGAGCTTGCTGCCATACACATTTCTCATCCTCATTCTGCAGGTCACTGTGACCCAGACTTTGTGCTCCAGTGTCAGAGAAGACAGGAGGAAACAATGAAGGTAGCCTAGCAGACCCAGAGCTCATCCAAGGGAGCCTGTGCTGAACCAGAGGTAGGGCATATCCTACCCACCCATCCTACCTGGGGTCCTCTATTCCTTGGGTGTTTCAGTCGGCTGAGAAGAGTTCATCGAGCTTCTACTTTATGCCCCACACTACTCTGAGTGTTGGGAAGAGCACACTCGGCCAACAGGTAGACAAGAACCTTCCTCTCATTCAAGAGCTCATACTCTCTTGTGGAGAGACAGCTAGAAAGCAAGGAAACAGATCAGCAAGATCATTTCAGATCTGAGGGATATAGTGGCATGGGGGGCAGAATGGGATGTCAGGGAAGGCATCTCTGAAGAACTGACACATGGGTTGAGAACTAAATGCAGAGCAGCCTCGTGAAGACCAGGGGAAGTATCCCAGGTAGAAGCAACAGCAAGTCAAGGACCTGTGCCTGGAAAGAACTGTTTAGGAATGAGCCTGGAGAGTTTGAGCAACAGCATGGATGCTGGAGGACCTGGCAGGAACCAAGGTGAAGAGTGGAGACTGGAGAGGTTAGCAGGGGCCAGATCACACAGAGTGTGCAGGCCACGGGAAGGGGGGCTGGAGTACTGGCTTGTAGTCTGTCTCCTCCAAAATCCTTGAGGACATAATGCCCGATAGGCTGTCCAGTGCCAGGTCCCTAGAGAAATCCCTAGGAAGGAAAGCTTGTTCCACTGCTAGCTTCAGGGAGTTGGGTGAGGTATGCCTGGGAACATTCCCGGGGGGGCAGTGAAATGAGGTAGTTAAGGATGGAGAATCTTAAAGTCAGGTGACCAAATCTCCATGGATAAAATCTAAGGATGTGGTCTTGAGTATGTTACATAACTTGGGTTCCATTTTTCTCATCTGTAAGAAGGGAATAATAGTATACCCACTTGTCATGGGTATTGAGAGGGTTAGATGCAGTAGTGAAATTCTAGAAATACTAGCATGGAGTAATGTTCCATAAATATTAGCCAGCCAAGGCTATTGGTTATGTGGAAAGGAATATGTCATCTACTAAGAGGGTGTCTTGAGGGAGGTAAGTTCTTGATTTCTATAGTCCTTTTGGATCGATAGTAGTAGTAAAAACAGCATCTCACTTTGCTCCAGGCTCTGCGCTTGCTGATATCATTAAATTCTCAGGACTGTAGGAGTAAGAACTAATCTGATCCCATTTTTCAAATCAAGGCAGTGACATCCAGAGAAGTTAGTTGACTTTCTAACTTTGCTGACACATGGCAGAACCAGAACCGAAGATACAGGTGTGTTTGACTCTGGAGCCCAGGATCATGGCCACTTTGCTAAGTGGCCTCTGTAAAAGTTCTCCCCTCCCTCCTTTGAGCTCCCCAAGTTCTACCTACATGATTCACCCCTCCCTCCAAGCCCTGAGATGCCACTCAGACCTGTGTCTTTCCTAGTTCTCTCTTTAAGGATGTGCGGCTAAGCCCACTATTTCTACAGCACCCAAAATTTGTCAAGGCTATGTACATCCAGCATCTTACTTAACCATCACTGTAACCTCCACATCCCTCACCTGGATGCATCAGCCAAGGCTCCGAGGGGCTAAGGCATGGTCAGTCCAGTGGCACTAGCCTCATATGCTTTTACTTCTGTCCAGCCCTCTGACAGGACACCAGACTGATTCTCAGGGCTGGAACTGGAGCAGACACTCCCCAAACCAAATTGTTGGATTTGATGAAATTGAATTGGGATGGGAATGGGTTTCAGACCTGGAAGCAGAGGAATATAACGTACCTGGACTCTTAGTCTCAGAATCGTCCTGAACTGTAGCCTTCATCAGCCGGTGGCCTTGATGTCATGGCCAAGGCTGGGTTGAGCCAGGCCTCCGGGAAAACCCAGCCAGGAACTGCAGTGCGGGAGTCCGCTCCACAGACACAAGCCATTACAGCATCTCTTGCCTGCCCGCCAAGCTTCCTTCCCTCCCCCGCCGACACCTCCACCCCAACCCTCACCTAAAGTACCAGCAGGAGCTCTCACTCTTCTCCTGGCCCCCACCCTGCTGCCATCTGCCAGGCCGTGCGCTGGCCTAGCTGTGCCCAGGAGTGGGCACCATGCCATGGCAGCACACAGGCCTGCATGCCGGGCGGCCGGGCGAGCATGTGTGAGCCCTGCGTGTGCTGTGAGGCTGCTGCACGGCCAGGCTTCTCAGGCAGGGAGGGCAGCCATGTGGCATGATTGGCAGGTGGGGTGGGAATGCAGTCCTGGGAGGGGATGCAGGCAGGCTGCGCACTTCTGCAGCTGCCCGAGTAAGACCCCCAACAGCAGTTGGGTTCAGAGGGGTGGGTGATGGGGAGGTGGGCTAGCTGGACAATAACAACGCAGCTTCCTGTGTTGCTGCTGAGTCAGCTCTGGATGCACATGGAGGGGTTCAGAGCCCTATCCCTCTTTGGAAAAACCTTGCTTTAGTGACAAAACTTTGCGTTAGTGACCATTTATTGAACACTTACTGCTTGCCAGGAACTATGCCAAGTGCTCTCTTAGAGGGTACCAGGATAGATGGCATCAAGTCCTCGCCACAACCCCATGAGGTAGTGGTTACTATCATCCTCATTGTTTGATGGAGGAAATAGAGCTTCTGGAGAGAACTTGGTTGCCTGAAGTCACCCTGGGGGTAAATGTCCAGGCTAGGACTCAACCCCAGGTCTATTCTACTCCAAATGCCAGGGTGTGTGTCCTGACAGTGCTGTGTCCAGCACTCCACTCTTCCACATTTGGGAAGCTCCCACTGGCTCTCTGTGACCTGTATTTTCTTAAGTGACATTTATGGGGCACTTACTGTTTGCTTGAATGGGCTGGATATTGGGAAGAGAGTGAATAACATTGACAAACTTCCAGCCACTTAGTGTTTCACTAGGAGATTCTAAATGAACTGCAGACTAAGAAGAACCACTGGACCAGAGTCCCAAACCTGACTGACAATCAGAACCACCAGAAGAACTTAAAAAATATGTCCCAGACCCACCTGAGCTTCCTGAATCTGAGTCTCTACGAGAGGGTGCTGGTATCTGGACTATTCAGAGGTTCCCAAATAATTCTGATGGGATGGAGAGTCCATGGTACTCAAACTCAGGGGAAGAAATGATTCCTGGATGTTGGTGTGGTCAGGGAAGGGTTCCAGGAGAAGCGCAAGCATGAGTGTGTGTATGTGTGTGTGTGTGTGTGTGTGTGTGTGTGAGAGAGAGAGAGAGAGAGAGAGAGAGTGTTGGGTGGGGGCATTTCATGCGGGAGTTGGGACAGGGACAACAGGAGTGCAGGCTCAGCAACAGGCCTGGGCAGCGTGTGTTTGGGCAAGGCAAAGCTGCTACCATCAGAGTGCAAAGACAGAAGTGAAGCCTCAGGGATGAGGCCAGAAAGTACTGTGGTTACCACGGAAGGCTCAGGGGCTAGCCTTCATCAAGCATTTATTATGCACTTACTACATGCTGGGCAGTTTTGCACACTGGGCGTTTAGCAGCGGATGGGCAGATGGGAGGAGGAATTTTAGTCATAGATAAAGGAGTGAGGAGACAATGCTGGACATGGGGCAGAGGTGTGCTCCTTAGAAGACAAGCAGAAATGGAGATGGGGAGCAGGCAGCTCTCTCTGGAGTAAGAACAATGCAGGCAAGGACAGCAAGCAGCACAGGCTCTGCTGAGGCAAGCTTTGCAGGGCCTATTGGTAGAGTATCTCCCAGGCCAGTGTGGCCAGGACAGAGCAAGTGAGAGGTCAGCGGGAGACAAGGCTGGGAGATGGGCAGGGCTGGGCGCCAGGAACCACACAGACCAAGGCACATGGGGGGCGGGTGGTGCTTAGATTGAAGTTGAAAGAAAACCTTGTGCTTCCCCAACCTCAGGATCCGGTCGAGTTGCAGACTGACTAGAGGGAGTCAGGCCCAAGAGGCGGACACAGGCGGGCTGACGGGGCTTCCGCTGCAGAAAGGCCTCCCCTCTTCTCCTCAGGCTTTTAATGGTCCTTCCTCTCCCCTCCCCTACCTTCTTCTCAAGCTCTCACGTTTCCCCTTGTCTTTCCAATGCTTGGTCTCAAAATCATCCTTGCTATATCTCTCCATGGAAAAGCCCAATCTGCCTGTGTAGCAATTCCCTGCAAGCACCTGCCTGTGCTCCCCAGAGGGGCACTATTTGGCCAGGTGACCGTGGGGCGGGGGTGGGGTGGGGTGGGGGGAGACATCCCAGGTCCTCAGGCACCCTCGCCACCTGCAGTTCCTACAAAGACATTGCTCCGAAGGTGGCTTTGTTCTGCAGGAAGGCAAATATGAGTGATTTGTCACCTTCACACTCACGATTTACCATACAATTGGCCCAATGCTGCAGCATTAAGAAACTTAATGTTTTTAAGCAAAAGTTAATTGATTGAAATTAGGTAGATGGCAACAGCTGTGGAATGGCAAAAAAAAAGTACTTATTTAACTGCTGAAGCTCAAGTTAAACTGGGGATGGCTTGCAAACCACTTAGTGCGGATTCACGGGAGTCATCCAAGCACTTGCGTGCCCCTGTGTGTGTGCGTGCGTGTGCGTGCATGTGAAGAGAGGTGGGCCTCCAGATTTCCAACATTCAGAATCTAAAGAGTCATCTGGTACAACTGTCCAAGCATGGCGGTATCCCCTCTGTCCTATCTTCAACCCTGGGATATGTAGAAAAGCCTCTTTTGACAGTTTTTTTAAAAATTATTATTATAAAAATTCTTTTGGAGACATTTAATTGTCTTTTCCACCAGAGCAGCAAGGTCAGTGAGAGGGGCCCAACGGGGAAGGGGGCCAAGACCCATATCATTATGAAGAGCATCAAATGCCAGAACCGTCTCCCCCTTCCCCATCTTGGAAGTTGACTTTTTGACCAAATCAATCTCGTCATCCTATTTTGGTGACACCACCCAAGAGCTAAGCCAGGCATTAGTAAAATTCAGTGCAAGGGGGCTCTAGCTATAGAGTCCATCATGTCCACTGTGCTGTGGTGAACGACTTATATACATGTAAGAAGCCACGCACGGTCCATGCCTGGAGCTCCTGCAGAACTCAGCCTGACCCTGTCCCGTGGGAGAAATAAACTCATTAGAACCCATAGATAATAATGCCCAATACTGCGCGTTTCAGCATGATTTCATACTTTCCCTCCTTTTGTCCCTACATATAAAAAGAAACCACAAAAGGTATTTACATAGTGAATCCCTTTTCAAATATTTTCCTTCAATCAAACCAAGGCCAGTTCCACAGACACTGAATTAATCACAGGTAGTTTCTTATAAACTCCAGCTTTCACTCTCTATTTTTCTGGATCTTCCTTCTCTTTTCCAGCCAATTCCTCCCTCTCTCTTACAACTCCTATGCTCCAGACACATCCTGGCTGTCTTTCTGCTCTCAACATGTCAAGGATTTGAGCCTACCTTTGAGTGGATCCTCTTTTGGTCCAGACTTTGGAATATTTGGTTTTACCTGATCATTCTGATTTCAGCCCGAATTTCACCTCCTCAGAGCCTTCCACCTGAACTAATCAGAACCTTCCTCCTTATGATTGCTTATTGATTGACTGCTTATATAATCGATAATTCCGTAATTATCTTCTTAGCGCTACCCAGTATTTTCATGTTTCTATTGATTCTGTGTCTGTTGTTACTTTAAAACGAGACTGAAAACTATGGCCTGTGGGTTAAATCCAGCCCATGAGCTATTTTTGGTATGGCCCAGAAGATAAGAATTTTTTTATATTTTTAAATGTCTGGGGGTCAAAAAGAAAAATAATATTGCATGGCAGGAAAATGATATGAAATTCAAATTTCAGTGCTCAAAATTGAAGGTTTTTATTAAGATATAATTGATATATAACATTATATTAGTTTCAGGTATATGGCATAATGATTTGGTATTTGTATAACATTGTGAAATGATCACGACATTAAGTCTAGTTAACATCCTCAAAATTAAAGTTTTATGGATGCACAGCCATGCCCATTCATTTCTGTATTGTCTGTGGCTGCTTTCGCAGCTGTCTGGGACAACAGCAGAGCTGAATGGTTGTGGCAGAAACTGTATGGACCACAAGCCTAATACATTTACTGTCTGACCCTTCATAGAACAGGTTTGCTGACTCCAGATCCAGAATGAGAGATACAAAAAAACAGAGACCCTGTCTTACTCTCTCCTCTTGCCAAAGTCCTTTCTCCATAGTATTTGTTGAATGAAATTGCTTTTCTCCTGGATGACTCTTAGCTTGCTCTTTAAGATTCAGCAGAGCCCCTACTTCCACAAGCCCTCTCTGACCATCCCCCCACCAAGTCTGGGGTGAGTCTCTCCCCTTGCGCTCCCCGGTATCATGAGCTATCACTGGCATAACACTTGGTAATAACAAGAGCTGACATTTGTTGAGTCTTTGCCATGGGTCAGAGCACCTTGTTACTGGCTTTGCTTGTATTTCCTTTGTCCTCACACATCCCAGTGAGGTAGCTACTATTATGATGCCCATTTTATAGATGAGGGAGTTGGAGGCACAGAGGTTACCAGCCCAAGGTTACACAGCATGTTGGTGACAAACAGAAATATGAGCTTGGGCAGTCTGACTCTTGTGCTTTTTTGTTCCCTTATCTGTCTCCCCACTCAGAGATGAGCTCCTTGGGTATGGGGCTATGCCTTCTTCATTTCTGTGTCCTAAGGCCTGATCAAGTAGGGACTAGAAATGATGGTTGAGTGAATCCATTTTTGCTGCACCAGAGACTCTTTGGCCTAATCCACCACATACATCTCGCTTCTTCCTCTTCCATTCATGCACACTTCATTCATTCAAACATGTCTTCCGCTTGAAGGTAGTCCGGGCCAATGCCAACATCTTCATTGGACACACAGAGAAATCAAGGCCCTGAGGGATTAAGGGAAATGCCTAAGACCAGTGAGTGGCTGAGTCAGAGTCAGAACACAGGAGTCTCGCCTGGAAGTTTCACCAGATCCAGCTCTTTGATCTATGGATGGAGAAACCGTCCTATTGGCAGGCAGATCAAGGGCACCCCTTTGGTTTTGTCTTGTGAAGTTCTTTGTTACCAAGAATTAAAACATGACCAACCCCCCCAGGCAATTTTTCTGTGATGTCCTTGACTGATTTCACCTGACAGGTGCTATCCAGGCACACGTTGCAATCAAATGCCAGGCTGCCCCTGCCCCCCTGCCCTGTTCCTCCTCCTCCCTCCCTCTTCCTGCACACATACTCCTGCCTCCAAGGGCACAGGCTTCCTGACCAGCCAGCCATGCTCTAAAGCACAAACAGGGTAGGAAATGAAAACCCCGGGAAGAGCAGATGATGCGGGCAGGAGGTGGAGGTACCTCCACTCAGTGTGATCTGCTCGGCTCCCCAGGCTGGCAAGAAAAACTTAAACATTATTTACTCAACCATGTGAGGGTTGAAACCAATATCTGCTGGCCATCTGTTCAGCCGAGTGACCCCTCGGAACTTCTTGCCCCCCCAACCCTGTGACGTCAGCATCATTTCTTCTCAACCATCTCGCTGCTTCATGGCTCTCTCTCTTCCCCCGAGGGTTGGCATGGGAAGGGGTGGGAAGGCTCTGTGGTGTGCAGGGACAGCACTGCAGAACTCATTCCAGACATGCAGCCGTGGAGGTTATTGTTAAACTTCCAGCACCTGGTGTTTGGGACTGCTTTGTCATATGAGGCTTCTTTCCTATTCAGTGAGGTTCAGTGGGAGCCCCACATCCTGCTTCATCCACTGCCAGTGGCCCTAGTTCTGACACCAACTAACGGTGTAAGCTTAGGCAAGTCCTGTCCTAGCTTCAGGTCTCAGTTTCCCTATTGAGTACACATGGGCATGGACCAGCTCCTCTTCAAGGTCTGTTTCAGCCATAATGTCTCCCCAGCCCCTCCTCTTTGGGGCATATACCCCATTTCTGACTCAGGACCCTCACACCAGACATTGCCAATTCTCCTCCTCCAGGGAGGCTCTATTCCCTGCTGCACCCATTTACCTGTATCGGTCAAAGATGGCTCCTCGCCATGATGCCTTCCTGTTACCTGGCAACCATTATCCCCATGCAGGGCTCCCCATGCACATACACACTCACACACACAGGGCCCGATGAGGGAGGAGACCTGGTAAGGCACAAAAGACAACTGTGTCTACTGGGCAGGAATCAGGATGCACAGGAAAAAGGTTCTGGTGCAAAGAGCATTGGGTTGAGAATAAGAAGAGGTGAGTTCCAGGGGCGCCTGGGTGACTCAGTCATTAGGCGTCTGCCTTCGGCTCAGGTCATGATCCCAGGGTCCTGGAATCGAGCCCCGCATCAGGCTTCCTGCCCAGCAGGAAGCTGCTTCTCCCTCTCCCACTCCCCCTGCTTGTGTTCCCTCTCACTAAATATCTCTCTGTCAAATAAATAAATAAAATCTTAAAAAAAAAGAAGAGGTGAGTTCCAACCCCCTATGCTGATGGCAGATTGCTGTGTGATTCTTTCCCACTCCAGGCCTCAGTTTCCCTATTTGTGTAGCAGGGCAGTGTGATTTCCTACCAGGTCCTCAACTAAAGTTCTTTTGCACAATAAAAGAATTGGGTCTTGGCATCTTGGGAAATATATGGAATGGAGCATAATTCTATAGCTATGGTCCCATCATGTTTATCTGCATGCAGAGGGGCTAAGGCAGTGGCTGAGGTCAATTAGGTACCAGGCCCATGAGCTCCAACTAATGGTGCGCTAGAGGTAGCTTGGCTCCTGAGAGCTGACTGTGTGCATCTCTTCCCAACTCCGTGTTCTGTGTTGGAAGCTTGAAATTGGCCATGGTGGGAGTGTTTACTCCATGGTAACTGGCAAACTCTACAAATCAGAGATTTTTTTTTTTTTTTGAGAGCCATTTTTACCTATGTATCAGCACGCCGACTACCTCCAGCCCCTTCAGACAGCGATTTCGCACAAAAGGCAGAGCCTCTCCTGAGTTTCCCCCAATGGTAGCCACACCCTTGTATCCTGCAGAGGGCATTCCACTGGCCACTTTCCTGCCAGGTGGGCCTCTAGGAATGCAGATCCAGAATGATGAAAGAAGAAGGGGAAGGGGCACTTGCTTCTAGAGATTCCTGTTTGTGGCAGCTGGGAGTAAATTACACAAAGACTAGAGCATTTATGTGCTATTTGGAAAGACACGTTAATACCAGGGTGTTAAAATATGTAAATAGCATAAACATGTACCACATCCTAATTACTGGTTTGCATTATCAAGTCATTTACTCTTTATGACATTTTACGACTCTTCAGCCGTGTCAGCAAACACTTAGCAGAACCTCCCACCATGGATGATGGAACACATTGCCCAGCCTCCTGCTACGGGGACACCAAGGGCTGAGGCAAAACAAAGCCTTCCTGTTCCAGGTGCCTGGGCTGTGGAGGAAGACGCCCATTGTCGGAGGTTCTCTTTGTGTGAACAACATATGTTCCTGCTTCCTGGCATTTTCTCTGTGGTTCTCTCATCCCACTTCTCACGGAGGCAGATTTATATGCCGGCTAATGAGAGCTGACATTTCTGGTGCTGGTTGCTACGATTGCTGCAGGAACTGAGCCTAGTGCAGGTGTCAACCAATCGCAATGGCGGTTTCCCTGAACGCTTCTTAAAGCAGCGTACAGTCACGACTGGAGAAGCTGCCTGCTCTGAGAGGCACCGTGACTTTCGGATTATCCAGCCTAGGTTCCAGCCTTGGAATCTGCCCGCTCTTTGGGCTCTCTGTCAGCTCCAAGGGAAGAAGGTTTCTTGTCGGAGCAGACGGGTTTGAATTTGATGGCTTCCTGGTTCTCTTTACAGAGTTCATTTAGACCAGAGGACTCTACACAGGAGGCACACACACCAGTTCCTGTTCATAGCTGCATTTTGCTTGGTCCCTAAAGAGTTATTTTTTTTTTAAAAATGATTTTCCTTGCCAGTTTTTTAAAAACTGGGACATTTCACATAAAAGTTCAGATTTCTCGATTTTCAGAAAAAATACAAAAACATTGCAATTCTTGTCTGATATAAGGTGGAAATCATCAGTTGGAGAGGTGTAGGGGTGGGTATAGGGGAGCAGCTATGAGAATGGCTTCTGGCTTCAATGGTCTGGGTTCAAATCTGGACTTAATTGCTGTGTGACTTTGAGCAATTCACTTAACCTCTCTGCTTCAGTCACTTCATCTATAGCAAAGGGGGAGGGGGACAATTCCCTAAGTCATCCAGTTATAAGCACTCAGAATAATACCTTGCACTTATTAAGGGCTATGTGAGATTTATTTATTATGACTAATGGCTGTTGCCTTTAGGTGGGGTGTGTTGTCCTCCTGTGTTAGACCCTGGAACTCTCCTGTGCTAAGACAGGAGACATGACCCAGGTTCTGACAAAGTTACCAGTAGTGGCAACATTGCAAGTGAGCAGGTGCGGTGGTATCCCTACGTATGGCCGGAACATGGAGGAGGAGGGGAAGGAACATTCTAATAGCGCCCCTCGCATTTTTAGCATCAGCTGTTTACATCCGTCAAGGTCCAGCATATTCTCCAAATGACAGGTTCACAGAGTGAATAATTCTGCACTGGAGGTTATTAAAGATCGGGGGTAGCTAGCAGGAAGAAGGGAACAGAGAGGTGAATGGGAACAATTTCCATTAAAATGGAGTTGAGAGACAAAAGGCACATGGAGAACTATTTTGAGCCGAAGGCAGGTGACACAGGATTCAAAATTTAATGAGCCTTAAATGCCATTGGATGAATATAGCTGGAGACGTACAGTTACATCAGAAAAGGCCCACACAGTTGCATGCTTTCCCATAATACTCAATTTTTTAACAGCTCCTTAGAACTAACAAGCTAAAACTCAGTCAAATGAGGGAGTCATAACTATTTGCAGCTAAGTGATCTTTCAGCTGCACAGGGAGAGGTAGCCCCCGCCTACCCGGCTGCTGGTGTGTCACCCTGTGCTTGGGGACACAGGCCTCCACGCTTACCTGAATGCCCACACCCCCCACACTCACCATTTGGAGGTACCCCCTGCGTCTTTGCCTCCTCTCCTCCAGGCCCTCGTTGGGATGCCACCTTCAGCTTCTCAGCGGGGTGGGTTCTGTCGTTGTCTGCGACAGTTGTGTTCCCTGCAGGGTGCTGCTGAGTGGCTGGGCTCTGGTAAAGGGCTTGCATTTGTCTCATGCGTAAACAGAGGGAGTCAAATTCATTTCACAGCTGAGGTTGTTAGCCTCTGACAAGACCAGGGAGTTTGGGAAAAATGAAGTCCCATCCTGCCTCTGAAACACATACTTATTCGGAAGTAAAGCCCCCACAATGCAGCGAGGATTCCCGAGGGCCTTTCTGGCTTCCCTTGCAAGTTCCCTGGCAGCGTTCCACATGTATTGGAGCTTTGCCACACAGACACGGGAGGTCAGGGTGTCTGGGGGCAATCACAGAGAGGGAGGAATGGAGACCTGGGGGCACACGGGAAGCCTCTCCTGCCCCTCCGTGCCCGACGCCCCCCAAGCCGCCCGTTCCTAAGCTTGTGGTCCACCCGCCCCCTCCTGTCCCAGCCACCAATGCTGCCCTTGCTTGGCTGTGACAGCCCTAGTCCCCAAAGCTTCAGCCATTCTTATGCCCGATTTTTGCCATATCCTTTGTGTCAGTAGCACTTAGTACATTCAAACACCTGTGTTAGCCTCAGCGTAAACAACAGTACCTGAAATCACAGGTCTGATGTGCCGGCTTTATTTTTTTCCACTATGCATGAAAATAAATACATAACCATCAACATGGAAAATGTCTCTGCATACCACCTAACACCCTCTTGTGAGCACCCAGCGATGAAGGCTTGATGCTTCTGGAACACTGCTCTAGAGGCAGTGGGAAGGACTTGTTACCCCAGAAACATCTGGAGGGGTCATGACACCAGGTTTGTGGCTGAGGGGGATTTGAATTCAGAGCCAAAGCTTGAAAGAACAACTCCTCTGGATATGGTTTGGAGATGTGTTTTTCTCTCCCACCAAAAGATTTGATTGGTCTTGAAAGATAAAGATATCAAGCATTTTAGGCTTAGAAATCCAATCAGGAAATTGAAACATAAGGAAGAATGGGGGAGGGGTAGGCTGGGAGACAGGCCACCAGTTTCCATCTAGGAGGGAGGAAAGGATGTTTTCCAAAGTAGCTCCCAGGAGCTGGCAAAAAGAAAAAAGAAAAAAAAAAGAAAATTCTTGTTGCCCTTCAGAGCCACTCTCCCTTGACCACATGACCACAAGGAAAAGGGTTTTAAGGCCTACATTAGTTTGCCAAAGTACCTCAGGAGCGCCTGGGTGGCTCAGTCATTAAGCGTCTGACTTCGGCTCAGGTCATGATCCCAGGGTCCTGGGATCGAGCCCCACATCAGGCTCCCTGCTCAGCGGGGAGCCTGCTTCTCCCTCTCCCACTCCGCCTGTTTGTGTTCCCTCTCTCACTGTCTCTCTCTGTCAAATAAATAAATAAAATCTTAAAAATTAAAAAAAAAAAAGTACCTCAGACAAGTTGGTTTAAACAAGAGAAGTGTATTTTCTCACAGTCTATGAGCTCAAAGGGTCAGCGGGGTTGGTTTCCTCCAGAGCCTCTCCTTGGCTTGTGGATGCCAGTCTTAACACGGTCTTCTCTCTGGACATGTCTGCATCCAGATATGTCCAGGACATGTCTGCATCCAGATATGTCCAGAGAGACATCCTCTTCTTATAAGGACACTGGTCACATTGGGGGAGGGCCCAACCCCATGATCTCACTGAACCTGAATTACCTCTTACATCCAAAAAAGGTCAAATTCTGAGGTACTGAGGGTTAGGACTTCGACGTATGAATTTGGGGGGGACTCAAGATCTTTGGAATCAAGGAAATGAAATGTTGAAATGTTGTGTTAGAGCTCCATTTGGCTGCCTTAAGTGATGGGATTGTTGTATGGCCACCTAAGCCTGAGGAGAATAGGAATCTCTTGGCATCCCAGAAAAGGCTGTTGTCAGCACTTTGGGCCAACAAGCTTGCAGGCACCTGGTGTCACAGGCTCTTCCCTTACAAGAGACACTCTGGACCATTCACATTATTCTTCTCTGCTCTGAGCTTCTGTGTCTCTGCTTCTCTTTGTGGCTCCACTCACCTCCCTAATCACTGGCAGCCAACTGGGCCACTCCCTAATTCCTGATTCACATTCCAGACTGAACAGTCTGGTCTCCCTGATGACTCTGCCACAGCTTTTTCTCACACCTAGCAATCCCATACTTCCCTGGTCCCCTGATGAATGGGTCAGCATCTCATCCCAGGCCTAATCATGGTGGTCAGGCCTGCTTTCTTGTGAAGGTGACAGTGACTGGCCGATAGCACTACTGATAGAGAGGGAAAATATCTGGAGGTATTTATTAATCAAGGTTTCCCCCTCCTAGATATTTCCTGATATCTCATAGCCCTCCCCATTAGGCAGGAAGCCATGGACCATCCAGTCTTCAAGAGAGGGGCGTCACATCAGGATCAACGAGCAAAGGAATCTGATTTATAAGCAAGGTTCAGGCTTAAAACAGATTTAGAAGAATATTTGGTAGTTTCAGGCAGATTTTGCTGCCCCTGAAGATATAAAACTTCTCTAGTCTGGAAGAGAGAGAGAGAGAGAGATTTGGATGGGAATAAAGGGGGATAGAAGCTGGTGTCTTCCTAAGAAGAGCTCTTCCACCCTAGGAGATCTGAGACCAGAGGAGACTCCCACTCCCTTCTTGGGGCCTCTCCCTAGGAATTCCCCAGTACCCAGCATGGAGAAGGAGCAGTAGAGGTGAAAGCCACAGGGCATGTCTAGGCAGAAAGGGCACACACAGCCCACCAGCGTTTGTTGGGGTTTCAGAGTCGGGTTGGAGAGCAGCCATTCCTATCCCTCTCCTGTTCCCTGCCTCTCCCTCGCCACCCCTCCCCACTTTGTGAGGAATACACAAGTAGTTAAGAGCAGAAGCCAGACTGGGAGAGGCCCTAAGGTCAGGAGTGAAGGGTTTCGGGGATTGGGGGGATGGGGTAGCCGGGTGATGAGTATTAAGGAGGGCAGGTGTTGTGATGAGCACTGGGTGTTATACGCAACTAATGGATCATTGAACACTACATCAAAAACTAATGACGTACTATACAGTGGCTAACTGAACATGATAAAAAATAAATAAAATTAAAAAAATAAAATGAAATAAAATACAGAGCTAATAAAAAAAAAGGAATGAAGGATGACACAGTCACAGCTGAGAATCAGTCAATACTGTACACTTCTTTAGAGGACACCAGCATGAATCAGTGACAACCAAGGACCAGATACCCCACCCATTAGCCCTGCCCCTAGCAGTTAGCAACAATCCTGGGGGGGAAAGGAAATCTCAAATTAACTGAGTATAATTTTCTTCTACCTAGTTGAAAGGAGACAAATAATGATGATGAAGTTCAGTGTATCAGTTTCCTTTGCTGCTGTAACAAACACCACAAATTTAGTGCTTGAAACAACACAAATTCTTACAGTTCTGAAGATTAAAAGTCTGATACTGTTTCTGAATGGGCTAAAACCAAGATGTCTACAGGACTGTATTTCTTTTGAAGATTCTAGGGGAGAATCTGCTTCTTTGACTTTTTTAGCTTCTGCAGGTCTCCCCAAATCAACTTGAGGCCTCTTCCTCCATCTTCAAAGCCAGTAATGGCAGGTCAAGTCCCTCAAATCTTGTATCACTCCGATGTTCCAGAGTCACATCTCCCTTTCTGCCTCCCTATTCCACTTTCCATAAGTTTCCTTACGCTTATGATTACATTGGGCCCACCTGCATAATCCAGAATAATCTTATAGTCAGCTGTTAAGCAACCTTAATTCCATGTACAAATTAAAGTCCCCTTTGCCATATGGTCACAGCCTCTGGGGACAAGGATGTGAATATCTTTTAGGGGCCATTGTTCTGCTTTTCACATTTAGTGAATAGGTCAGTAAATATATATTTCTTGCCCACCTGAGTTGGTGGCCTGAAATTGTGGTCATGACACTGGTGTGTCTAATACAAAAAGAGACTCTGGTTTTCAGGTTCAAGATGAGGAAGTGTCATGAGTTTTCATCCTTGCATGACTTTGCTATAAGAAACAGGGTCAGACCAACAACTGGACCCAAACTTGGGGAGAGAGACTTGAACTCAAGGGTCATGAAATCATAGAATCTTAGAGCTGTAAATACCTGGGGTTGGGAGGTCTCTCACACGGGCCAGGAATATGCTTCATATCATTTCACTTCCATTTTCGCCTCCACCATCTGGTCCACAATTTCCCTCCTCTGCCAGCCTCCTAGGTCCACTGCCTGTTTTTGTTTTCCTCGTGGTCATTTCCCCACACAGTGGTCAGAGAGATCTTCGAAAGGGACCAATCAAATTGCAGAACTTTCTGTGCTCAAAGCCCTCGAAGGGCTCCCCTCTCCTTGTAGGATGCACTCCAGACTCTGTTCCATGGCCCATACAGCCATGTCATGTGATGCCATCTGTCTCTCCTCCAGCACTCTTCCCCTCTTCTGTTTTCTAGCAAACTTGATCTTTCTCTGTTCTTCGTTCACGTCAGGCTGGTCCTCATCCTGGGATTTGAGACATGCTATTCCCTTTAACTGGAAATGCTCTTCCCTAGATCTTTCTGTGGTTCTCTTCCTCACCTCATTCAGGTCCCTTTTTCAGATAGGCCTTCCCCAGGCACCCTCTGCCCCCCTTTGGTGTCCTTTATCACAAGTACCACCAGCTATGACATGTGTTTTCTCCTTTCTCTTCTGTCCCCTCTAGAATATAAGCTTCAAGAGAGCCAGGACCCTGGCAGCTTTATTGATCCTCATTTATCCCACCCATCCAGCACATTGCCTGGCACATGAAAGAGTCTCAATAAATATTTGTCAAATGAATGAATGAATGAATGCCCAGTCGGCCCCAAGTACCACTCTGAGAAGCCACCTTTACCAGGGACTAGTGCACCATGTTGTTAATAAATTGAACACCTATTTCATTCAGAATTAGAAAAACCATTTCTATCAACAGAAGATGCTTGCAAATTCTGTCCACAGTAAGGACTTCCCATGGTAGGTACTGGGAGACACTCGACCTCCCTGAGGTTGGGGAAGACTAATCGCATGTCAGGACTGTGATAGGTACCCAGAGGGAAGCAAAGATGAACATAACATGGCATCTTCCCACAAGGAAATTATAGAAGGGGAGGGCAAGATAGACACATACGCACATTTTGTTTTGTTTTGTTTTCCTGAAGCAGAATGACATAAAACATAAAATATGAATAAACCTCAGAAGGAACAAATGAACTTTGGTGACTTTGCTCTCTGAAATGGTGGCCTGTGTCTTCTGTCGATTGATTTCAACCAGAGGACGTTAATTATATTGCTTAATTACACCAGCATTTTTTTTTTTTAGCATTAATTCCCCACTGGGTTCCTGATATTTGCCTTACATTATTGCCAAGCACTGGAGAGGAGCAACAAACACAAGAAGGCTCTTAATATTTGGAATTCTCAGCCCTGCTGTGAGTTATTTGCCTTTCCATTTGGAGATGGAGGACGCAAACCCTTCATCTGTTCCCTCGACCTGTGAGCCGGGCTGTAGGAAAAAGGAGGGCTGGAATACAGTGGCGAGGCATCCAGAGGACATTCTTGGCTTTGCAAGACACCAGAAGATTTCTCTTTTGACCCTCTCAACCTTCACATGAAGGAAATCATGGCTCCTCTATTTTACAAATGAGGAAACTGGGGCATAGACTGGAGAAGTGCTTTATTTGCCTATAGTTAAGACAATCAGGGCAAAGGTGGGATTAGAACTCACATCTGCAAACTCCAAGCCTAAAGTGTTTGCAACTAAACATGAACTTTTCACCAGGATATTTACGCTTGTGCCAAGTCACACAACACACTGCATAACTTATCCTTAACAAATATTATTTTTTCCTATTGACAGCTTTAGGTTAGCATATGTGTTTAATTAACATTTCTAATTAAAACCATAATGTGTAAAAATAAAAAATGTCTTTATATCTGTAAATGATGCCAATCTGGACGTGCTAGGTAAATTATTTTAATTTTCCTGGTGAGATCATCTGATAAAATTTTATAAAATGGAACCGGTGGGAACAAGTCGAAAGCTCCTAGCCAGCTCTCCACCAAGGCTCAGATCAGGGAGCAGGGGGTGCTCTAAAGGGCCTTTTTGGATCTGGGATAGACAAGTACATTCTCTAGGGCAACATGTGTGTTCTCCTTAAGAAATTCACTTGGAGGAGACAGGTGATTGGATGGTATGGAATGTAAGAGAGGACTTTGCTGCCACATGGCAAAGAGAGGGAAAAAAACCTATAAAGAGATGGTTGTAAAGTGGAGGACATTTTAAATAGGAATGGCTTTGATTTGTTATTCTATTTCCACATGGCCCAAAAGAGGACTAAGAGCAGGTTATGCCACTCATTTATGAACACGCATGGTGGATTGCTCTTGCCTGCGGTAAGATTTCCCAAAACCTTAATCATTGCACAATTGTTGTGATATCCTAGAGCTACGTGTCCTATTGTTCACCTAATTTTTTACTTTTAATTGAGTCATTCCACTTAAATAAATTCATGTACAAAGGAACTTTCACATCACTATCACAAACAGAAAACCAGTATAAATAATATGTATATGTGTACATATTAAAATAACTCCTAGGGGCGCCTGGGTGGCTCAGTTGGTTAAATGTCTGCCTTCAGTTCAGGTCATGATCTCAGGGTCCTGGGCTGAGCCCCACTTTGGGCTCCCTGCTCCGTGGGGAGTCTATTTCTCCCTCCCCTTCTGCTCCTGTTTGTGCTTTCTCGCTATCTCTGTCAAATAAATAAATAAAATCTTAAAAAATAACTATGAAAAATAAATAAAATAAGTAACTACTAAGAAATGATTGTGGGACTCCAATAACCATCTCCTCTGCTGTTCATGGCCTGTGTACCATGCTTTAGAATTCATTGGACTCCACTCTACCAGAACATCTTCACAAATAATTGATAGAATTTTGAAAATTTATAACTTGGTAATGGTAGTCTTAAATTCATAATTGAATTGGTAGAAAATTCATAACTGAAAAAGTTGTGATAAATGAAGTAGACTTCAAAAAACAAAAGACATAATATAAGTATATCTTCCCTTCAATTGTTCAGCTAGAGCTACACATGTGTATCTTCCCTCCCCCCATCCCTGAGTGTGCAAATTTACTGGGGTCTTCAAAAGCCCCCAAGATATCACAAGCCCTTTAAATCTCAAGCCCTGGAGGATTCCTCTGGAGAAGTCCACCATCCCAGATCTCATGGTCCCTCCAAGCTATTCTCTGTTGTTCCTTTCCCAAGCGTGGAATGCATGACTCTCTCTCTGCTGAGGTTGGGATAGGAGTCCCTGCCTTCCTTCTCCTGCTATCCTCAAAGACAGCCCTCTCACTTTGTTCTTTCAACACTAGAATTTGGTGGCCCATCAAACTCAGAACAGAAAACATTAGCAACCAAGCTTGTAAATAACATGTGTGTGAAGGGACACATTCCTCTTTGTATGAGGGCAGATTGGGCATGATCTGCCTGGAAGTGAAGGTAAACCATATTTCGTCCTTCCACTGCAGCAGGAAGAAAAAGAAGCTAACCCTCCATAATACAATAAGCTGTGTATTCGTGTACTGCTAATATAATCCATTTGATTGTTAGGGAGGCATCCTATGTGTCAAGCATATCATCTCACTTCATCTACACACCAGCCATGAGGTGCACAAACAAGGACATGGAAGCTCAGAGAAGCTGAGCAAGGAGTCCACAATTACCCAGTTTGTCAGTAAGGGGAAGAATCAGGATTTGGATCTAGCACTACTTTGCTAGTGGTGGTTTGTGGATCATAAGCACCTTGCAAACTGCAAATAACTGTACAGATATCAGACTCATTACTGTTTTTCTAAGGATGACTCTAATTATTCTCACTTGCAGATAAGGAAAATGAGATAAGTGATGTTTTTCCTGATAAATCAGTCCACACCAGTGTTAAAACTTGAGTCCCTCTGTCCAGTGGTGCCCGTTGTGGTTACTGATGCCCAAGCTAAAGGAAAAGACATTGGAAATGCCTAATTCTTTTCTAATTATAAAGGAATATGTGGCAAAGATAATACTGATAACCCCCACAATGGCAGGGCAGGTTATTTCATACATTGCAGGTGGAGAGCCATTGGGACATTCTTTCTGGAGGGCAGTGTGGTAGAGTACGTTACACTTTTTAAGAGCATAGAACCCATGACCTAGTAATGCCACTGCTCAATAGCTGTCTTGGGGCAATCCTTTCCCACATACTCAAAGAGGCACATACTCAAAGAGGCACAACCAAGAAAGTTTGTAGAGCAGAAACTCAGAAATGATGAGCCGCATTTTATCCAAAAAGAGAATGGTTGAATATATGCATTACATTGATACTGTGGAGTCTCATGCAGGCATTAAAAAATGAGGGGCTAGAACTCCATGAGAGCACCAAAAGCTTTCTGAGATGCATGGGTAAGATGGGACAACTACAGAATAATAAGTATGTATATACCTCTGTAAGAGAATATGATCTAGGGCACCTGGGTGGCTCAGTTGGTTAAGCAACTGCCTTCAGCTCAGGTCATGATCCTGGAGTCCCGGGATCAAGTCCCGGGATCGAGTCCCGCATCGGGCTCCCTGCTCAGCAAGGAGTCTGCTTCTCCCTCTGACCCTCCCCCCTCTCATGTGCTCTCTCTCTCTCATTCTTTCTCTCAAATAAATAATTAAAATCTTGAAAAAAAAAAAAGAGAATATGATCTGGAAAGACATGAATCAAATGATGACACTAGGGTTAAGCTGGTCAACTGGCAGGTGGAAGATGGAGTGAAATTTTTGTACTCTTTTATTTCTCTTTTTAAAGTGAGAATGTTCACATTACTTATGTAACTAAAAAACAAAAATTAATAATGTTCATTTAGATAATTTTAAAATACAGTATGTAGGTCAGTTATAAGGAAGAAAATTATAAATTAACACCCAAAGATAATCATCACTAACATTTAGCATTATGTCTTTTTTTTTGCTTATACACACACATTTGATTTTTTATATAATTGGGAACTGATATATCTGTAATTTTACTAAATAAGGTATTTCCTGTGTCATGGCAGTTTTCTTTTAAGTTTATTTAATAGTTTTAAGTGACAAATTTTACTTTGATGCAGTTACTATTTTAAAAATTTTTTATTGAGATAAAATTCACAAAACTTAAACGTTACCAATTTAACCACTTTGAACTGTACAATGCAGTTGTTTTTCGTGTCTTTTGCAACCGCCACTGATAATTCCACAACATTTTCAATACCTAAAACAGAACCTTCATATCCATTAAGAATTCATTTCCATTCCTCCATCCCTCCAGTCCCTGAAAACCACTAATCTTCTTTTCTATGGAAATGTCTATTCTGGACATTTCATGCAAATGGAATCATACAATATGTGCTCTTTTATGACTGGCTTCTTTCACTTAACATAATGTTTTTAAGATTCATCCACAGTGAAGCATGTATCAGTACTTCAATTTCATTTTATTGCCAAATAATATTTCATTGTATGGATATACCACATTTCATTTATGCATTCATCAGTTGATAAACATTTGGATTATTTCCATTGTTTGGCTATTATAAACAATGCTACTATGATCATCTGTGTGCAAGTTTTTGTGTGGCCATATAATTTCAATTATTTTGGTTATATATCTAAAAGATTGGAATTGCTTGGTCATATGGTAACTCTATGTTTCACTTTTTGATAAACCACCAAAATGTTTTCCTAGGTGGTTGCACCATTTACATTCTTACAAGCAACATACAAAGGCTCTGATTTCTTCCTGTCCTTGCCAACACTTGTTATTTTCCATTTCTGTAATGTTATATATACTAGTGTGTATGAAATGGTATCTCATTGTGATTTTGATTTGCATTTCCCTGATGACTTATATTAAGCATCTTTCCATGTGTTTGTTGACCACTTGCATGTCTTCTTTAGGGAAATGTCTATCAAGTCCTTTGTCCATTTTTCAGTTAGGTTATTTGTCCTTCAGTTGCTGAGTTATAAGAGTTCTTCATATATTCTGAATATTAGCTCTTTATCAGATACATAGTTTGCAGATATTTTCTCCCATTCTGTGAGTCGTCTTTTCATTTTTTATTGTACCCTGAATGCACAAAAGTTTTCTATTTTATGAAGTCCAAATTAGTTATTTTTTCTTTGGTTGCTTGCTTTTTTGGTATCATATTTAAGAAAATGTTTGCGTAATCCAAGGTCACAAAGATTTATCTTTCCTTTTAAGAGTTTAATAGTTTTAGCTCTTAAATTTTAAACTTTTATCCATTTTAAGTTAATTTGTGTATATGGTATGAAATAAGGGGCAAATTCATTCTTCACGTGTGGAGAATTTTCCCAATTCCATTTATTGGAAGGACTTCCCTTTCCAAACTGAATGGTCTTGACACTCTTGCAGATGTATCTGGGTTCTCAATTCTATTTCATTTATATGTAAGTCTACCTTTATGTCAGTGCCATGGTGTTTTGATTACTGTAGCTTATAGTGAATTTTGAAATCCAGAAGTATGAGTTCTACATCTTTGGCCTTCTTTTGTGAAGTTATTTTGGCTACTCTGGGTCCCTTGTACTTCCATATGAATTTTAAGATCAGCTTGTCCATTTTCACAAACATGATTGGAAATTTGGTAGAGATTGCATTGAATCCATAGAGTAATTTGGAGAATATTGCCATTTTGACAATACTAAGTATTCCAATCCATGAATGTCTTTCCATTTATTTAGGTTTTCAAAAAAATTCTTTCAAAAATGTTTTATAGTTTTCAGTGTATATGACTTACACTTCCTGGGGCATCTGGGTGGCTCAGTCAATTAACAGCCGACTCTTGGTTTCTGCTCAGGTCTTGATATCAGGCTTCTGAGATCTAGCACTGCACTGGGCTCTGTGCTCAGCAAGGAGTCTGCTTCTGGATTCTCTCTCTCCCTCTGACTCTGTCCCTCCCCGCCCCCCACTGGTGTGCGCTCTCTCAAATAAATAAATAAATCTTTAAAAAATCTTACACTTCCTTGATTAAATTTGTTCCTAAATATTTTAAATTTTATGCTACTGTAAATAGAACTGTTTTCTTAATTTCATTCTAGGATTGTTCATTGTTCATGCATTGAAATACAACTGATTTTTACATATTGATCTTGTATCCTGCAGCTTTGCTGAGCTCATTTATTAGTTCTAATAACTATTTTATGCATTCTCTAGAGTTATCTTTAAATGAGATGTCATCTGCAAATAGAAATAGTTATACTTCTTCCTTTCCAATTTGGATGCCTCTTATTTCTTGTTCTTGTCTAATTGTCCTGGCTAGAACTTTCAGTACAATTTGAATAGATATGATGAGAGCAGAAATCCTTGTCTCGTTCCTGATCTTAGAGGGAAGCATTTGCAGTCTTTGTCTGTTAAGTATGATGTTAGCTGTGGGTTTTTCATAGATATCTTTTATGAAATGGAGGAATTTCCCTTCTGTTCCTAGTTTGTTGAGTGTTTTTATTGTGGAGTGTTGGATTTTGTCAAATGCCTTTTCTGCATCAATTGAAATGTTCATGTGGGTTTTTCCCTCTGGTTCTATTAAGGGAATGTACCACATTGATTGATTTTCTTATGTTAAAAAACTTTTGTCTTCCTTGGATAAATCTTGGTCATGGTGAATAATCCTTTTTATATACTACTAGATTCAGCTTGCTAATTTTTGTTGAAGATTTTTGCATCCGTATCCATAAGGGATATTGGTCTGTAGTTTTATTGTGATGTCTTTATTTGGCTTTGGTATTAGGGTAATGCTAATCTCAGGATGAGTTAGGCAGTGTTTCTTTCTCCTCTATTTTTTGAAAGAAGTTGAGAGGGACTGGTGTTGATTTTTCCTTAAACATTTGGTCCTGGACTTTTTTTGTTGTTGTTGGAAGTTTTATTATTATTATTATCATTATTACTACTACTATTACTACTACTATTTCTACTCACTCAATCTCTTTATTTATTATAGATCTATGCAGATGTTCTATTTTTTGTTCAGTCAGTTTTGGTAATTTGTATGTTTTTAGAAATTTGTTCATTTCAGTTGTTGCCTAATTCCTTGGCATATGGTTGTTCATAGTATTCTCTTATAATCCTTTCTTATTCCTGTAAGGTCAGTAGTAATGTCCTTCTTTTCCTTCCTCACTCTGGTAATTTGAGTTTTCTCTTTTTTTCCTTGGTCAGTCTAGCTAAAGTTCTGTCCATTATTTTGATCTTTTTAAGAATCAACTTTCAGGTTTGTTCATTTTCTCTATTGTTTTTCTAGACTCTATTTCATTTATCTCTGCTCTAATCTTTATTATTTCCTTCCTTCCATTTGCTTTGGGTTTAATTTGTTCTTATTTTTGCCCTTTCTTAAGGTTGAAGGTTAGGATATTAATTTTGGATTTCTTTTTGATTGTAGGCATTTACATCTATAAACTTCCCTCTGGCACTGTTTTTGCTACATCCCAAAGGTTTTGGTACATTATATTTTCATTTTTTTCATTTCTTAAGTATTTTCTAATTTCCTTAGTGACTTGTGACTTTGATTCATTGGTCATCTAGGAACATGTTATTTAATTTCTACCTATTTATGAATTTTCCAGATTACTTTCTGTTTTGATTTCAGCTTAATTCCATTATAGCCAGAGAAGATATTTTGTATAATTTCAATTTTTAAAATTCACTGTGCTCTAACATGTTTCTCCTAGAGAATGTGCTCTAACACATTGTGCCCTAACATATTGTCTATCTTGGAGAATGTTCCATATGGATATGAGAAGAATGTATATTTTGTTACTGTTGGGTGTAGTGTTCGATAGGTGTCTTGTTAGTTCTGGCTGTTATATATTACTGTTCAAATCTGCTATTTTCTTGATGATCATCTTTCTGCTTGTTCTCTCCACTGTCAAAAGTGGACTATCAATGTCTGACTATTAGAACTGTGTATTTCTCCCCTCTTTTTTTTTTTAATTTTGCTGTTGTTTTTATTGTTATGTTAATCACCATACATTACATCATTAGTTTTTGATGTAGTGTTCCATGATTCATTGTTTCTGCATAACACCCAGTGCTCCACGCAGAACATGCCCTCCCTAATACCCATCACCAGGCTAACCCATCCCCCCACCCCTCTAGAGCTCTTAGTTTGTTTTTCAGAATCCATCATCTCTCATGGTTCATCTCCCCCTCCGATTTACCCCCTTCATTCTTCCCCTCCTGCTATCTTCTTTTTTTTCTCTTAACATATATTGCATTATTGTTTCAGAGGTACAGATCTGTGATTCAACAGTCTTGCACAATTCACAGCGCTCACCATAGCACATACCCTCCCCAATGTCTATCACCCAGCCACCCCATCCCTCCCACCCCCCACCACTCCAGCAACCCTCAGTTGGTTTACTGAGATTAGAAATTCCTCATATCAGTGAGGTCATATGATACGTCTTTCTCTGATTGACATTTCACTCAGCATAACACCCTCCAGTTCCATCCACAACATGCAAATGGCAAGATCTCATTTCTTTTGATGGTTGCATAATATTCCATTGTGTATATATACCACATATTTTCTATCCATTCATCTGTCGCTGGACATCTTGGCTTTTTGCACAGTTTGGATATCGTGAACATTGCTGCTATAAACATTGGGGTGTACGTACCCCTTCAGATCCCTACATTTGTATCTTTGTGGTAAATACCCAGTAGTGCAATTGCTGGATCGAATGGTAGCTCTATTTTCAACTGTTTGAGGAACCTCCATACTGTTTTCCAGAGTGGCTGCACCAGCTTGCATTCCCACCAAAAGTGTAGGAGGGTTCCCCTTTCTCCACATCCCCGGCAACACCTGTCGTTTCCTGACTTGGTAATTTTAGCCATTCTGACGGGTGTGAGGTGGTATCTCATTGAGGTTTTGATTTGGATTTCCCTGATGCCAAGTGATGTTGAGCACTTTTTCATGTGTCTGTTGGCCATTTGGATGTCTTCTTTGGAAAAATGTCTGTTCATGTCTTCTGCCCATTTCTTGATTGGATTATTTGTTCTTTGTGTGTTGAGTTTGATAAGTTCTTTATAAATTTTGGATACTAGCCCATTATCTGATATGTCACTTGCAAATATCTCCTCCCATTCTGTCGGTTGTCTTTTAGTTTTGTGGACTGTTTCTTTTGCTGTGCAAAAGTTTTTATCTTGATGAAATCCCAGTAGTTCATTTTGGCCCTTGCTTCCCTTGCCTTTGGCGATGTTTCTAGGAAGAAATTGCTGTGGCAGAGGTCAAAGAGGTTGCTGCCTGTGTTCTCCTTTAGGATTTTGATGGACTCCTGTCTCACATTTAGGGCTTTCAACCATTTGGAGTCTATTTTTGTATGTGGTGTAAGGAAATGGTCCAGTTTCATTCTTCTGCATGTGGCTGTCCAATTTTCCCAACACCATTTGTTGAACAGACTATCTTTCTTCCATTGGACATTCTTTCTTGCTTTGTCAAAGATTAGTTGACCATAGAGTTGAGGGTCCATTTCTGGGCTCTCTATTCTGTTCCATTGATCTATGTGTCTGTTTTTGGGCCAGTACCATACTGTCTTGATGATGACAGCTTTGTAATAGAGCTGGAAGTCCGGAATTGTGATGCCGCCAGCTTTGCTTTCTTTTTCAACATTCCTCTGGCTATTCGGGGTCTTTTCTGTTTCCATACAATTTTTGGATTATTTGTTCCATTTCTTTGAAAAAAGTGGATGGTATTTTGATGGGGATTGCATTGAATGTGTAGATTGCTCTAGGTAGCATTGACATCTTCACAATGTTTCTTCTTCCAATCCATGAGCATGGAACATTTTTCCATTTCTTTGTGTCTTCCTCAATTTCTTTCATGAGTATTTTATAGTTTTCTGAGTACAGATCCTTTGCCTCTTTGGTTAGATTCATTCCTAGGTATCTTATGGTTTTGGGTGCAATTGTAAATGGGATCGACTCTTTAATTTCTCTCTTTTCTTTTTGTTGTTGGTGTGTAGGAATGCCACTGATTTCTGTGCATTGATTTTATATCCTGCCACTTTACTGAATTCCCATATGAGTTCTAGCAGTTTTGGGGTGGAGTCTTTTGGGTTTTCCACATAAAGTATCATATCATCTGCAAAGAGTAAAGTTTGACTTCCTCTTTGCCGATTTGGATGCCTTTGATTTCTTTTTGTTGTCTGATTGCTGTGGCTAGGACTTCTAATACTATGTTGCATAGAGGCGGTGATAGTGGACATCCCTGCCGCATTCTTGACCTTAGGGGAAAAGCTCTCAGCTTTTCCCCATTGAGAATGATATTCGCTTTAGGTTTTTCATAGATGGCTTTTATGATATTGAGGTAGGTACCCTCTATCCCTATACTCTGAAGAGTTTTGATCAAGAAAGGATGCTGTACTTTGTCAAATGCTTTTTCTGCATCTATTGAGAGGATCATATGATTCTTGTTCTTTCTTTTGTTCATATATTGTATCACATTGATTGATTTGCAGGTGTTGAACCAAACTTGCAGCCCAGGGATAAATCCCACTGGGTCATGGTGAATAATCCTTTGAATGTACTGTTGGATCCTATTGGCTAGTATTTTGGTGAGATTTGTGACCTAGGATGTGATCTATTCTGAAGAATGTTCCATGGGCACTACAGAAGAATGTGTATTTCGATGCTTTGGGATGGAATATTCTGAATATGTCTGTGAAGTCCATTTGGTCCAGTATGTTGTTTAAAGTCTTTATTTCCTTGTTGATCTTTTCCTTAGATGATCTGTCCATTTCAGTCAGGGGGGTGTTAAAGTCCCCCACTATTATTGTATTGCTGTCAATGTGTTTCTTTGCGTTTTTTATTAATTGCCTTATATAATTGGCTGTTCCCATGTTAGGGGCATAGATATTTACAATTGTTAGATCTTCTTGTTGGATAGACCCTTTAAGTAGGATATAGTGTCCTTCTTCATCTCTTATTACAGTCTTTGGTTTAAAATCTAATTTGTCTGATATAAGGATTGCCACCACAGCTTTCTTTTGGTGTCCATTAGCATGGTAAATGGTTTTCCACCCCTCACTTTCAATCTGGAGGTGTCTTTGGGTCTAAAATGAGTCTCTTGCAGACAGCATATTGATGGGTCTTGTTTTTTAATCCAATCTGATAGCCTGTGTCTTTTGATTGGGGCATTGAGCCCATTTACATTCAGGGGAACTATTGAACGATATGAATTTAGTGCCATTGTATTGCCTGTAAGGTGACTGTGACTGTATATTGTCTGTGTTCCTTTCTGGTCTATGTTGCTCTTAGGCTCTCTCTTTGCTTAGAGGACCCCTTTCAATATTTCTTGGAGGGTTTGTTTCATATTTGCAAATTCCTTTAGTTTTTGTTTGTCCTGGAAGCTTTATATCTCTCCTTCTATTTTCAATGACAGCCTAGCTGGATATAGTATTCTTGGCTGCATATTTTTCTCGTTTAGTGCTCTGAAGATACCATGCCAGTCCTTTCTGGCCTGCCAGGTCTCTGTGGATAGGTCTGTTGCCAATCTAATGTTTCTACCATTGTAGATTACATATCTCTTCTCCCGAGCTGCTTTCAGGATTTTCTCTTTGTGTCTGAGACTCCTAAGTTTTACTCTTAGATGTTGGGGTGTTGACCTATTTTTATTGATTTTGAGAGGGGTTCTCTGTGCCTCCTGAATTTTGATGCTTGCTTCCTTCCTCACATTAGGGAAGTTCTCTGCTATAATTTGCTCCAATATACCTTCTGCCCCTCTCTCTCTTTCTTCTTCTTCTGGGATCCCAATTCTTCTAATGTTGTTTCATCTTATGGTATCACTTATCTCTTGAATTCTGACCTCGTGATCCAGTAGTTGTGTATCTCTCTTTTTCTCAGCTTCTTTATTTTCCATCATTTGGTCTTCTATATCGCTTATTCTCTCTTTTGCCTCATGTATCCTAGCAGTTAATTCCCCCATTTTTGATTGCACCTCATTCATAGCCTTTTTGATTTCGACTTGGTTAGATTTTAGTTCTTCTATTTCTCCAGAAAGGGTTTCTCTAATAACTTCCACGCTTTTTTCAAGCCCAGCCAGTATCTTTAAAATCATGATTCTGAACTCTAGGTCCAACATCACACTAATGTCTGTATTGAGTAGATCTCTGGCATATGGTACTACGTCTTGTTCTTTTTGGTGAGGTGATTTTTTTCTTCTTGTCATTTAGTCCAGAGGAGAATAGATGAATGAGAGAACAAAATGCTAACAGGTTAACAATGTCCCCAGAAAATATATTCTGAACAAACCAGAAAAGACCTGAAACCAGAGGAAAAGAAAGGGAAAGAAAGAAAAAAGAAAGAGAAAAAAAAGAAAAAGATAAAAACAAACAAAAACAGAACAAAACAAAAAAAACAGAATATGATCAAATATGATCAGGCTGATGCATAGATCAGTGCCACACACTAGATTTTGTGTGTATTTTGGTCTGTTAGAAGAAAGTGCCTCCTAAAATTTTAAGTAAAGACTTATATATGTACAAAATAAGGGTTGATACAATGAAGGGATGGAATATGACTGTAAAGATGAAAATTATAAAAAATTTTAAAAAAGGAATTGATAAGAAGGTGTTTGAAAAAAGAAAGAAAAGGATAAAAAAAAGGAAAGAAAGAAAGAAAAAAAAAGGGGAGAGAATGTGATCAGGCCGGAGACTAGAACAAAGCCATACACTAGAGATTTAGGGTATATTTTGATATGTTAGAAGAAACTGTACCTCAAAATTTTAAAGAGAACAACATATATATATATATATATATATATATATATATATATATATATGCCAAAAATAAGGGTAAGTACTATGAAGGGATAGAATATGACTCTAAAAATGAAAAATAAAAATGTTTTTTTAAAAAAAGGGATTGATAAGATGTTGGTTGAAAAAGGGAAAAAGAAAAATTCAAAAAAAAACAGTTGAAAAAAAAGTTAACTTTGAAAGACTAATGAATCATGGTTAAAAAACCATGAATTCTATGTGCAGTATTCCCCTAGCGCTGGATTTCTCCAATTCTCATTGATTGGTAAACTTGGTCTTGGCTGGCTGTTCTTGCTGATCTTCTGGGGGAGGGACCTGTTTCCATGGTTCCCAAATGTCTTTGCCAGAGGTGGAATTGCCCCGCCCTTGCCGGGTCCAGGCTAAGTAATCTGCTCCGGTTTGCTCTCAGGAGCTTTTTTTCCCTGCAGGCTCTCCGTACTGCTTTGGAGGATGAGAGTTAAAATGGTGGCCTCCTAATCTCCACCCGGAGGAGCAGAGAACTCGGGGCCCCGCTCCTCAGTGCGCCCCCAGAGAAAAGCCGTCAGTCACTCCCGTCTCCCCGGTCTCTGGCCGCACTCCATGCTCACCCGGCCTGTGACCGAGTGTTTCTATCTCTGGCACCCGAACCCGTGTGGAGTCTCCAAACCCAGCAGATCCCTGCGGTGCGCTCCTGTGCCACTCCTCCCCGGGGAGGAAGGGGAGTCTCCCCGGATCTGCCGCTTGTTGGGTCCCTGCTGGAGGAGCAGTGGCCCGACTGGGCCGCGGATCATGGTTTATGGCCACCCCGAGCTGAGAGCCCGCGCCTCGGCTCCGTCTCTGCAGCCGGCTTCCCTGCTCTGATACCTGGGAGCTCTGGCGCACTCAGGCACCCCCGGTCTTTCTGTGACCCCGAGGGTCCTGAGACCACACTGTCCCGCGAGGGTTCCACCCCCCACTTAGCCACTGCAGCGACGTCCCTCCACGGAGCCGACTTCTAAAAGTTCCGATTTTGTGCTCCGCGGCTCTAGCACTTGCCAGAAGCGGCGGATGGGGGCCCCCTCCCCCGCCGTCTATCCTCCCGAGTATCGCCTCGGATTCACTTCTCCACACGTCCTACCTTCCAGTAAGTGGTCTAAGTGGTCGCTTTTCTGTCCAGAGAGTTGCTATTCTTTTCCTCAATCTCCTTTGAGTTCGTAGGTTTTTCAGAATGGTTTGATCCCTATCCAGCTGAATTCCTGAGACCAGACGATATCCAGGTCTCCTACTCCTCCGCCATCTTGCTCCGCCCCTCCTGTATTTCTCCCTTCTATTATGTCCTTTTTCCTTCATGTATTTGGGTTCTCTGTTGTCTCATAAACAGCTTACAGTCGGACGTTTTTGTTTTGGTTTGGGTTTTTTACCCATTCTGCCAATGTCTATCTTTCGATTAGAGTGAGTTTGATGTCTTGACTTCATGGGGGCTATTTCCATTGGTTACTTTTTTTTTTATAAGGACCATACTTCCTTGTTTCTTTACAAGACTTGTAATTTTGGGTTGATAACTGGACATTTTGAATATTATAACATGGAAACTCTGGGAATCAGATGATCCCCCCCCCCATGGGTTCTTTGCTGCTTGTTGTGGTGGCTTTTTCTTTAGTGGCTTTTCTAAACTAATTTTGTAAAGTCTGTATTCTTTGCTATGTATGGCCACTGAAGTCTCTGTTCTACTAGCTTAGTGGTCAGATAATGATTAGACAGAGATTTTGTTAAATGTCTGGAATAAAGAAGTTTCCCAGTCTTTGAAGATAGACGGTGTGTGTATCAGGACATGCCTTCAACAATCAGCCAGGAAGTTTACAACTATGATTTAGCCTCGCAGATGTCCCCATGTTGAACTGTCCTCATGTGCCTCGGTTACACTCCAGCTAGGTGGAATGTGTTACTAGAAGCACTTCGAGCTTGGATTTGCGGACGTTTGTGTGCAGAATCTCAAGGTCAGGCAGAGGTGGGAGTTTAGGGCTGCCTTAGTTCTTTCCTGAGCATGTGCACATCCCTGTGAATGTACATGGCCTTCTAGATTCCCAGGAATAGGTTGGAGCTTTTCAAACCCTTTATTCCCCAAAGCATCTCATTCCCCTGCCTTTCTTCCCAAGCTTTATGATTAATCTATTGTTTGCCCCAACCGTTATTCATTGCCTCAGGCAGCAGCCGCTAAAACATTTGCCTGTTAGTATTTTTGACAAATGCTCCCATGTAGCTGCTTCAGAACTGGGTGAAAACTGAGTTAGGTAAATAATGGCAAGCCTTTTAAGCTGGTCTTCCAGGGAAACACCAGACTGCTCAAAACTAATAATTACAACTCTTGAGGTTTGTTCTGTTTCTCTGCAACTAGTATTGGGATTATGAGCTGTTATTTTCAAGGCTACCACAGAACTGAGGAGCAGGGAATGGACCAGGGTCAGTTAAAATATGACAAAGCGCACTGTTTTATGGAGATTCAGCCACTTTTCTTGATTAAGTTTTCCCCTGATTGCTGTTTGCTTTTGTTTTTTAGTTAAGTTGTCAGAAATAGATTCTGACCATTTTTGCCATTTTTTTCCCACTGCTTTTATGGAGTGGTGGGTTTTTGGAATCTCTTACTCCATTATTTTTGCTAGCATCACTCCAGAACAGAGACTTTTAAAACACTCTATTTAATGGTTGCATAATATTTGCTATGATTTCCTTAATTACTGTTACATTGATGGACATTTATCAATTGTTTTCATTATATCATGTAGAGTCCTGTAACACTTGTACATTCATCTTTGTTCACATCCCTGATTGTTTTCTTAGGTTAGATTCCTCAAGTGAACATGTAGGTGAAAATATACAAATTTTCAAAGCCTATGATATATGTTGTGAAGATAACTTCCAAATGATCACATTTACACTTCTCCTAGCATGTTTGAAAGTATTGCCTCACCACAGCCTTCTCCCCTGTGAGTATTATCACCTAAGACATTCATTAATTAGGTGGCCAAAAAAATAGTATTTCATTGTTTTGTCTTACATATCTAGGATCATGAGCAAAGAGAAAATATTTATGGTGTTTATTTGGTATTGCCATCTCTTCTGTGAGTTTCTCATCAATATTCTTTGTTGTGAGATGTCTACCTTTTTAATTATTTATAAGAGCTATTTACATAGTAAGAATATGAATCCTTAACAGCAATAATTATACATATTTAAAAATACAGAGCTCTAAAAACACTTCTAATGTCACATACTCAACATATTCCCTTTGGTAGCTCTGGGTCACTGTATTTGTGCCCTATTGCTGCTGCAACAAATTACCACAAACTTAGTGGCTTAAAACAACACAGATTTATTCTCCTACAGTTACAGGGTCGAAAGACCTAAAGTCAAGTCAGTCGTCAGCAGGGCTGGTTTCTCTGGAGGCCCTGAGAGGAGTATTTGTGTCCTTGTCACTTATATCTTCTAATGGCTGCTTCTATTCCTCAGTTTGTGGCCCCTTTTTCCATATTCAAAGCACATGACTCCAATCTCTGCTCCTGTCAGCACCACTTTCTCTGATTCTAACTTCTCCATTCCTTTTATAATGATCATTGTGATTATGTCAAGCCCACTCAGATAATCCAAGATAATCACCCCATCTCAAGAATCCTAACTTAATCACATCTGCAAAGTGTCCTTTGCCATATGTGTTAATCAGAATTCTCCAGAAAAATAGCACCAATAGGATGTGTAGATGGATACATAGGTAAGTGGATAGATAGGTAATTAATTTTAAAGAATTAGTTTATATGATGGTGGGGGCTGGCAGGTCCAAAATCTGTAGGACAGGCTGTCAGGGTACAGCACAGACCCAGGGAAGAGTTGATGTTGCTGTCTTGAGCCTAAAGACAGTCTTAAGGAGAGTTCTTTCCTTTTTGAGGTATCTCAGTCTTTCTCTTAAAGCCTGCAACTGATTGGATGAGGCCCACCCACATTATGAAGGGTAATCTGCTGGATTCAAAGACTACAGATGTAAATGTTAATCATATCCAAAAATTACCTTCACTGCAACATCTAGATGGGTGTTCAGCCCAACAACTGGATACCATAGCCTCGCTGAGCTGACATATAAAATTAACTATCACATTATCTAAGGTAACTTTCAGTTTCCAGGGATCAAGATATGGACATATTGGAGGGGCCATTATTCAGCCTACCACAGGCAGCCAGGTTATTTCTTTGACTAAAAAGAGAATGTCCTTCTCCTGAGAAAAGTAGATACTAATTCAGACTAACTAACTCAAACATTTCACAATGCTCCCTTTCCCATCAGAATTTTACAGAAACAGAAGGGAATTTTCCCATGACTCTTTTTGCCTTCATTATGTGCAGTTTTGAGGAGAATTTCATATCATATTATCCTCAGTAATAAAAAGAAAGATCTGCTTCTCTGATTAAAAGCCTTTTTTCCATACTTTTGAAGAAGAAAATCTCTCTCTCTTTCTCTTGAATCGCTATTCTTGGCAGGAAATATTTTATCAGCTCAGGCTCCTAATTGGATAGGAACATGGCCATTGTGGTGCTGTTCTATTGCAGACAGGAGACCTTTAGGTTTGGGGGACTGGAGACACATTTCAGCAGGAATCTGTTCCCTTTTGGTCACTCACAATATTTGAAAATGAGAGTGAAATGGGCAAGATGGGAGGATTCCCAGAGAATTGTTCCAAGTTGCTAGAACTTCAGTCCTGAGCTGCTGGCTCTCTCCAAAGACAAAAAAAAAAAACAAGATTCAAGGAAGAATCTGCTTGAGAAAAAAAAAATCTTTCTTCTGTTAAAAACATAAAATAGCATTCATTGCTATTATCTGAATGATTAATTCTGTCTCATATTCCTTGCTCTCATAAATTTTTGCTTCTTTACCAAAGGAATCCTCATTGCAATGGAAATCTTCATTCTTTTCAATATAGCATTTCCTTGAGCCTTGGGCTGCAAGAGACTTGGTTAGATACACAGTTGAGGGTTGGGTCTGGCCTCTCATCCCCCAGTAACATGCTCTAAGGTGCCCTTATTTTGGGGTAATGTGGAGAGTTCCCCATGTGGCATCATGTTTGGAATAATCATAACAACTGGTGTCCCTTGAAGACTCATCTGTTCCAAGCCTTAAGTTGAATGCTTTATAGACAATGTCTCTGCTCTTCCTGAAAATACCCCTGCCAGGTAGAGCCCCTGTGTCCCCATTTTACAGATGAAGAAACTGAGGCTTAGAATCATTGAAGGACTCATCTAAAGAAGGTCCCCTATCACTGGAATTCAAGCTTGTATGACGACAGAGCCATGTGTAGCCCTGTTAGGGGTTAAATTATGTCCTCCCCACTCTACACATGCACAAAAGGCTTATGTTTAAGCCTTAATTCCTTAGTACCTCAGAATGTGACCTAATGTGGAGATATGACCATTCTAGATACAATTAGTCAGGATAAGGTCATAACGAATAGGTGGGCCTCTAATTCAATGTGGCTGTCATTCTTATACAAGGGAGGAATTTGGACATAGAGATAGATATTCACAGAGGGAAGATGATGTGAAGAGACACAGGGAAAAGAAGGCCATCTACAAACCAAGGACAGAGGCCAGGAGCAGACCCTTCTCTTGCGGCACGCAGAAGGAATCAACCCTGCTGACACCTTGACCTCAGACTTCCAGCCTCCAGAACCGTGAGACGATGCATTTCTGTTGTGTAAGCCGCCCAGTCTGTGGTCCTTTGTCACGGTAGCCCCTGAACACTAGTGCAGGCCCTTACACCATAGTACTTTAAATACTCTACTATCCAGGGTCTCCAGTGAGTGGAGTTCTTGGTTGGCCTCTGGCCTCCAAATGTGGCTCACCATTAGAAGGGTGAAAGGATGTTATGACAAGTGCAGGAAACATGTTGTCTCATTTCCATGTTGGTACTATCTGGATCTGTGCACATCTCTGTGGCTGCTTACTCTTATTTCCATTTAATCCTGGATGCTCAAAGCTGAGACACACAACTAGCAAGTGGCAGAGTTCCTTAATTTCTCGCAGTGTCCCCTCCCGTGGGTAGGGCAGGTACTCTCCCAAACGGTATGAAAAACCCACGGCACCTGCTCCCTCTCTGACCTGTGGTGATGCTGAAATTCTACCAAGAGTAATTCACATGGGAAGTCCCAGGGTCGGGGGGTGGGGTGGGTGGGGAGACACATTAGGGTCTGAATTCTTGGAATGGATTGTTGCATTGGATTAATCACTTCAGCAGGTTGGAATAAAGCCCCGGGGAAAATGGAACCAGGATGGGTAAGTTTTAGGGGTTGGGGAGAGAGGTAAGAGCTGTTAAGTTGGAGTGTAGACCCCTACCTTGCAGAGGGTTTTTGGTTGAAGTTGAGGAAACATGATGGAGGGGAGCCAAAAAGCACCAAGACACACTCACCTACTTTGCATCTTGCCAGAGCAGGTCCTGGCATGGGGTTAATTGTCCACTTTCCCAACACTGTACCTGGAAAGCTTCCCAGACTGCACATCTGTCAGGGCTGGGCAGTGCCCCCTCTGGAGTAGAAATCCGAAGGAGAGCAGGGAGGTGGACAAGTGAACTCTTCCTCTCACATCTCTGCTGCCACAACAAACACCTGGCTGCCTCCCCCTTGCCCCCCTGCTCTGGAGTCTTCTTGGCCCAGGACCATCTGCAGGGGCAGTGGGGTGTTCTGAAATAGCTCTGCATCCTCTTGTCAGTTTGGATGTTTAACTCTCCACTTGGCTCAGCTAATAGGCTCCCAAAGATCCACGGCTTCCCCATCAAGGCAGGAGACGCTGCCTTGCATGTCCCAGGATGAAGGATTTAGGAAAAGAACAAGCTCATTCAAGCTATGTTTCCTCCGTTTTCTGCAGCAAATTGGGTGTTTTCAGGCATATGTTATCTCACTTAACTCTCCAACAGCCCAGCGAGGAAAATGTCATTATTCAAATGCCACCCGTTTCATGGATGAGAAAACTGAAGCTCCAAAAGTCACTGTGACTTGGTAGTCCAAGACAAAAGCTCAAACCCAAACTCTGAAGTAAGCTTGCTTGCTTCCTCTCCTGATGGCTCAGTAAAGGGCTGAAAAGAAGTTGCAGCAGGAAAAAGATGCCCCCTTGAATACCTGCCTCAAGTTTCCTCCCACCAAGGGTACTACCAGCGAGGCCAGGCAAGAGCCCCTCAAAGAATGAACACCCTTGCCCTTAAGGTGGTCTTCATGCAGTGGGGACAAAACACAGGCACAGTTCATCATTGTGTTTAAGATGGGGGCCATCATCTGGAGCTTTAAAAGTAAGGATTTGCCTCCAAATTGCAGAGTGTACTTTTTTAAAAATCTAGAGCGTTAGTATGTGCATTTAAAAAACTCTAGAGCGTTTGACAAAATCTTGAGCCACCAAGACATAATGAAGTGGTATCATTGTGGTTTTTCTCTAACAAGTACTGAGAGATGGAAAGCTTTTCTGCTTCTCATTTTCCACAGCAGCACTGGCAGAAACCCCCTTTTCTGGCATTTGCATATTGATGTACCTAGTGGAGCTCACCGATTGGCACATCATGTGCCTACGGAGACAAGATGTGGAGACAGAAGCATGACCAGCTCATGAAGATGTCATCATATTGTTTGATTCCAAAGCGGCACTGAAGAAAATGTGTGGGCACAGTGCAGGGGAGCACCTTGATACGGGAAGATAGCCACACTCATTGAGAACCCACTGTGGCTGGAGGAGCTGCTATGGCTGCCTCTTACACAGCCTCATGCCATTCTTTCAGTACCATTGTGATGTCAGTACCATCCTGGTCCACTGTAGAGCTGATGAAAGAGGTTTGCATCCTCAGCTCAAGGTACGTGTCTGTGTGGTCAGGGATCAAAATAGGACTTGAGCCCAGGTGGTCTGACTCCGCAGCCTGGGCTCATGATCCCTATGCCGTTGAACACAGGCTGGTGGCTGGGAGGCCTCTGCAGCTCTGAATGGTGACTGATGGGGGCTCATAGAGAAGTTCACTTTCTTCCCTCCAAACCAAGTTTTCACCTGTGCTTCTCAGCCATGGCTGGTGTTACAATAACCTGGAAAGATTTGCCAAGCCTGGCCCAGATTTCAGGGCCTTTGATTTCCTGGTCTGGGGTCCCACTGGAATTTTTTATATCTCCCCAGTGCTGACAACCGTCATTCCAAATCAGGGCAATAGATGGGGGAATTATTCATGTCCTCAGGAGTAGGGGTCCTGCCTCACCCACCACTTGCCCATTGAAGTGATGAATCAGTCAATTATTTTTAGTGATTTTTACATCTGGCTTAACTCCTTGGATTGGATGTGGCCAGGTCTAGGGGGAAGGGTGACCACTTCTGGGACAGGACGGGGAAACAGGACACAAGAGGGGAGGGGTGATTGAAATCAGGGTGGCTGATGGGACTGACATTTGAGAGGCAACACAACGACAGCAGGTCCAAGCCTGCTGGAGGAAGGGGAGAAGGCCTCTTGATGTGCTGGTGACGCAGAGAGCAGGTGTGGTATATAATGGCCTCGGTGCCAGGAGCGGGTGACTGGGTAAGTTATGGGACCAGCCTGCCCCTTTCGTGGCCTGGCCCAGCCCCACTAAGGAGCCAGGTTTGGTGCAGGATGCGAGCCCTCAAGGGCCTCAGGGTGAAGTGGGAATCATGGTCAGCCCAAGGAGCTGACCTCCCAGGACCTCCAAGACAAGGTTGAAGGGCACTTGCGGGACCTCCGTGGTGGAAGCTGCAGGAACAGCCTGGGACTGCAGTGAGGAGAGAGGAGGGAGAAGCAGTTCCTGTTGGCAGCATTAATTTAGTAATAACCACTTAGCATTTAGTGAGCATTTCCTGTGTGCCAGGCACTGTGCTGAAGGTAGAATAAGTTTACCCTCTGTGAGGTACCTAATCTCACTATCCCGATTTTACAAAAGAGGAAAACTGAGGCTTGGTGTGGAGGTATATGGCAGAACTCGGACTCAAACCCAAGGTGGCCAGCCTTCCAGAGCCAGGCTCTCGGCTCCCACAGTGGCTGCCTGCCGTGGTCAGAGACTTTCACAGTGGTTAAGAGCCCAGACTGTGGACAGCTGGCTAGGGCTCAAATCCTGGTTCTGTAACTTCCTGGCCGAACCCTGTGGTCTTCCAGCAGAATTTGGAAGCCATAAATCATGCTTAATCCCAGGGGATGAAACTGTTGGGTTTATGGCTCTCGAGCCATTCCATCCCTAAGCAGGGCTGAGTACTGTCTTTTAGTTCGCTGTGTCCGCAGGGGTGAAGGGAGACAATTTGATGGGCAGAGAAGAATGGGGGGTGGGGGGAGGAGTGTTTGTTGTTGCAACGGAGAAGTTGCAGGTGGGAGGGCAGTCGCTGCTGTGGGCCCAGGTGTGCGAGAATGCACGCCTGGCAGTCATAGGAGCACATGGGGCCTGTATTTCTTTGTGCCCCTGAATCAGGCCCTTGCCCCGAGGGGGTCCAGGCCTGTGCTTGTTTGCTGGAAACACATCCTGGCTTCCCGGAGAGGAGCTGTCGTGGTCCAAGAATGAGCTGATCTGGGGGCGCAATAGTGTGCGGTTTTGTAATACGAAAATAGATCTGTTTCCCTGGCCCTTTTATTCCACACACAATGGGATCACCAGGCCACTCTTTCTTTCTCTTTCCAACAACAATGATGCCATCAATATCCTCCTGGGCTCATCTTTATTTGAAGGCCGGGAGGTATGAATTTTATCATTGCAGCTAATCCTGCTGGCTACAGAATATTCTAAACAAAGTGAACCACTCCGATTGCCCACTAAGGCAGGTTTTCTTGAATCGAACAGGCTTTTATTTGCTGAGTCCTCCTCCTGCTGAAGCTGCCAAGCCCTTCTTCACAAGACTGAATGGTCTTTGCCAGTGGAAGAAGCCTTTCTGGAAAGTCGTGAAACTTGATTTCAGCCCAGGAATGAGCCCTGTGTGGAAATGATGGTGGTTTTGAACTGGTCTTCCAGGGCACATTCTCAATTTCTGAGTGCAGCAGATTGCTGGAAGTAATATCGCTCACCCTGAATTGAGTTATAGAGTGTGAGACTCAGAAAGACCAGAGAGAGCACCTAGTAACTAAATTCTAGTCTAACCTTGCATTTTACAGGTGGGAAAACCGGGGTCCAGAGTAAAGAAGGGACTTACCTGAAGTAACTAAGCTAGCAGGTGGCGGAGAAAGGATGTGAAGCCCTGTTCTTTCCTCCCCGCCCCAGCATCTCCCATAGTGTGACATGTGCTATGGATGATGCCCAAAGTGGCTTTGGGTGGTCTGTGGCATCAAATGGCATTAAATCATATTGACTCATCCCGACAGAAAATGATTCCCTTTCAACTTTATTTTACTTTTGCTCTAGAAAGGCTTAGTTTAGTGCTAGCATGCCTTTCATTCCTCTGTAACAGGATTTCTCTCCCTTTGTAACAAACACAGAGCGGACCCCTGTTGAGAGGAGGGAACAGTATCTGGTTTGAATTTAATAACACTGTTTTGTTTTCACTGTGTTTATTTTAAATGTTACCACCTAATATTACTCATTTTCCACTTAGAGCTTTTTAATGACTGTTTTTAAATACCTGTATTTTCCATAAATTAAAAATAATTTTATTTAATTTTTTTAAAGTGAGTTTATTTAAAGCATTAAGTAAGCAACACTATAGGTGCTTTATGAATGTGACTAACCTTGAGAAGGGAAGAAAGGAGGGGATAAAGCAGCGATATGAATGGCTGAAACTTGCAAACTACTGCTTTGCCCCTGGTACTTCCTATATATGGCTTTAGGGCTGAATTAAGTCTGTTGGAGAGAATTTCCAGAAAAAAAACATGCTTGAACTTGAACTCATTTCTCTTGCCTGCATAGGTCTCATCCATTTTGAAGTATTCTTTCAGACATTTATTTCTTTCTTATTCCTGACCATTTGCTTGACCAGAAGTAGCATCTTGCCCACACAGATGCACATATAGGGAGGCTTGTTGGGTACTGTGCAGTCCTGAGGGCCCCAGCTCAGTCCCTCCCTGGCTGTCCCCCTGCAAATAAGTCATTGACTGTCTGCAGTTGACTGTCTTCAACTGCATGTGAGAAAGCTCAGGCTGAATGAATCTAGTATATCCTTTTAAATCTTTATTATTATTATTAATCTGTGAGGTTGTATAGTATAATGGGGGTTCCAGAGCCAGTCTGGAAGGATTCAAATCCTCTTTCTACTCTTATTTAGCTATGTGCCCTTGGGCAAGTCATCTAGTTTCTCTGAGCCCTGGCATCTGTATCTATAAAAAAAGGAGGGTGAGGGTGAAGCCAAGACCGTGGAATCTGTGCATCTCAGACTCACTCATGAGACTCAGTGTCCCGAGGGCGTCCGATGAGCTAATCAGGAATGTGGGAGAGAAGCAGACGAAGTTAGCTGGCTTATTCACACACTGGCTTATCTTCCGACAGCCACCATTAACTTCCTTTATATGTATATCGGTGGGCCATATGCTTGGGGGGGCACTCAGCTTCATAATCTGTCCATTTTGCTAAATCAGGAAACAGACCCCGTGGGAAGAGATGGGAGATGCCTGGAAAGTGCGGGTCCCAGGGGGGAATGAAGGTTCTGGGGGATCCCCAGAAGGTGAGGCCAGGTTCTGGCCGGGTAAGGTGACCTGTGCAGTGAGTCGGGCACCACAGAGTTCCGCTGACACCTGGCCTTTGTAGGGGAGATTTGCAGTTCCAATTTACATCTCCATGTGTTGACATGTGAACAAGTCTCTAAGAGTTCCTACAGGCAGATGACTCTATGCCATTTAAATCGTAACATCTGGGTAGTGTTAAACAAACAAAATTCAATCAAATAAATTTGAAGATCTAACTGGCTTTAGGAAGGAATTCATGAATGGGGCAGCATCCCATCTAGCAAGTTGAAAGGAGCTCTCAGGAGTCCTACAAAATGGAAGGTTTTTATAGGGAAGAGGGTGGGGCAGGGAAGTTATTACAAAAGAAAAGAAAGGATTGCTTCAGGCGAGGTCACCTTTTCCTTAGAGGCAAGGGCTGGGGGCCTTATCATACAGATGACCTCATCTTCCTTTGGGAGATGGAGAGAGCCCGTGTGACAGATTACCTCCTTGATGCGGACCAGAAAATTCCATATTAATTGGCTTAAAATTCCACTCATAGAGAGGCTGAAACTGCAAGTAAGTCTCAGTTTGCTCTTCTGGGGGCAAGTGACTCCACTTTGGACCTGTGGTTTTCTTTTCAATAGTGACAACTTTCTTGGCCTCCAGTGTCTCCAGTTTGGGCTTTGACTGCTGCCCTGAAGTTATTCTTCTGTGGTAGGGCAGAGACAGGTCTCCATTTGTGCATTAAGTAACTATTAAGAACAACTGACATTGATCCAGTGCTAGGAACCAACCAGAATATGTTTTCTTGGCCAGCCCTCACCAACCACATTGAGGAAAGGGTTATAATTATCTCCATGTTAAAGATGGGGCATCCGAGGCCCAGGGAGGTTGAGTAACCTGCCCAGGGCCCCACAGCCTGTAAGTGGCAGTCAGCACACAAACCACGCAGGCTGGCCCAGAGCCTGGGCATGTCACAGCCGGGCTATGCTAGCCCCTATGTTCAGTGGAACCTCCCCATCCCCCAAAACCCAACCTGTGTATCAGCCTCTCATTTGGGGTAAAACTGACCATGCACTTAGAACATCTAGTTAAATGCTCTTTTAGGCCTCACTGCCCATCTGCTCTGAAAAAAATGAAAGAGAGTGAGATTTCAGGCAGTCTGACCACCTCATTTCAGTAGATTAGAGTTGGGGTGGGGCCCCGTCTCTCTGGACTTATTATAGTCCACATGCATGCCTGACATGGTGACACAGACCCTCTAGGTTCAAAGGGTGGTCTCAGGTTCAGCAGCATGGACCTCACCTGGGAACTTGTTGGAAATGCCAATTATCAGACCTGGTGAATCAGAATCATGATTTAAACCAGTTTTATACATCTTAAAGTTTAGAACGCTCTGGTGTCTACCATTATTGATTCATTTGTTACAAGCTCTACTTGGTGGTTATATCTGGACTAGGAGCTGAGCAGCTTCAGTGGATGAATCATTGTGGCCTTTGCCCTCCCGGGGCTGCATGGGAGGCAGACCTCGAGCAGGAAGTGCTGAAATGGGGGCAGAGCTGTACCTTGCAGGAGTTCTGAGAATGCCCCCAAGTAACTTCTAATCAGTCTGGAGCAGGAAAAAGCACCAGAGACAGCATTCTAGAGGAAATGACGTTGGGGAGTCAGATGAGGAGGTGGGGGTTGGGGTTCCACAAACAGAGGGGAGCTGGCTTAGAAACTGTTAGTGCAGAAAAGAGGCCCTTAACATCAGGCATGGGTTCAGATGAGTTCCACCCTTACTTGCTGTAAAAAAAATTTTAGTATCTGTGAAGTGTCTGGTCATATATTTAACTTTAAATATCAGTACAATCTGTCAGGGATTCAGCCTGGTCTTCCCTGCACATGAACTCCAAAACTTGTACTTGGCTCCCTACTCCCACAATCTCCCCAGTGCCCACTGGACTGTCCTGTGTGGACACCATCTGCTGGAACCCGCCCAGGGATAGGGTAAGTGCAGCTTCTCATGATCACCTTTCCCAGACATTCAGCATGGGGGGCAAGCACCTCTATTTGGCTGCTTCTAATTTCATCATCTGTTTCAATGGCAATGATGCTAACTCAGTAATGACACTTGCCTGTCGTTACCACAATCTTGTCAATTGTTAAATTGTGCAGAACCACAGGCCAGATCTGTAAAGATTTATTCTCCTCCCCTGGTGCTTGCTATGGAAATGGTGCAGAGCATGCTGAAGCTTTCCTAGAGGGAGCTTAGAGAAGAAATAACTTGTCTCCCCATTTGATGACTTGTCTCAGATAGGGAGGCTGGTCCAGGGGCCAGACACAGAGGGTAAGAGCTCTGGCAGATGTCTCCTAGGTCAAGACAGGAGCTATCTAGCCTGCCAATCGGGACCCTCCTGGGAGATCAGTGTTGTCTTCGTTACTGTTGAGGCTTCAGTAGGTTTTTTTGTGTTTGAAATTCTGATTTTCAGTGTTTTAATCCCTTTACCACTTCCTTTTTTTAAAGATTTTTATTTACTTATTATTTATTTTAGAGAGAGAGAGAGGGAAATAGAGAGAGAATGGGGAGGGGCAGCGGGGGGGGAGAGACAAGCAGACTCCACACTGAGCGAAATCAAGAGTCAGATGCTCAACAAGCCGAGCCACTCAGGCACCCCCCCCCACTACTTGCTTGTGCAACCCCAAAATGAGACAAGGCAAATATATCAAAGCTTCTACTATACAGCTTGACTCACAGTAAGTGCCCATCATGGGCTGAATGAAACTAAACTTCTCAATTCAAATGGGCATATCTGGCACATGGAAAAGATAATGGAATTTGGAGTTAGCTGGCTATGAATTAGACTCTAACTCTCTCATGTGGCACCTATGGTGTCATTGGGCAAGTCACTCAACTTCTTCGTGCCTTGGGGTCCCCATCCAGGAGCGGGACTAGAGTGACACAAGAGTGGCACTTAAGCAGCAAAGTTTAAGGAGGCATTGAATGTCAGGGCCACGCAAATGTAGACTTGGCACTTGCAGGGCTGCAAGAGTGAATTATTTCCTAAACTTTACATCTAGGTGCTTCTCTTGTCTCACTCCTATCCAGGGCCTGTCCCCATAATTAAAGTGGGGGAAGTAATGGTATCTACCTCCTAGGGTTGTTAGAAGTAAGCTAAGGATCAACTGAGATATGGGAAAAGAGAGAACGTGTTACAAACTGGCAGCTCTTGGTTTCCACAAGGAGAAGAGAGTTGCCAGGATGAGGCTGTGCCAGAGTAGCAGGCTGGTACTCAAACCCTGCCATCTTGTCCCCTTTCTGGTCCTGGGACCTAAGAGAAGTGGCAGAACTTCTATTTGCTGTGGATTCTCATTAGCACCAAGATGTGTGCTTACTCTTGGGCTGTCTGTGTGCTGAGCAAAGCCTGGTGTGCATCCCTGGATGAAAGGATGTAGCCCAAACTGATGGGCATGCGGGCAATAGCCTCTCCTTGGAAACAGGATTTCAGTCTTCCTCTGAGCACAGGGTAGGGGTCCAGAAAGGCGTCCCCATCCCTCCCCAGCCTGGGCAGTGGAATCCCCCATGAAGCCACCCTGCCATACATGATCCAGTGTGGGGTTCCTAATGAAAAATGGCCGGGCTATTAGCACTTTGCAAATTAAGGGTCCTTTCATTTATTACTGTGCTCTGCTAAGGATGAGCATTAATTTTTTTCTCAAAGCAAATTCACTGGAAACAGACAGTTTAGAATTTATGCTTGTAATGATGGCTACATGGGCCATTAAGACCACCTCTAAGTGAGCTTAATTTGTAGCAGATAAATGTATATGTCTACATATTTTTCAACATAGTTTATGGTGCATCTTGCACAGCTGCGCCCAACTGATTAAATCCTCACAAAATTTAAATAGGAAACCCATTACATAGACAGTATTATAGCCATTCATCATAGAGGCAGTTTCAGGTTAACTCTTTCAGTGCCAGGCTGGGAGAAGTGCCAGGAATTTTTTGTTTGTTTTGTTTTGGTCGAGAATGCAGGGGTTTCCTGTTCCCTTGACCTCTTTGTGGCTCCTACCTTCTTGTGGATGCTGAGGAGGTCTTAATCCTCATTGGTGGATGCAAAGTGAAGTCTTCAGCACAGAAGATGAGATCCCAGGCTCACCTAGGCAGTTGGACCCTTGCTCTCTGGTTGTGGTGGTCTTCACAGCCCCAGTACACATAACATGTTCATCACATGGCACTGGGCAGAGCTTTTGGACCCCAGAAGCTCCACCTTGGGGGTCCCTTCCAGCCACTGAAACTGCTTAATTCTTAGCACACTGCAATGTGCAGCAGTGTGTAGTAGTGATGTAAGAGCCTGCGCTCTGGCCTCAGGTGGATGTGGGGTTAAGTAGCAGCTCTGCTGCTTGCTGGCAGAGTGCAACCCTGGGCAAGTTATCAGAGAGCTAAGTCATGCCATGTGCTTAGCACCGTTGTCAATGGTCAGTGAATGGAATCTTGTAATTTACTGCTACTGTTTGTAGCAGATGCTGTCACTGCCCCCACTCACAGCCCCCTGGTACCCACCATTCCAGCTGCAGGCACCTGAAGCTTTTGGCTTGAGGAAAGTTATGCAACAAATAAAATGACCGGAGTTGTTCAGAACTTGGGTTCTCTAGAGTTAGGCTCTTCCCATGACTACATGTTCACATGAGTTTTGTTTTGAAAAAGGTCATATACGTAGACTCCCTTGATACACTAAATACACTCCCGAACATTCCCATTAGGGTCTTTTAGGCTCTTGCTCTAAATCTGTTTTCAAGTTGGGGAGGCTGATTTAAAAGAGTGAGTGCCTACTGGGTATTTACCCCAAAGATACAAATGTAGGGACCCGAAGGGGTACGTGCACCCCAATGTTTATAGCAGCAATGTCCACGATAGCCAAACTGTGGAAAGAGCCAAGATGTCCATCGACAGATGAATGGATAAAGAAGAGGTGGTATATATACACAATGGAATATTATGCAGCCATCAAAAGGAATGAGATCTTGCCATTTGCAACGACGTGGATGGAACTGGAGGGTGTTATGCTGAGTGAAATAAGTCAATCAGAGAAAGACATGTATCATATGACCTCACTGATATGAGGAATTCTTAATCTCAGGAACAAACTGAGATTTGCTGGAGTGGTCAGGGGTGGGAGGGAGGGGGTGGCTGGGTGATAGACATTGGGGAAGATATGTGCTACGGTGAGCGCTGTGAATTGTGTAAGACTGTTGAATCACAGATCTGAAACAAATAACGCAACATATTTTAAGAAAAAAGAAAAAGAAGAAGATAGCAGGAGAGGAAGAATGAAGGGGAGTAAGTCAGAGGGGGAGACGAACCAGGAGAGATGATGGACTCTGAAAAACAAACTGAGGTTTCTGGAGGGGAGGAGGGTAGGGGGATGGGTTAGCCTGGTGATGGGTATTAAAGAGGGCACATTCTGCATGGAGCACTGGGTGTTATGAACAATGAATCATGGAACACTACACCAAAACAAATTATGTAATATATGGTGATTAACATAACAATAAAAAAATTAAAAAAATGTACAAGGGAAAAAAAAAAAAAGAGTGAGTGCCTGATCAACATCCAGTAAAGAAACCAGTGTTTCTTGAGCCCTTAATCTTTTAATCTCTCCAAGCCTCGGCTTCTTTCTATATAAAATGAAAACGGTGATAGTACCCACCTAATATAAATATTGTGAAGGTGAAACAAAATTATCCACGTGAAGCCTGCTTGGGCTTGCACTCTGGATAGAAAGATGCAAGGATCCTGACATCACCCTGTTCTCAGTTTGGAATAGAGAGCAGGCTTGAATATAAGGAGTTTTAATACAGTGACATGTATTCAACAATTGAAATATATTCACATTGTTACAAGACGGGGTGATAAACTATTTCTAGGAGAGACAGCTGTAGCAGAAGGCTTCACACAGGTAATGTCAGCATTGAGCTCTGCAGGAGAGCAAGGGATGAAGTTTCCAAGCCAACAAGGAAAGGAGGGCATCCAGGGATTGGATGCATAGCTGGGCAGAACCAGGAGTCTTTTTAGGGCCTTCGGTCCTGCTGAAGCGTTTATCATAGCACAGGAAAGGGAGCAAGGAGGCGGGGAGGTAGTCAGCCTTGGGATCTTGATGCGCCTTGCTTGCCATCATATGAAAATGAGACTTTATCCTGAAGTTAACAAGGAGCCTTCGGAAAGTTTTAATCGAAGCATGATGGGACTGAATTTGCATTTTAGAAGGTTCTCCTTTGCAGCCACACGGAGAATAGCTTGAAAGGGAGCAAGAATGGTGGCAGGGGGAGCCGTTAGGAGACAATGGCAGGTGTCTCATTAGCACCAGACGAGGGTCTAGGGCAGTGGGAATGGGAGTGGAGAGACATCTCAGAAGGGGAATCATCAGATTTGGTGATTGATTAAAGGTGGGGTGTGAGGGAGGTGGTAAGGAGGATGCCGAGCCTACTGCTTGGAGCCAGCTTCTCCCTCCGAGGCAGGAGGGAGGTTCGCTTTGTGGGGGAGGGCAAAAAAACGGAGCCAGTTGGGGACATGTGTTTTAGGTGCCTTTGGAGTAAATTTGAATTTCTATTTATTGATCTCACTTCTAGCAAGGATCCCTTGGCCCGAAACAATACCTCCTAGGAGAAGAGAAATTGATGGATGGGTAATTTGCTCTAAAACCCCAGCTGATGATTGTTGGCACCCAGGAAATCTCCTTCCTATAAACTGCTTTCGATACAGTGAGGGCTCCGACTGGCTGTTTATTAACTCTGGGGTCACAAGTAAGCAGCATGCTTCAAAATGTGACCAATTAAGGAAAAAGCCAAGATGTAGGCCTGTCTCTCTGTGTGTGTTTGAAAGGAATCAAGTGAAATGTTCTAAGTGTTCAATTTCACCTGTCAGAGTTACCAGTTGTCATTGATGAGTGTCCAGTTCTCCAAATCTGTGCAGTTCATTAGCACATCGCCCCTCTTCTAAAGAACTGTGCGATTCGCTCCCCGGACATCAGTCAAGGGAGCAAACCAGACTCTTTCCTTTTCCTTTCTGATACAATAAAGCATTTTTTTTTTCTATCTTGAATGAACAGGCACTAACACTTAAGTATCTAGTATGTGCCAGGCATCATGCTAATAACTTTATTACAGTTATAAATGATGATGCCAATGAAAGTCACGACCATTTAGTACTTATTCTTGGTCAGCACTATGCTATGCCCTTCAGATGCATTATCTCAGTTAACACTTTCAAGAACTCTTCAAGGCAGATCCGGTGATTATTCCCATTTTACACATGAGAAAATTGAGGCTGGAGCAGGTAAATAACAAGTTGACCTTGCAGTCAGTGAGTGGCAGAGCTGGGATTCAAACCCAGGACTGACGGGCTCTGAAGCCACATTTTGGCTCTTTACAGACCCTTTGGCTGCCTGAGTCACATGGACTGACATCGCTGCATGCCTCTTGTCACCCCCACTAGACACCGAGTGGCCAAAGCTCAGGACCTCTCATACTGCAGCAGAGTGCACGTAGTAGGTGCTCATTAAATGTTTGCTGAACTGGAATGGCCCCGGGCTCCCTCTGCCTCAGCTATTCCTCCTGCCTAGAAAGTGCCCCTTGTTGTCCTTCACTGTCTATCTCTTCCTTTTTTTTTTTTTTTTTTTTCAAGTTTAGCCCAGTTTTACCTCCTCCAGGAAGTGCCCCTGATTAACTTCCTTGCCTGGTCCTTCCAGGCACCTCAATCCCAAGGCTGGTTCATTTTTTTTATTATTATGATGTTATGTTAGTCACCATACAGTACATCATTAGTTTTTGATGTAGTGTTCCATGATTCATTCTTTGTGTATAACCCTCAGTCCAAGACTGCTTCAACTTCTGTATCCATCTATACTGGACTAACTTGGCTTCTTTGGTCCTTGTGTGTGTGTCTATGTGTATATGCATATGTGTGTGTGCATGTGTGCACGTGCATGTGTGTGTCTGTCCTTGAGTAGCTGCCCTGCTCTTTCAGTCTGGGGATCACTTTTACTATTTCCTCCAGTGCGTAAAAGTCATCACTGTGACAGACAACCTGGATAACCCATTATCTGGCTATTCTATCTCAGTCAAAACTTATCTGTTCTTTGCCGCTTACTGACAGTGTGATCTCAGGCAAGGTAATTAAAATCTGTGTGATCAATTTTCTCACCTGCAAAATGGAGGTAATGGTACCCCCCTCAGAGGATTAATTTGAAAATTAAATGAGATTATGCACGGACAGCTCTTAGTACATCATTTGGCACTAAGTAAGTGCTTAAGGGTAGATACTGTCATCATGGAGTTAACAAGGAGGTGTAGAGTGGCCCGTGTACTGACAATATGGTCCATCCCTCACATGTTCAATTTCTCCATTCATTGCCTCTTTGATCCCTGTAACCACACTGAGGGACAGAAAGAGAGGAGAGACAGACCTGAGGGAAGAGAGAAGAGAGTTTACCATCACTTTGTGTAGTTGGTAGTGCTGGAATGAAACTCAGGGCTATCCTAGGGTTTATGGATGGGCTCTAGATGATTTCTGAACCCCTAAAATCAAACATGCATTATTTTTGCATGTATGTTATGTGTGCTCTTCTGGGGAGAGGACTCCATTGCTTCATTAGCTCCTCAAAGGGCTCCCACAGCTCCCTGCAAAGGCTTAGAACCATAGGGCTAACTCAGCTTTCACATTTTATATGTGGAGACACTGAGGCCCAGAGAGGGAAGGCACATGAACCAATGCTCACGAGTCAGGGAGAGTGGGGCGTGCCTAGGACCTGGTGTCCTGGCTCCCAAGCCAAGGCTCCATCTACCTCCCAGACTCAGCCTAGTGTAGTCAGTGTCAGGTGAGGACAGCCAAGAGCCTTAATGAGGGCAGCTTGGCTGAGGACGTCACCACAGCCAGAGATGAGAACTTCAGGCAGGGGACCTGGAACCTATTAGAACCTGCTTGTTGTGTGCAGTGGACACTAATTGCACTGCGAGGGAGTCACTGACTGACCACTGGGACCTCAGTGATGAGCTCACTGAAAAAACTCTGAAGCTGTTGATGACTTTGGGAAAGCAAGGCAAAAGGACCAACATGGGGACAGGGCCTGCTGGCCAAGCAAAGGGCAGCTCATGGCTTTTATGTGTCATTTGTTATTATTCCCTTGTTAATGTGTGTGTGTGTGTTTGGAGAGAGAGACAGAGAGGGAAAGAGGAGGAATGGGGGGCATATATTCATACATTGAAGACCATACACACACGTGCACACACCTGCCCAGGCACACACACACACACACACACACACACGCACAAACACGTGCAGATGCTTGCCCAGGCACACGCATGTGCACACACCTACCCTGGTACACACACATGTACAAACACTCACACTAGGATTTAGAGTTAAGGACTTGAGCTTCTCTCAGAGAAGAGCCTCCCACCTACCGCCCACCTGAAAATAGGTGTGAGGGGAATGGGTTTCAGAAACTAGCAGAAAGGAGCTTGTAGGAGGCCCTTGGTAGGGTTTCAAGCCCCACAGGCATTATGATGATGGTCATACCAATCAAAACAACCTTTAAATTCAGACAACACATTTCTAAAGTTCTTTCACGTACATTTTCCCACTTGAGTTTCATAAAACCCGGGGAGGATGGTTCATGTTTAATATTTATACCACGTTTACTTAGCTTGAGTTATTTGCCATTTTAGTGTGATTTCATTGCCATATACATGAGAACTAAAAACTAACATGGCTGAGGATTTTTTAAATTTCATTTGTATGCATCACACAAAGGCTTTCAAGGTTTTTAATTGGCTATTGATTTGGATTTCATGAAAAAGGCTGTGTACACGTATTCAGAAGACTAAAATGCAAGAGTGTAAGCTTGTTGTGCCTGTGTAAATTAAAATACCAAATGCCAAAATTTTAAAACAATCAAGACAGAATTTCATATCAAAAGTGAAGATTTGTTCTCCAGCTTCCCCAAAAGACCCCATTCTCTGAAAGTAATCGAAAGAAGGTTTGATGAGCCTCATTCAGAGTCCCAGAGAGGGTAAGCAGTTAACGTCACACAGCAGAGAGCACTGAGGCCCTGCTCTCCACTACAGGTGCAGCCTGTTGTTACTTAGCAGGTTTTCTGCTGTTCTGGAAATTGGTCTGGACTCAACACCAGCAAAGTGCAGGTAAAATTCCGTTCGTGCATACATTTTTCTGTGGAAAAGGCTCCCATGATTTTCTTGGGAAATCTTAAACAACCAAGAAGATTAAGAACCATGGCAAGAGAGGTGGCCACTCAAGAAGTACAATTGTCATTGTTATGGTTATCACTCCAAATCAGGGCTTTAATAAGAACAGCAACCAAGGAGCTGCATGGTTCAGGGCAGGAGTATATTGGGATGCTCCTAGATAATCTGGATTAGTGGTTCTCAAGTGTGATCCCTGGGCCAGGAGCATCGGTACCACTTGGCAATTCCTTAGAAATACAAGTTCTTAGGTCTCACCCCAGACCCATAGGGTGGGAAACTGGATGGGGCCCAGCCATCTGTGGTCAAACAGGTCCACCAGGTGAAGCTGATTTTCACTAATGTTGGAAGACCACCATTCCAGGTCTTTCATTTAGAAAAAAATATAAGTTTCTAGTTTGAGATGGTTCATTGATGTTTTCAAGATGGTCTAGGTTAGGTTTATGACTCAGTTTAAAAAATGGGATTTTTTTTTTTTCCAGGGCATAACAAATTGGTGCATCTAGTTTAAATCTGAGGTCAGGGCTCAGGTTGGCTCTGGTCCCTCCCCAGCTGCACCCCTACTGTAGTTGCAAATCACCCCTGGAACAAGCCCCGCATCAGCTGCTTGCTGGGAGGTCAGCCAAGGGTGCTGAGAAAGAGGCCTAATGTAGGTCGGACACTCCACCAGGGTCAGAGGAGGTTGGCACAGTGACAACGATAGCCCTTAAGCCACGTCCTAGAGAGCCATGCATGACGGTGCTGAGTGCTGGTAGGCTGTGAGTCAGTGGAATGTCTGTCAGAGCTGAGAAGAACCTCTTCTTGTCACCTGGCTGTCATCAGCAGAGTCTTCTATGCCACCTGCCCACAAGGCTGACTATTAACACAGAAGCAGGTGTCTCCAACCAGGCTTCTCTCCAGAGTGTTCTCCTCATCTGAGTCTTTCCCTCCAGCCCAGTCCAGTTCTCTCATTCACCCACTGGCTTCTGAACCTTCTTTAGAGAACCAGTTCAGAATTTGCCATCTGCAGGAAGCCTTCCCAGACATCTCCAGTTTATCTCCCTTCTCTAACTGCCTGTTCACCTTATTAGTATTTCATGAGTTGGGGCTTAATTGCCTTCTTTTAATTGTGGATTTGGGTTCATCAATTTCCATTCATTCCTTTAGTTCATTCACTCATTCCAACTCAGCCACTCAGTAAAACACATTTTGAATGTCTTCAGGCATTGTGCTAGAGGCTAGGAATGATTCAGAACCATCTCTGCCTTCAAGGATCTCACCGACCTGACAAAAATAACAGCAGCTACCCCCACCACAACCTTGCTAAGCGTTATCAGATCACATCTACAATCTCAAATTACCTTGTGTCTTCATTTGGTTACCTCTTTGTTCACACTGTCTCCTCCACTAGCAATGATACCTTTAGAGCCGAATTGTTGGGTCACAGAGGAGGTACACAGTTAATTTTATAAGAAACTGCCAAAGACGTTTCCAAAGTACTTGTAATCTTTGGCACACCCACCAGCAGAGTATGACAGCTTCCATTGCTTCACATTGTTTTCAACATTTTGTGATGACAGGTATTTTAGTGGGTATAAAGGAGGATCTTTATTAGAGTTGTAACTTGAATTTCCCTGATGACAAATGGTTTTCATAACTTATTTGTTATTCAAATACGTATTTTTATGAAGTGTCTTTTCAAGTTTTGGTTCATCTTTTTGGGTATTATATTTCTTTTAATTATTGAATTGTAGGAGATGATAGATGATAGATAGATGGATGATAGATGATAGATAGATAGATATAAATACACAGTAGATATAGGTATACTACAAGCCTTTTGTCAGATATATGTCAGATATACAAATGCCTTTTCCTAGCATGTGGTTTGCCTTTTCTTTCTCTTAATGATGTCTTTTGATAAACAGACATTTAAATTTTCTAATTAATTAATTAACTAATTAATTAAGAAATCTTTGCCTACTTCAAGACCTGAGGATTTTCTCATATGTTTTCTCCTAGAAGCATAGAGCTGTACAGTTTGGGCATTTACATTTATGTCTTTGATCTAGTACAAATTGAATTTTTGTCTGGAATAAGATGGAGGTTAAAGTTAATCTTTCGCATGCAGTTATCTATTTGTGCCTGTACCCTTTGTGGAAATAGTTCTTTTCTTCCACTAAATTGCCCTGATATCTTTATCAAAAATCAATTAGCTATACAGGCATACCTCAAAGATACTGCAGATTCGGTTCCAGACCATTGCAATAAAGTGAATATCTTAATAAAGTGAATCAAATGAATTTTTTGGTTTCTCAGTGCATATGAAAGTTATGTTCACACCATCCTGTCGTCCGTTAAGTGTGCAATAGCATTATGTCTAAAAAAGAGTGTATGTACCTTAATTATAATTTTATTACTAAAAAAATGCTAACATGCATCTGAGCTTTCAGCAAGTAGTAGTTGTTTTGCTAGCTGGAGGGTCTTGCCTCGATGCTGAAGGCAGGGGTGGCTGTGACAATTTCTTAAAATAAGACAGCAATGACATTTACCACATCCATTGACTCTTCTTTCACGGATGATTTCTCTGCAGCATGAGATGCTGTTTGGTAGCATTTTATCCACAGTAGAACTTTTTTTTTTTCATCTTTTTCATTGTTATGTTAATCACCTTACATTACATCATTAGTTCTTGATGTAGTGTTCCATGATTCATTGTTTGTGCATAACACCCAGTGCTCCACGCAGAATGTGCCCTCTTTAAAACCCATCAACCAGGATAACCCATCCCCCCACCCCCCTCCCCTCTAGAATCCTCACTTTGTTTTTCAGAGTCCATCGACTCTCATGGTTCATCTCCCCCTCCGAATTACTCCCCTTCATTCTTACCCTCCTGCTATCTTCTTCTTTTTTTTTCTTAACATATATTGCATTATTTGTTTCAGAAGTATAGATCTGTGATTCAACAGTCTTGCACAATTCACAGGGCTCACCATAGCACATAACCTTCCCAATGTCTATCACCCAGCCACCCCATCCCTCCCATCCCCCAACACTCCAGCAACCCTCAGTTTGTTTCCTGAGATTAAGAATTCCTCATATCAGTGAGGTCATATGATACATGTCTTTCTCTGATTGACTTATTTCACTCAGCATAACACCCTCCAGTTCCATCCACGTCGTTGCAAATGGCAAGGTCTCGTTCCTTTTGATGGCTGCATAATATTCCATTGTGTATATATACCACCTCTTCTTTATCCATTCATCTGTCGCTGGACATCTTGGCTCTTTCCACAGTTTGGCTATGATGGACATTGCTGCTATAAACATCGGGGTGCATGTACCCCTTCAGTTCACTACATTGGTATCTTTGTGGTAAATACCCAGGAGTGCAATTGCTGGATCGTATGGTAGCTCTATTTTCAGCTTTTTGGGGAACCTCCATACTATTTTCCAGAGTGGTTGCACCAGCTTGCATTCCCACCAACAATGTAGGAGGCTTCCCCTTTCTCTGCATCCCTGCCAACATCTGTCGTTTCCTAACTTGTTAATTTTAGCCATTCTGACTGGTGTGAGGTGGTATCTCATTGAGGTTTTGATTTAGATTTCCCTGATGTCAAGCACTTTTTCATGTGTCTGTTGGCCATTTGGATGTCTTCTTTGGAAAAATGTCTGTTCATGTCTTGTACCCATTTCTTGATTGGATTATTTGTTCTTTGGGTGTTGAGTTTGATAAGTTCTTGATAGATTTTGGATACTAGCCCTTTATCGGATATGTCATTTGCAAATATTTTCTCCCATTCTGTTGATTGTCTTTTGGTTTTGTGGATTGATTCTTTTGCTGTGCAAAAGCTTTCTATTTTGATGAATTTCCAATAGTTCATTTTTGCCCTTGCTTCCCTTGCCTTTGGCGATGTTTCTAGGAGGAAGTTGCTGCGGCTGAGGTCGAAGAGGTTGATACCTGTGTTCTCCTTTTGGATTTTGATGGACACCTGTCTCACGTTTAGGTCTTTCAACCATTTGGTGTCTATTTTTGTGTGTGGTGTAAGGAAATGGTCCAGTTTCATTCTTCTGCATGTGGCTGTCCAATTTTCCCAACACAATTTGCTGAAGAGACTGTCTTTTTTCCATTGGATATTCTTTCCTGCTTTGTCACAGATTAGTTGACCATAGAGTTGAGGGTCCATTTCTGGGCTCTCTATTCTGTTCCATTGACCTATGTGTCTGTTTCTGTGCCAGTACCATACTGTCTTGATGATGACAGCATTGTAATAGAGCTGGAAGTCCGGAATTGTGATGCCGCAAGCTTTGCTTTTCTTTTTCAATATTCCTCTGGCTTATTCGGGGTCTCTTCTGGTTCCATACAAATTTTAGGATTATTTGTTCCATTTCTTTGAAAAAGGTGGATGGTATTTTCATGGGGATTGCATTGAATGTGTAGATTCCTCTAGGTAGCATTGACATCATCACAATGTTTGTTCTTCCAATCCATGAGCATGGAAAGTTTTTCCATTTCTTTGTGTCTTCTTCAATTTCTTTCATGAGGATTTTATAGTTTTCTGAGTACAGATCGTTTGCCTCTTTGGTTAGATTTATTCCTAGGTATCTTATGGTTTTGGGTGCAATTGTAAATGGGATCGACTCCTTGATTTGTCTCTCTTCTGTCTTGTTGTTGGTGTATAGGAATGCCACTGATTTCTGTGCACTGATTTTATATCCTCCTACTTTACTGAATTCCCATATGAGTTCTAGCAGTTTTGGGGTGGAGTCTTTTGGGTTTTCCACATAAAGTATCATATCATCTGCAAAGAGTGAAGTTTGACTTCCTCTTTGCCGATTTGGATGCCTTTGATTTCTTTTTGTTGTCTGATTGCTGTGGCTAGGACTTCTAATATTATGTTGAATAGCAGTGGTGAGAGTGGACATCCCTGCCGCGTTCCTGACCTTAGGGGAAAAGCTCTCAGCTTTTCCCCATTGAGAATGATACTCGCTTTAGGTTTTTCATAGATGGCTTTCATGATATTGAGGTATGTACCCTCTATCCCTATACTCTGAAGAGTTTTGATCAAGAAAGGATGCTGTACTTTGTTGAATGCTTTTTCTGCATCTATTGAGAGGATCATATGATTCTTGTTCTTTCTTTTGTTAATATATTGTATCACGTTGATTGATTTGCAGATGTTGAACCCAACGTGCAGCCCAGGGATAAAACCCACTTGGTCATGGTGAATAACCTTTTAATGTACTGTTGGATCCTATTGGCTAGTATTTTGGTGAGAATTTTTGCATCCATGTTCATCAAGAATATTGGCCTGTAATTCTCCTTTTTGATGGGGTCTTGTCTGGTGTGGGGATCAAGGTAATGGTGGCCTCATAAAATGAGTTTGGAAGTTTTCCTTCTATTTCTATTTTTTGGAACAGTTTCAGGAGAATAGGTATCAATTCTTCTTTAAATGTTTGGTAGAATTCCCCTGGGAAGCCATCTGGCCTTGGGCTTTTGTTTCTTGGGAGAGTTTTGATGACTGCTTCAATTTCCTTAGTGGTTATAGGTCTGTTCAGGTTTTCTATTTCTTCCTGGTTCAATTTTGGTAGTTGATACAACTCTAGGAATGCACCCATTTCTTCCAGGTTATCTAATTTGCTGGCATGTAGTTGCTCATAATATGTTCTTATAATTGTTTGCATTTCTTTGGCGTTGGTTGAGATCCCTCCTCTTTCATTTATGATTTTTTTGATTTCGGTCATTTCTCTTTTCTTTTTCATAAGTCTGGGCAGGGATTTATCAATCTTGTTAATTCTCTCAAAGAACCAGCTCCTAGTTTCCTTGATCTGTTCTACTCTTCTTTTGGTTTCTATTTCATTGATTTCTGCTCTGAGTTTTATGTTTTTTCTTCTCCTGCTGGGTTTAGGCTTTATTTGCTGTTTTTTCTCCAGCTCCTTTCGGTGTAGGGTTAGGTTGTGTATTTGAGACCTTTCTTGTTTCTTGAGAAAGGCTTGTATTGCTATCTACTTTCCTCTTAGGACTGCCTTTGATGCATCCTAAAGATTTTGAATAGTTGCCTTTTCATTTTCATTGGTTTCCATGACTTTTTTTAATTCTTCTTTAATTTCCTGGTTGACTCATTCATTCTTTAGTAGGATGCTCCTTAGCCTCCATGTATTTGAGTTCGTTCCGACTTTCGTCTTGTGATTGAGTTCTAGTTTCAAAGCATTCTGGTCTGAAAATATGCAGGGAATGATCCCAATCTTCTGGTACTGGTTGAGACCTGATTAGTGACCTAGGATGTGATCAATTCTGGAGAATGTTCCATGGGCACTAGAGAAGAATGTGTATTCCATTGCTTTGGGATGGAATGTTCTGAATATGTCTGTGAAGTCCATTTGGTCCAGTGTTTCATTTAAAATCTTTATTTCCTTGTTGATCTTTTGCTTTGATGATCTGTCCATTTCAGTCAGGGGGGTGTTAGAGTCCCCCACTATTATTATATTGTTGTCAATGTGTTTCTTTGCTTTTGTTATTAATTTCCTTATAAAATTGGCTGCTCCCATGTTAGGGGCATAGATATTTACAATTGTTAGATCTTCTTGTTGGAGAGACCCTTTAAGTAGGATATAGTGTCCTTCTTCATCTCTTATTACAGTCTTTGTTTTAAAATCTAATTTGTCTGATATAAGCACTGCCACCCCAGCTTTCTTTTGGTGTCCATTAGCATGGTAAATGGTTTTCCACCCCCTCACTTTCAATCTGGGGGTTTCTTTGGGTCTAAAATGAGTCTCTTGCAGACAGCATATTGATGGGTCTTGTTTTTTAATCCAATCTGATAGCCTGTGTCTTTTGATTGGGGCATTGAGCCCATTTACATTCAGAGTAACTATTGAAAGATATGAATTTAGTGCCATTGTATTGCCTGTAAGGTGACTGTGACTGTATATTGTCTGTGTTCCTTTCTGATCTATGCTGCTTTTAGGCTCTCTCTTTGCTTAGAGGACCCCTTTCGATATTTCTTGGAGGGCTGGTTTCGTGTTTGCAAATTCCTTTAGTTTTTGTTTGTCCTGGAAGCTTTTTATCTCTCCTTCTATTTTCAATGACAGCCTAGCTGGATATAGTATTCTTGGCTGCATATTTTTCTCGTTTAGTGCTCTGAAGATATCATGCCAGTCCTTTCTGGCCTGCCAGGTCTCTGTGGATAGGTCTCTTGACAATGTAATGTTTCTACCATTGTAGGTTACATATCTCTTCTCCCGAGCTGCTTTCAGGATTTTCTCTTTGTCTCTGAGACTTGTAAGTTTTACTATTAGATGTCGGGGTATTGACCTATTTTTATTGATTTTGAGACGGGTTCTCTGTGCCTCCTGAATTTTGATGCTTGTTCCCTCCCCACATTAGGGAAGTTCTCTGCTATAATTTGCTCCAATATACCTTCTGCCCCTCTCTCTCTTTCTTCTTCTTCTGGGATCCCAATTATCCTAATGTTGTTTCGTCTTATCGTATTGCATAACTCTCGAACTCTGCCCTCGTGATCCTGTACTTGTTTCTCTCTCTTTTTCTCAGCCTCTTTATTTTCCATCATTTGGTCTTCTATATCACTGATTCTCTCTTCTGCCTCATTTATCCTAGCAGTTAGTGCCCCCATTTTTGATTGCACCGCATTAATAGCTTTTTGATTTTGACTTGGTTAGATTTTAGTTCTTTTATTTCTCCAGAAAGGGTTTCTCTAATAACTTCCACGCTTTTTCAAGCCCAGCTAGTATCTTTAAAGACATGATTCTGAACTCTATGTCTGACAGCTTACTAATGTCCGTAATGAGTAGGTCCCTGGCAGACAGTACTACCTCTTGTTCTTTTTGCTGAGGTGATTTTTTTCATCTTGTCATTTAGTCCAGAGGATAATAGATGAATGAGAGAACAAAATGCTAATAGGTTAACAACGTCCCCAACAAATATACTCTATACAAATCACAAAAGACCTGAAACCACGGGAAAAGAAAGGGAAAGAAAGAAAAAAGAAAGAGAAAAAGAAAAAGATAAAAACATACAAAAACAGAACAAAACCAAAAAAACCAGAATATGATCAAATATGATCAGACTAATGTATAAATCAGTGCCACACACTAGATTTTGGAAGTATCTTGGTCTGTTAGAAGAAAGTGCCTCCTAATATTTTAAAGGAAGAAAGACATATATGTACAAAATAAGGGTTGATACAATGAAGGGATAGAAGATGACTATAAAGATAAAAATTATAAAAGATTTTATAAAACGAATTGATAAGATAAGAAGTTGTTTGAAAAAAGAAAGAAGAAGATTAAAAAACAAAGCAGAAAAGAAAAAAAGAAAAGGGAGAGAATGTGATCAGGCAGGAGACTAGAACAAAGCCATACACTAGTGATTTAGGGTATATTTTGATCTGTTAGAAGAAACTGTATCTCAAAATTTTAAAGAGAACAACTTATATATATATGCCAAAAATAAGGGTAACTATGATAAAGGGATAAAATATGACTCTAAAAAATGAAAAATAAAAAAATTTTTTTAAAAAAGGGATTGATAAGATGTTGGTTGAAAAAGGGAGAAGGAAAAATTCAAAAAAAGAAAAACAGTTAAAAAGATCAACTTTAAAAAACTAATGAATCATGGTAAAAAAGCCATGAATTCTATTTGCAGTATTCCCCTAGCGCTGGAGTTCTCCCGTTCTTCTTGATCGGTAAACTTGGTCTTGGCTTGCTTGCTGTTCATGCTGATCTTCTGGGGGAGGGGCCTGTTGGCGTGGTTCCCAAATGTCTTTGCCAGAGGCGGAATTGCCCCGCCCTTGTAGGTCTGGGCTTAGCAAGCTGCTCGGGTTTGCTCTCAGGAGCTTTTGTTCCCTGCAAGCTCTCAGTACAGCTTTGGAGGACCACAGTGAAAATGGTGGCCTCCCAATCTCCGCCCAGATGAGCTGAGAACTCGGGGCCCTGCTCCTCAGTGCGCCCCTAGAGAAAAGCAGTCAATCACTCCCGTCTCCCTGGTCTCTGCCGCTCTCCGTGCTCACCCGGCCTGTGACCGAGTGTTTCTATCTCTGGCACCCGACCCCGTGTGGAGTCTCCAAACCCAGCAGATCCCTGCGGTGCACCCCCGCGCCACTCCTCCGGGGGAAGGAAGGGTAGTCTCCCTGGCTCTACCGCTTGTTGGGTCCCTGCAGGAGGCGCAGGGGCCCAACTGTGCGGCGGATCACGATTTATGGCAACCCTCAGCTGAGAACCCGCGCCTCGGCTCCGTCTCTTTAGCCGGCTTCCCCGCTCCAATCCCTGGGAGCTCTGCTGCACTCAGGCACCCCCGGTCTTTCTGTGACCCCGAGGGTCCTGAGTCCACACTGTCCCACGAGGGTTCCACCCCCGCTTAGCCACTGGAGCGACGTCCCTCAGTGGAGCCGACTTCTAAAAGGTCCAATTTTGTGCTCCGTGGCTCTATCACTTGCCAGAAGCAGCCGACGGAGGCCCCCTCCCCCACCGTCTCTCCTCACAAATATCGCCTTGGATTCACTTCTCCGCACGTCCTACCTTCTAGTAAGTGGTCGCTTTTCTGTTCAGAGAGTTGTTGCTATTCTTCTCTTCGATCTCCTGTTGAGTTCGAAGGTGTTCAGAATGGTTTGATCCCTATTCAGCTGAATTCCTGAGACCAGACGAAATCCAGGTCTCCTACTCCTCCGCCATCTTGCTCCGCCCCCCATAGTAGAACTTCTTTTAAAATGGAGTCAATCCTCTCAAACCATGCTGCTGCTGCTATATCAACTAAGTTCATGTAATATTCTGAATCCTCTGTTGTCTTCGACAGTCTTCACAGCATCTACACCACGAGTAGATTCCATCTGAAGAAAGCACTTTCTTTGCTCATCCTTAAGAAGCAATTCCTCGGCCAAGGAGCAAGATGGAGGAGGAGTAGGAGACCTAGATTTCGTCTGGTCTCAGGAATTCAGCTGAATAGGGATCAAACCATTCTGAACACCTACGAACTCAACAGGAGATCAAAGAGGAGAGTAGCCACAACTCTCTGAACAGAGAAGCGACCACTTACTGGAAGGTAGGATGTGCGGAGAAGTGAATCCGAGGCGATATTCGGGAGGATAGACGGCGGGGGAGGGGCCTCCATCGGCCGCTTCTGGCAAGTGATAGAGCCGCGGAGCACAAAATCGGAACTGTTAGAAGTCGGCTCCGCGAAGGGACGTCGCTGCAGTGGCTAAGCGGGGGGTGGAACCCTCGCGGGACAGTGTGGTCTCAGGACCCTTGGGGTCACAGAAAGACCGGGGGAGCCTAGTGCGCCAGAGCTCCCAGGTATCGGAGCGGGGAAGCCCCTCCAGCAGGGACCGAACAGGCGGCAGATCGGGGGAGACTCCCCTTTCTTCCCGGGGAGGGGTGGCGCGGAAACACACCGCAGGGATCTGCTGGGTTTGTAGACTCCACACGGGGTCAGGTGCCAGAGATAGAAACGCTCGGTCACAGGCTAGGTGAACACGGAGTGCGGCCGGAGACCGGGGACACGGGAGTGAATGCTTTTCTCTGGGGACGCACTGAGGAGCAGGGCCCCGAGTACTCAGCTCCTCCGGGTGGAGATTGGGAGGCCACCATTTTTGCCCTGGTCCTCCAAGGCTGTACGGAGAGCTTGCAGGGAACAAAAGCTCCTGAGATCAAACCCCAGCAGCTTGCTTACCCAGACCGACAAGGGCGGGGCAATTCAGCCTCGGGCAAAGACATTTGGAAACCACAGCAACAGGCCCCTCCCCCAGAAGATCAGCATGAACAGCCAGCAAGCCAAGACCAAGTTTACCGATCAAGGAGAACAGGAGAACTACAGCGCTAGAGGAATACTGCACATAGAATTCATGGCTTTTTTTTACCATGATTCATTAGTTCATCAAGGTTAATTTTTGTTAACTGTTTTTTTTTTCTTTTTCCCTTTTTCAACCAACATCTTATCAATCTCTTTTAAAAAAAAAACAACATTTTTTATTTTTCATTTTTAGAGTCATATTTTATCCCTTCATAGTAGTTACCCTTATTTTTGGCATATATATATAAGTTGTTCCCTCTTTAAAATTTTGAGATACAGTTTCTTCTAACAGATCAAAATATACCCTAAATCACTAGTGTATGGCTCTGTTCTAGTCTCCTGCCTGAACACATTCTCTCCCTTTTTTCTTTTTTTTTTTAAATCTTCTTTCTATTTTCAAACAACTTCTTATCTTATCAAGTCCTTTTATAAAATCTTTTATAATTTTCATCTTTACAGTCATCTTCTATCCCTTCATTATATCAACCCTTATTTTGTACATATATGTCTTTCTTCCTTTAAAATTTTACGAGGCACTTTTTTCTAACAGACCAAAATACGCCCAAAATCTAGTGTGTGGCACTGATCTATGCACTAGCCTGATCATATATGATCACATTCTGCTTTTTTTGTATTGTTCTGTTTTTGTTTTTATCTTTTTTTTCTTTCTTTTTTTTTTCCCTTTCTTTTTTCTTTCTTTCCCTTTCTTTTCCCCTGGTTTCAGGTCTTTTCTCATTTGTATACAGTATATTTGCTGGGGACGTTGTAAACCTGTTAGCATTTTGTTCTCCCATTCGTCTAGTCTCCTCTGGACAAAATGACAAGACGAAAAAAATCACCTCAGCAAAAAGAACAAGAGGTAGTACCGTCAGCCAGGGACCTACTCAATACGGACATTAGTACGATGTCGGACCTAGAGTTCAGAATCATGACTTTAAAGATATTAGCTGGGCTTGAAAAAAGCGTGGAAGTTATTAGAGAAACTCTTTCTGGAGAAATAAAAGAACTAAAATCTAACCAAGTCGAAATCAAAAAGGCTATTGATGAGGTGCAATCAAATATGGGGGCACTAACTGCTAGGATAAATGAGGCAGAAGAGGGAATCAGCGATATAGAAGACCAAATGATGTAAAATAAAGCGGCTGAGAAAAAGAGAGAGAAACAACTACAGGATCACGAGGGCAGAATTCGAGAGATAAGTGATACGATAAGATGAAACAAAATTAGAATAATTGGGATCCCAGAAGAAGAAGAAAGAGAGAGAGGGGCAGAAGGTATATTGGAGCAAATTATAGCAGAGAACTTCCCTAATGTGAGGATGGAAACAGGCATCAAAATCCAGGAGGCACAGAGAACCCCTCTCAAAATCAATAATAATAGGTCAACACCCCGACATCTAATAGTAAAACTTACGAGTCTCAGAGACAAAGAGAAAATCCTGAAAGCAGCTCGGGAGAAGAGATATGTAACCTACAATGGTAAAAATATTAGATTGGCAACAGACTTATCCACAGAGACCTGGCAGGCCAGAAAGGACTGGCAAGATATCTTCAGAGCACTAAACGAGAAAAATATGCAGCCAAGAATACTATATCCAGCTAGGCTGTCATTGAAAAGAGAAGGAGAGATAAAAAGCTTCCAGAACAAACAAAAATTAAAGGAATTTGCAAACAGGAAACCAGCCCTCCAAGAAATCTTGAAAGGGGTCCTCTAAGCAAAGAGAGAGCCTAAAAGCAGCAAAGATCAGAAAGGAACACACACAACATACAGTAACAGTCACCTTACAGGCAATACAATGGCACTAAATTCATACCTTTCAATAGTTACCCTGAATGTAAATGGGCTCAATGCCCCAATCAAAAGACACAGGCTATCAAATTGGATTAAAAAACAAGACCCATCCATATGCTGTCTGCAAGAGACTCATTTTAGACCCAAAGAAAGCCCCAGATTGAAAGTGAGGGGGTGGAAAACCATTTACCATGCTAATGGACTCCAAAAGAAAGCTGGGGTGGCGATCCTTATATCAGACAAACTAGATTTTAAAACAAAGACTGTAATAAGAGATGAGGACGGACACTATATCCTACTTAAAGGTTCTATCCAACAAGAAGACCTAACAATTGTAAATATCTATGCCCCTAACATGGGAGCAGCCAATTATATAAGGCAATTAATAACAAAAGCAAAGAAACACATTGACAACAATACAATAATAGTGGGGGACTTTAACACCCCCCTGATTGAAATGGACAGATCATCTAAGCAAAAGATCAACAAGGAAATAAAGACTTTAAATGACACACTGGACCAAATGGACTTCACAGACATATACAGAACATTCCATCCCAAAGCAACGGAATACACATTCCTCTCTAGTGCCCATGGAACATTCTCCAGAATTGATCACATCCTAGGTCACAAATCAGGTCTCAACTGGTACCAAAAGATTGGGATCATTTCCTGCATATTTTCAGACCACAATGCTTTGAAACTAGAACTCAATCACAAGAGGAAAGTCGGAAAGAACTCAAATACATGGAGGCTAAAGAGCATCCTACTAAAGAATGAATGGGTCAACCAGGAAATTAAAAAAGAATTAAAAAAATTCATGGAAACCAATGAAAATGAAAACACAACTGTCCAAAATCTTTGGGATACAGCAAAGGCAGTCCTGAGAGGAAAGTATATAGGAATACAAGCCTTTCTCAAGAAACAAGAAAGGTCTCAAATACACAACCTAACCCTACACCTAAAGGAGCTGGAGAAAGAACAGAAAATAAAGCCTAAACCCAGCAGGAGAAGAGAAATAATAAAGATCAGAGCAGAAATCAATGAAATAGAAACCAAAAGAACAGTAGAACAGATGAACGAAACTAGGAGCTGGTTCTTTGAAAGAATTAACAAGATTGATAAACCCCTGGCCAGACTGATCAAAAAGAAAAGAGAAATGACCCAAATCAACAAAATCATGAATGAAAGAGGAGAGATCACAACCAACACCAAAGAAATACAAACAATTATAAGAACATATTATGAGCAACTACATGCCAGCAAATTAGATACCCTGGAAGAAATGGGTGCATTCCTAGAGATGGATCAACTACCAAAACTGAACCAGGAAGAAATAGAAAACCTGAACAGACCTATAACCACTAAGGAAATTGAAGCAGTCATCAAAACTCTCCCAAGAAACAAAAGCCCAGGGCCAGATGGCTTCCCAGGGGAATTCTATCAGACATTTAAAGAAGAATTAATACCTATTCTCCTGAAACTGTTCCAAAAAATAGAAATGGAAAGAAAACTTCCAAATTCATTTTATGAGGCCACCATTACCTTGATCCCAAAACCAGACAAAGACCCCATCAAAAGGGAGAATTACAGACCAATATCCTTGATGAACATGGATGCAAAAATTCTCACCAAAATACTAGCCAATAGGATACAACAGTACATTAAAAGGATTATTCACCATGACCAAGTGGGATTTATCCCTGGGCTGCAAGGTTGGTTCAACATCCGCAAATCAATCAACGTGACACAATACATTAACAAAAGAAAGAACAAGAATCATATGATCCTCTCAATAGATGCAGAAAAAGCATTTGACAAAGTACAGCATCCTTTCTTGATCAAAACCGGTCAGAGTATAGGGATAGAGGGTACATACCTCAATATCATAAAAGCTATCTATAAAAAGCCTACAGTGAACATCAGTCTCAATGGGGAAAAGCTGATCTTTTCCCCTAAGGTCAGGAACGTGGCAGGGATGTCCATTATCACCACTGCTATTCAACATAGTATTAGAAGTCCTAGGCACAGCAATCAGACAACAAAAAGAAATCAAAGGCATCCAAATCGGCAAAAAGGAAGTCAAACTCTCACTCTTTGTAGATGATATGATACTGTATGTGGAAAACCCAAAAGACTCCACCCCAAAACTGGTAGAACTCATACAGGAATTCAGTAAAGTAGCAGGATATAAAATCAGTGCACAGAAATCAGTGGCATTCCTATACACCAACAACAAGACAGAAGAGAGACAAATTAAAGAGTAGATCCCATTTACAATTGCACCCAAAACCATAAGATACCTAGGAATAAATTTAACCAAGGAGGCAAAAGATCTGTACTCAGAAAACGATAAAATATTGAATGGGTCAACCAGGAAATTAAAGAAGAATTTAAGAAGTTGAACAAGACACAAAGAAATTGAAAAATGTTCCATGCTCATGGATTGGAAGAACAAACATTGTGATGATGTCAATGCTCCCTAGAGGAATCTACACATTCAATGCAATCCCCATCAAAATACCATCCACTTTTTTCAAAGAAATGGAACAAATAATCCTAAAATTTGTATGAAACCAGAAGAGACCCCGAATAGCCAGAGGAATATTGAAAAAGAAAAGCAAAGCCAGTGGTATCACAATTCCGGACTTCCAGCTCTATTACAAAGCTGTCATTATCAAGACAGTATGGTACTGGCACAAACACAGACACATAGATCAATGGAACAGAATAGAGAGCCCAGAAATGGACCCTCAACTCTATGGTCAACTAATCTTTGACAAAGCAGAAAAGAATGTCCAATGGAATAAAGACAGTCTCTTCAACAAATGGTGTTGGGAAAATTGGACAGCCACATGCAGAAGAATGAAACTGGACCATTTCCTTACACCACATACAAAAATAGACTCCAAATGGTTGAAAGACCTAAACGTGAGACAGGAGTCCATCAAAATCCTAAAGGAGAACACAGGCAGCAACCTCTTCGCCCTCAGCCGCAGCAACCTCTTTCTAGAAACATTGCCAAAGGCAAGGGAAGCAGGGGCCAAAATGAACTACTGGGATTTCATCAAGATAAAAAGCTTTTGCACAGCAAAAGAAACAGTCCACAAAACCAAAAGACAACCAACAGAATGGGAGAAAATATTTGCAAGTGACATATCAGATAAAGGGCTAGTATCCAAAATCTGTAAAGAACTTATCAAACTCAACACCCAAAGAACAAATAATCCAATCAAGAAATGGGCAGAAGACATGAACAGACATTTTTCCAAAGAAGACATCCAAATGCCCAATAGACAGATGAAAAAGTGCTCAACATCGCTCAGCATCAGGGAAATCCAAATCAAAACCTCAATGAGATAGCACCTCACACCCATCAGAATGGCTAAAATTAACATGTCAGGAAACGACAGATTTTGGCGAGGATGTGGAGAAAGGGGAAGCCTCCTACATAGTTCGTGGGTATGCAACCTGATGCAACCCCTCTGGAAAACAGTATGGAGGTTCCTCAAAAAGCTGAAAATAGAGCTACCATACAATCCAGCAATTGTACTACTGGGTATTTATCACAAAGATACAAATGTAGGGATCCGAAGGGGTACGTGCATCCCGATGTTTATAGCAGCAATGTCCATAATAGCCAAACTGTGGAAAGAGTCAAGATGTCCATCAACAGTTGAATGGATAAAGAAGAGGTGGTATATATACACAGTGGAATATTATGGAGCCATCAAAAGGAATGAGATCTTGCCATTTGCAGCGACATGGATGGAACTGGAGGGTGTTATGCTGAGTGAAATAAGTCAATCAGAGAAAGACATGTATCATATGACCTCACTGATATGAGGAATTCTTAATCTCAGGAAACAAACTGAGGGTTGCTGGAGTGGTGGGGGTGGGAGGGAGGGGGTGGCTGGGTGATAGACATTGTGGAGCGTATGTGCTATGGTGAGCGCCGTGAATTGTGCAAGACTGATGAATCACAGATCTGTACTTCTGAAACAAATAATGCAATATATGTTAAGAAAAAAAAGAAGAAGAAGATAGCAGGGGGGGAAGAATGAAGGGGAGTAAGTCGGAGGGGGAGACGAACCATGAGAGATGATGGACTCTGAAAAACAAACTGAGGGTTCTAGAGGGGAGGGGGGTGGGGGGATGGGGTAGCCTGGTGATGGGTATTAAAGAGCGCACATTCTGCGTGGAGCACTGTGTGTTATGCACAAACAATGAATCATGGAACACTACATCAAAAGCTAATGATGTAATGTATGGTGATTAACATAACATTAAAAAAACCCCTGGCTTACCTAAAATGTTCTCTTCTCTTCTTTCAGGTGTTAGATTTTATGTTGTTCCAGATATTAGATTTTACATTTAAATATATGGTTCATCTCAGGTTGATTTTTGAATATGGTGTGGGGTTCTTTTTTTCTCATTTCAGTAGTCAGTTGTTTTAATATAATTTGCTGATAAGACTTTCTTTCCCCATTGAATAATTTTGACATGTTTGTCTAAAAACGATTGTATAAAATGATGGTTGTTCTTTTTTTAAAAAAACTCTTTACTCTTTGTTTTCATGTTGAATCATTTCTCTTGATCTACCTTCATGTTTCCTGATCCTTTATTCTGCAGTCTCCAATCTGTTTTTAACCCCATTTAATGAATTTTTCATTACAAATATTGGCATTTTCAGTTTTATCTTTTCTATTTGTTTCTTTTTCATAGTCCCCATTTCTCTGCTGGAATTCTCCATTTCTTGGCTAATCATAGCCATTTGTTCTTTTAAGTTTTTGAACATATTTATAACAGCTGATTTAGGGTCCTTTTGCTAATTCCAATACCTGCGCCATTTAAGAATCTGTTTCTATTGATTACCAATTTCCTTTCTCTCCAGTTTTGTTGAGATATAATTGACATAATACATTGAATAAGTTTCAGGTGTGTGACAAAATGATTTGGTATATGCATATACTGTGAAGTGATCACCACAATAAATTTAGTTAACATCTATAACTTACATGGGTACAAATTCTTTTTCTTGTAATGAGAACTTACAAGATCTACTCTCTTAGCAACTCTCTAATATACAATACAGTGTCATTAACTATTTGACTACCAATTTCTTGCTTATGGGTCACATGTTCCTGCTTTGCTTGCCTAGTAATGTTTTATTGTGTGCTGGATATTGTAGGTGATACCATATAGACAGGCTGGATTATGTTGCTTTTCCTTTAGGGGCTGTGAGTTATTACAGACATTTAAATTACTGGTGAATCCTCTTGATCGTATTTGGCTTTGTTTTATTTTTTGTTAGGACTGGTGTAAGACTGGTTTATTTCAGTTTCTTCATTAGTTATAAGATGTGGCCCTGACTCTAGGGCAGTGGTTCTCACCTGAGGGTGATTTTATCTCCCTGAGGACGTTTTGCAATGTCTAGAGGCATTTTGAGTTGTCACAAATGGGGGTGGGTGTTATTGGCATCTAGTGGGTAGAGCAGCTAAACATCTTACAATGCACAGGACAACCTTCACAACAAAGGATTACCTGTTCAAAGTATCAGGAGTGCAGAGGTTGAGTCCTGCTCTAGAGTTTGGTCTTGCCCTAATATGTGGCAATTCTATAGTCTTCACTGAGACGCACACCAAGTCTTCTCCATTCTAGCTGAGCTGGAGCACCAAGCCCTACACAGCCTCTGACATTTCTATTTTGTACTCAGGCCCTAAGCAGCTGTCCTCTGCTAGGCCTCACTGAGTCCTGCTCTGGGCTTCCAAAAACCAGGCTATGCCCAAGGCCCCATGGGACATGCCCACACCCCATTCTGGCGGATCTCCCCTCCAGCATCTTACCCCACAAATTCCAACCACTGTAGCAGCCCAGACTCCAAACTCTGCCCAGTTCCATCAGACAACCACAGTCTGCTTGGGTCTCTTTCTTTCTGCATTTAGAAAAGTGTTCTTGGGCAAACATGCTGGGAAACAGATGCAGTATCTTCCTTGTAAGTGTTTCCCTTCTTTTGGGGGGGTCACGATTCTGCACTTTATCCAGCCAGGAAGCAATTGCCCCATTCATTTTGTTCATTTCTATTTTGACGATGGGGAGAAGGCAAGTAAGGTACTCAGGGGGGTTTTAAAAACACAGCTTCCTTGAGCCCCATCCTGAGAGATCCTGACTCATTGGTCCAGGCTGGGACCTGGAAATTTTTGTTTTAAAAGTTTTAAGAAGGTGCTGATTCAATACCTAGTTTGGAACTCACCACGCTAAGCCCTACTGGGATCACATGGGACAAGCAAGGTGTTTTTCCTTTCTCCAGAGTCCTCAGATGCCAGATGGCTTCCACTGGGCCAAACAGGATTGCACTACAGATTTGCTGCATCAAGGGGTGTGGGGGATGGTCCTTCCACAGCCAACACACTGTACACACAGTAGCCACAGAACCTGAGAGAATTCTTCACCTGGTGGTGAGGTGTCCTGAGCCCCTCTTGCTCCTGGACCTTTCCCTCCAGCAGCAGATTCCAGAGACTGTGCACTCATTCGCTCTGTGTCTGGGGACCATGAGCCCTTGGAGGTTATTTCCTGGACTTCCAGTTGAAGTGCCTTGCTGCAGACCATCACACCTTCCTGAGGGCTCCCGAGACCCAGTTCGGGGATAGAGGAGATACTCATAGTTTCAGTGTTTGTTCGCTTCACACTTAATGGTAATTTATGAGTTTTAATCATTATGCCACATAGGGAAAATACGGCAGGGAGTCATTTCAATAAGTAAATCCATCTATTTTTATGCCTTGGGCCTCATAGAGATGAGCATCCTCTCCAAATGATCTGTTCCAAAAGCCTCATTAAATGTTTAGGGAGGAGAAGTTCATGGGCATCCTTCCTTCTCTACCCCAAACAGGTATTTCCAAAAGCTGAGGTCCAAATGATCCATAAATCCAACCAGGGTGGCTCTCTATGCAATTTGCAGGTCAACTTTGCAGAATTAGCCTGGACTAATGCATTCACTACTGATGTGTTACATGGGGGCAGCCCAAGATCTTACAGACATAGTTTACTCTCTTATTCATGCTCGGTCCTTATTTTCCCTGCTCATTCATCAATCTCCTCATTTAGTTGTATGTTAATCCATGCACACATCCGCAAAACAAACAGCATTCATCCTTATTCCACAGTAGGCACTGTGCCTGGCTTCATGAATATGGAGGTCAGTAAGCAGTCATTTACTCACCCATTTATTCCATGAATACTTACTTGGCACCTACTATGTGCCTGGCATCAGGGACACAGTGGTAAAGAACACAGACAAGGTTACTGTTCCCATGGTTTATTTTGTAAACTAGAGAACACAAACACAGTTAATAAAAATTAACAAGATCATGTTTGAAATACCAAGTGTTGTGAGGGAAATGAGGTGGCAAAGGAAGAGGAAATGGTTGGGGTGATCAGGGAAGACTCCTCTGTGGAGGTGACATTTGATCTAAGTGTCAAGAGGCAGTCAACCCTGTGAAGAATTGGAGGCAGAATGTTCCACGCAAAGGAATAACAGGTGCCAAGCCCCCAGGAAATGCAGTATAGCTAGAATACTGTGGATAAAGGAATGATGTTGGAGAGGTAGGCAAGGGTACATCACATGGGGCCATGCAGATTAAGCAAGAGTTTTGGGTTTTTTCTGCATGGGAGATTTGTCTATTCTCTTTGCTTATTTATTTAATCTTGTATTTATATCAGTCTGGATATTCATTTTATATATACGAATTATAGTCCACTACTGCTTTATTTTCTTGCTCAAATTGTTCCAGATTTGGCCATTGCGGCTCTTCCCATTGGTTCCTGGGTCTCTCTGACATACTGTTATTATAGTGGCTCTTTTTGTTGTTTTTTGGGTTTGGTTTTGTTTAGTACTGCCGTACTTGCTAGCCTTACAAGATGCTCCAAGTTAGTGCTTTTGGGTTTGATTCCAAGTGCAAAGGGAAGTCATTGTATTTATCTGACCTATGTAAATCGGGCTGCCATCAGTGACCAGTCTCCCCAAGCCTTTCCTCACATGCTCGACCCAAGGACCTTCCTCTCCAGTCTGACCAGCCACCTTGTAATCCTGTCGTGGCCCCCACACATTTGCTTACAGGGCAGGCCTCTCCCTAGTCTCTCCTTCTTGGGAAGATTACATTGTTGTCTTCAATTATTCATCCTTCCCTGTATGCATTCCCTTTACCGAGTGAAGGTGCCAGTTCCTCCCACTACAGGTGTAGAATATGTTTCCACCTTGACATTGGGCTCAGTCATATTTTATTCTGGATGAGGCAGAAGTGACCATGTGCCAGTTCTAAGTTATGGGGGTGCTTTATGCAGCAGGGTGACTTGAATAGGTTTGTAGGGAAACTCTGGAAGCCCCAGAAGTTCATGTTATTGACAACTGGGATGTTAGTCCTCTCTAGCACTCAATAAAAAGGTGACTTTTCTATCAGCAATAATTCTATTTGATGCTCACCGAGCACCCATAGAGGAAGAAGAGATCTAAAGTGTTTGAAGATTTCTACATCCGTGTGCCTACTGCCTCTTGAAGAGCTGCGTGGCATTCTGGGAAATGAAGGACTCACAGGATTTTGTCACTCCTCCCCATCAGGACCAAAGCCTTGTCAATCATGAGGCGGTGAGGGAGGCTGAAGTTTCTTTCCTTTGTTTTTTCGAAAAGAATCTCAAATGGCCAAAACCAAGCACGGGGTAATTTCTCAGTAGGTTACTACATTACATTAAATTGTTAATACACCATTTTATTTCAATATTGTGAAGCTTTGGAATCCAAGCACAACTCATATACCAACTTGCTGTGGTATCTTAAGTAATGCACTGAGATATTTAACCTTTCTGGCCTGGAGTTGTCTCATCTTTTGTAGACTGTGATGTCATGTTCCAGCAGCATGGCATGGGCTGCTTGGACCCTGGAGGCCCACAGGACACTGAAAATAATCCATACTGGTGTATGCAGCATTCATCAATTATTCCCAGCATGCAGAACACCGGGCAAATTGGAAGCCCCAAATTAACATGTGTTGAATGGATGAATTGTTGAACCCCGATGAGGTTGCTATCCAAGAGAAGTCAGCTAGACTTCAAAAGCCCCCAAATGGTAAGTGGAAAAAACACAAGAATTTTCTGCCTTCCCAAGTTCAGGTCCAACACAAATCCTAAGAACAGTGTGTCCACTCTACCAAGCAGGACTGTGATAATATCATCCCAAGCTCTACAGTTTATAAAACACTTTTGCATGCATCATTGTATCCTTTTATTCAGTTCCTGTGGGATAATTGTGAATGGCACCATTTTACAGAAGGGGGGAAATGGGGCCCAGAGAGGCATTTCTTCCTTAAGCTCCCATGGCACAGCCAGGGCTTACAACCAGGGCATCTGTCCACACGTTAGAACTGGGGCTCTTATGTCCATCAACAGATGAATGGATAAAGAAGAGGTGGTATATATATATATATATATACAATGGAATATTATGCAGCCATCAAAAGGAATGAGATCTTGCCATTTACAACGATGTGGATAGAACTGGAGGGTGTTATGCTGAGTGAAATAAGTCAATCAGAGAAAGACATGTATCCTATGACCTCACTGATATGAGGAATTCTTAATCTCAGGAAACAAACTGAGGGTTGCTGGAGTGGGGGTGGGGTGGGAGGGATGGGGCGGCTGGGTGATAGACATTGGGGAGGGTATGTGCTATGGTGAGCGCTGTGAATTGTGCAAGACTGTTGAATCACAGATCCGTACCTCTGAAACAAATAATGCAACATATGTTAAGGGAAAAAAAAAAGAAGAAGAAGATAGCAGGAGGGGAAGAATGAAGGGGGAGAAATCGGAGGGGGAGACAAACCATGAGAGACGATGGACTCTGGAAAACAAACTGAGGGTTCTAGAGGGGAGGGGGGTCGGGGGATGGGTTAGCCTGGCTGATGGGTATTAAAGAGGGCACATTCTGCGTGGAGCACTGTGTGTTATGCACAAACAATGAATCATGGAACACTACATCAAGAACTAATGATGTAATGTATGGTGATTAACATAACAATAGAAAAATTTAAAGAAAAAAATAAAATAAGAATATAAAAAAATAAAAAGAACTGGGGCTCTTGCTTCTCTGAGATTCTGTGAAGATACATTGGAGAGCACTGTGAGATGGAGAGTCTTTACTAAGAGTGTGATTGTAGTCCTTATTCTGCTTGGGATTGAACCTCATCACAAGAGCCATGAGCCCCTGAGCCCGGATGGGCACCCTTTTCTGTTTCTGGCAGTAATGACTCTCAGGTAGGAAGGTAGGATAAGAGGCACCATTTACTGAGCGGACGTGGTGTACTCAGCACAGTGCTAACCACTACACAGAGTCCTCCCAACCAGCCCCAAGAGGGAGCTACTGCAAATACCTCAATTTTATAGATGAGAAAGTTGAGCCTCAGCCAAATCAACAACCTTCCTTAAGGTCACATGGTGGTCTGTGGTAGACCCCAGATGTAACCCCAGCTTATCTGGCTACTCTTCTTCTCCTTCTTCTTCTTTTTTAAAATTTATTTATTTATTTGAGAGAGAGTGGAAGGGAGGGGCAGAGAGAGAGGGAGAGAGAGAAAATCTCAAGCAGACTCCCTGCTGAGCGTGGAGCCCCACATGGGGCTCTGTCTTACAACCCTGAGTTCATGACTCAAGCCAAAATCAAGATTAGATGCCTAACTGATTGTGGCTAACCGTGTTCTTAACCTGCTTTTCCCTCTGTCACCTGAACCCTCCTGCCACAATTTGATGTAAATTACCTGCTCTGAGTATAGGGATGCAAACGAGTTCCCCCATCATGGGCTCTTCCTCTTGTAACCCAGCACTCCAAGTATGATCTTGCACTGCTGGTCATGGGAACTGCAGCTGGAATTGAAACCTGCTCCTCCCAGGTGTTGAAGTGCCTCATTCACATCTCCTTGCTCCTTACTAACAAGGTCCAGTCTGGCTCAGAAAGAGACATGAAAGCTCCCTAAATTGGGCTGGCTCAAGGCACCTCTGAGGTTCAGAATTGTCCTGAGGGAGACATTGCTCATCTCTGCTGGACCAGCCTTTGCAAAATAGCCACATTCTCTAAGTTTTCTTTCTCCCCACCTCCCAATATTTCAATTCACATCTTTCCTCGGCTTTTTACTTTTTACTTGTTCAGGCAGCACAAAGATTGGGGCACTACAGATCTGCCTTGTTTTCTTTACATCATGATGCAGATTTAATAAAAATTAACCTGTTTCACTAAACTTATTCACAAAAAATGTGTGTTCTATCTCAGTCCCAATAAAGTGGAAATTTCTCTACGCATTTATTGAATATCTACTCTGTACTAAGAAATGTGCTTGGTGGTAGGGAACAGAAAAAAGTAGGTTATATAAGTCCTCCAGACCCCAGCCTTGATTCAAGTAGAGGTCTGGATTATGGACTATGACAGGGAGAGAAGAGCCCCACTTACTCTGCCCAGGAGTTTCACAGCAGACTTTAGGAGGAGCACAGCTTGAGCTGAGAGTTCTTCAGGCAGACAGAAGATTGGAAGGGCATGCCAAGTGGAGGGAATAGCATATGCAAAACCATATGAAGGAGCGTGTAACATTTGGGGATAAGGACAGAATGCGTTAAGGGATGAGGGAAACAGCTCCATGAGTGTGCCAAGAGATGAGGGGAAGGAGACCCAAAAGATCAAGCAATTGTCCATAGATTCTTTGAATGGAGGTCATGGATCCTTACCAGTGTCTGTGTCTCCAATCTGTCTGGTAGATCCCCCTTTACTCCCAGAGGGGAGACCATAGGCTGGAGGGAGAAGGTGGTCATCTGAAGAACTATTCAGTATGCATGCTGCCGAGATGAATGTACACAGGTGCACACACATCTTTACCCTTACCATTATGCACAAAAGCCTACAGCATCCATGGGAATTGTGAGAACCATGATGAACTCATGCCAGTGGCTCACCACATCTTGGTTGTTGGCGAAGAATCCCAACAGGACAATTAGGATTAATTGAAATCAGCCTGACTGATTGGTCTGTATGCACTTTCATCAGAATGGCCTGGTGACGTAGGCAGAAGACAGCTGAATTGGCTCTAATGGACCCATGCCTGGAGGAGGAAATACAAATGGAGGTCAGTTCTGGTCTCAGGTGGGACAGATGCCAGAGTCAAGCTGCCAGTGTCCCTCACTTGGCTGTGGTTTGAGTTTCTACTGCTATTGGACAGGTCTGGGGGTTCTACGTGGAGGACCTTGGATGAAGAAGGGTCTTGTCTTCTTTGCAAATGTTGTGCAGATGTGGGTTCTGCTTCTTTAGCCTCATCTACCTCTGCCTTTCACTGGTTCCCTGGTTGGTCTAAGCTTCTTATAATTCCCTGACCAGACAGATTTCTGTCCTTCCTTTGCTCTGACTATTCAGAGGTATTACAGTGTCTATGAATCATGTAAGGATCTTGTAGAGGTGTCAGCAGATCTGGGATGGATCTTGTGTAGGTGATTATGATGATGCTAGTCACTTTCCTTTGATTCACTTCTCACAGCTCCTCTATACCTGGTGATAAACTCCAGTCTTAGAAACCCAGCTTCAGTGTCATGTCCCCCAGGAAACTTTTTCTGACATGTTTGCTTGCTCCACCGTGCTACTTCATATAATAATTGCTTTGATTTTGGTACTTACCCTCGTCCTTATGTTGATGGGTTTAATCTTCTATCTCCCCCACTGATACTCTTTAAGGCCAGGACTTTATTCATCCTCACTGCCCAAAACAGGGCATGGAACACAGTAGGCATCAATACATGTTTGTGGAGATAAATTGTGCACAGTGATTTTAGCTTTTCCACAGTCTTCCTCCTTTAATCTCCCTGAATTAATCCTTCTTCATATCATCAAGAATGAGCTGACATAGGGGCCACTGAGTTCAAACTAGATTCAGAGTTCATCTGCTTATGGAACTATATGCAACCATTTTCCTCACTAGAACTGCGACTTATGGGGTTTTTTTGTTTTGGTTTGATTTTGGCCGAAGGAGAAGGAAGTTGTTATAAGTAGAGAGACTGATTCTGGAAAATTTAGTGGCATATGGTGAGGACAGTGGTTGCTCTTTTAACCCACTTGGCTCCATGGGTTTTGACTAGGAAGATAAAGTCCTAGAGTATAATCTCTACCTTAGGAAAGAATAGGAAAGGCAGTAAGCTTGAGCAGGGCTGCTCTGGAGGAGGTGCAAAATCAGGAGAAGGCCACTGTTAGCACCTGGGTGCAGGAGCCAGCCCTGTTTAGGGCTGTTTAGCCTACCCCCTCCAGGGGTAGGTAGCTTTGGAGAAGTAGAAGAGTCATCCTCCACTTCCTTTGAATGCTCTACAGAGCCCCTTTTGAAATGAACAGAGCTAGCTGTATTCCCTCCCAGCGGACAAGACCCAGGATTTTGCTGGGTCACAATGGGACTTGACTGGGGTCAAAACTCAACTGTGGGAGTTTGCTGAGGTGGATTTAGGTAAGTTATCCCCTAAGTCAGCAATATGCTTAAAGGTTCCCTTTAGGGCAAGACAAACAACTGACCAGATGTAGTCCCTTCTCTGGGTTTATGCTCAAACTTTTGTAAACATCCAAATCGAAATGGAAATAAACCCACAAATTATATGAATTGTTTTCAAATATCCAGATATTTGAATTTGTATTGATTCTTGATTTGGCTACAGAATTTAGTTTTTATTTGGCTTTACATCTTCTAACTAATAGCAAATAATAACCAGTATTTTTGAACATTTAGTGAAAACTAGGTACCATGCTAATGGCTAAATGCCATTTACATATTGTATTTTTGAATCATGCAACAATACCATGAAGGAAATATTATCGTCACTTTACACTTGTGGAAACTGGGATTTAAAGAGGTTTTTAAATCAGCTGTATAAGGGGCACTGGGTGGCTCAGTTGGTTAAGCGTCCGACTCTTGGTTTTGGCTCAGGTCATGATTTCTGGGTCATGAGATCGAGCCCTGTGTTGGGCTCCACATGCAGTGTGGAGTCTGCTTGAGATTCTTTCCCCCTCCCTCTCTTCCTCCCCTATCTGCCCCCCCAAAATACGTAAATAAATAAAATCTTAAATAAAAATAAGCTGTACAAGGTCATCCAGCTTGTAAATGGCAGAGGTGGAATTCTCCCTCAACAATCCAAGGCCAGCACTAACTCCCTTAACTGCCATGTGGTTTTGCCAAGGCTCCTTGGACAGTTCCCCAACGTCCTCTGGAATATGCCTGGATATACTCTTTCTCTTAAAGCAAGAGGGTGCATGGAGGGGAATGTGGCCTTCCTGAAATATTAGGGCTTCCAGAAAATCATTTCTCTCCCCATTGTGGATATTTTGCTCCATTTACCCTGGTTGTCAACCCATTTGGGCAATCTCTTTAGTGGCCTGGTCAAAACTGTCCTTTGAGTTAGGACTGCCTCCATTAGAGGTGTTAACAAACCAAGACTACATATTTTTCAGCTAATATTAATGTGAGCTGCTTACTATGTCAGGCACTATTACATGTATTAGTGTAAATACATATAAGCACTTCACAGGTATTATTCATTTAATCCTCTCAATAAGCATAACAAGTAAATATCAATAGGTCCACTTTACAGATAAAGAAACCAAGGCACAAAGTGATTACATACTTTTCTTATTTTGGTTGAATTGGTGCTCATTAAATTGGTTCCTTCACTTAATCTCTTCTTTCCTTTCTCAAATGACTTCTGAAATTCCTTAGCTGTCCTCTGATCTGACCCTAAATTAAATTTTCATATTTATTTCCTGCCTCTTGTCCCTTCACATGTCCCTGTCTCCCGCTGAAGTGTTGTCTCATGCTCTCTGGCCTCCACGGTTTTGTCTTGCTATTTTCTTTAGACTGCCATTTAAAGTGTGGAGAGATTTGTAGTAGTACCTGATCAATAATTCTCATTATGTAGCAATCATATGCTGCCTTATGGCATAACTATGTATGTCCTTTATTTCCAGTTAGACTGTGAGTTGATGTGTGCACGGGTCCATGTCTCAGTTTCTCCTTCTCCTTCTCATTAACAACCACAGGGGCTGATGCATAAGCATGTGGCAGAGGCTGTGTGTGCTCACATCAGTCCACATGCCTGCTCCTCTACCTTTCCAGATTCCCCTGAAGCTAGGCGGGGTCGTATGCCTGAATTCAGGCTGATAGGATGTGGGTAAAAATGATGCAAGTCACTTCCAAGGTAAATCCTTAAAATTATCCCACACAATCCTTCTGCCCTCTCTTCCCCTGTCACGCTTGGGAAGCTCTTTGTTCTAATGGAATAGCTACAAGACAGAAGGGACCTGGATCCCTTTGTGGCCACCTGGAGGATAACTGTCCCGGAGACCCACACATGACTTTGCATGAGTGAGAAATAACCCCTTACTACGTTCAGCACTCAGATTTGAGAGGCTTCTGTCACAGGAGCCAGCATTAACTACCTTACTAATAGAGGTGGTATCCTATACTTACTTGTTGAAGGAATTAACACCTGAGAGACAAACAATAACCTTACCACACATGTATTTGGCTAACTGGTATTACTTTTGATAACATATCTTACCTCGACTCATGTATGTCCAGAAAGAAGAGAAAATTTCATGCCAAAGGCTCACAAGAACAAACAAAAGACAATCTGTTTAATGTTGCTATAATCAATGCTTAAAGTCATTATTTACAGAGACATAGCCCTCCTCCTTTAAAAAAAATGCTTAACTGCATTTATAATCAAGAAAACTAAAACCAAAGCAACAGTGAAAAACAATTAAATCCATTAAATTGGCAAACTTACAAAGTCTTAAGCCAAGGATAATGAAAACATACTTTTCTCCCCTACTTTTTAAGTATAGAAGTTTCCAGGTTTGGATGGCTATCTGATAATCCTCCCCAGGTTGAACACTGCTTGGACTCATCAGATGTGATTACTTTATCTCTCTGATATGTCTTTTTTGCTTTATTCCTTGCATACATTTGTAGGGAGTTTCCAGACTTGAGGCTTGCAAACCAATGTGGGGTGGTACAAATCCTCAGGTCTCTGCTTATGAAGTCTGTACATTCACTGTTGTGCATTCCCCTTTTGTGCTGGAGAAGAGTATTTAATACTCTTCCATTAAATCTACATTACATCTACATTACATTCCAAGAGGATATCTCTGGATGATTAGAGATGAGCCTTTCTCCCTGGAATTGCTCCAAGTCCATTGTCAAAGCAGTCATGGCTCATCTTGCAGTGGCCCATTACAAATTTCCCCATACTCAGGAGCAGGTCTTCCTTTAATGTCTTGGTAATTTGGGGAGGCATCAGGAGGAGGGGTTCCTGGGGATTGCCTTATTCTGGGCTTCTCCCACCTGCTCAGTTCTTAGTTCACGAGTCCTTGGAGGACAGGATTGGTCCATTAATAGTCCATGTGGAATCCAGGAAATCCACTTTGAAGTGTTTTGAATCCAAATTTCTTGAATAAAGCACTCTGGACAGGGACTAGCACAGGAGTAGGGTCAGGGAAGTGTTGAATGAATGAATGAATGAATGAATGACTATAACAGAACATCCATTAAATGAGTTTTGCAACACACAAGGCACTTTGGATCTTTTTTTTTTTTTAATGGTTTGTTAGTCACCATACAGTACATCACTCGTTTTTGATGTAGTGTTCCATGATTCATTGTTTGTGTATAACACCTAGTGCTCTCCTTAATACCCATCACCGGGAATTAAACCCTCAGTTTGTTTCTTGGAGTCTTTTGTGTTATTTAGTTGTCACACCTAGAGTAAAACTCAAACTTCTTGCCACCATCCTCAAGGGCCCCAACAATCTCACCCTGCCTACCTCTCTGACTTAGCCCCTACCTACAACTCTTGCCCCAGCCTACAGCTTGGCAGACAAGCTGGCCCTCTGCTCTTTGTCAAACACACTGAGCAAGTTCCTACTTCAAAGACTTCGCACATGCTCTCCCCTCTGCCTGGAACATTCTCTCTCAGATTTGCACAGGATTTGCTTCTTCGTGTCTGGTTACTTCTTGGCTCAAACACCACTTCCTCAGGGAGGCCTCTCCTGTCCACTTTTTCTCAAAGAGCATTCTCCCCTTTTTTATCTTCACTGCAGCCTGTGTTTATTCATCTGTAAAATAGGGATTATGATAGTACAGATATCCCTCAACTTACAATGGGGTTATGTCCAGATGAAACCATCATAAATCGAAAATATTTTAAGTCAAACGTGCATGTAATACACCTAACCCACCTAAACCACGGAACATCACAGCGTAGCCTAGCCTAGCTTAAACGTGCTCAGAACGCTATGTTGGCCTACAGTTGGGCAAAATCATCTCACACAAACCTTATTTTATAATAAAGTGTTGAATATCTCATGTAATTTATTGCATACCATTCGGAAAGTGGAAAACAGAATGGTGGTATCAGTTGTTACCCCAGTGATCGTGTGGCTGATGGGGAGCTGCAGTTGCCCAACACCACAAGAAAGCTGTATGCATATCACTAGCCCAGGGAAAAGATCAAAAGTCAAAATTTGAAGTACAGTTGTTACTGAATGCGTATCACTTTCACACCTTTGTAAAGTCGAAAAATTGTAAGTTGAACTCTTTTAAGTTAGGGACCATCTGAACATAACTCTTGTGAGAATTAAATAATTGATGTAAAATGTTTAACCCAGGGCCAATCCATAATGAGTGTTCAATAAATATTTAATATTGTTGATGTTGCTATTATTATTCTCCATTCTTCCAACTGCTCTCCCTCTGAGCTTTGGTTTTGGCCGAATTTACTCCTCAGGAGCTGATGACAAGTTTAAGTTGGGGAAACCCTCCACCCCCATTAGTGTTATAAAGTGAGAGTGAAGGGGATGCCTGGGTGGCTCAGTGGGTTAAGCATCTGACTCTTGATTTTGGCCCAGGTCATGATCTCAGGGTCATGAGATCCACGCTCAGCAGGAAGTCTGCCTCTCTCTCTCTCTCTTTCTCCCTCTCCCTGTGCCTTCACCCCCCTAGCCACCCCCTCACCCCCACTTACACACTCTGTCTCTAAAATAAATAAATAAATCTTTAAAAAAAAATGAGAGTGAAGGAGGCAAGGGGGTAACCAGGGTGGAAAGACCACCCCGTATATGTCGATTTCCAAGGCTGTTCCAATTTTGTCATCAGATCCTTACAGCATCATTTAGAGGGTGTTTCAATGAAGGGGGGTAGGGGACATTATTTTCTCTTAGCAGATGACGCAAATGAAATCCAGAGAAGCAAAACAATCAGCAAAAGGCTTCACAGCCCAAGGAAAGAACAGGGGACTCAGGGACGCCTGAGTGGCTCAGTCGGTTAACTGTCTGCCTTCGGCTCAGATCATGATCTTGGGTCCTGGGAATGAGTCCTGCATGGGGCTCCCTGCGGAGCCTGCTTCTCCCTCTGCCTGCAGCTCCCCCTGCTTATGCTCTCTCTCTGACAAATAAATAAATAAAATCTTGAAAAAAAAAAAAAGAACACAAACCTCCAACAAAAAGAGATCTGAGTTCCTGAAGAACATTTTTGTAAAAAAATCTAACTCTCCTTGGTATGACCTCACTCTGTTTTCTCCAGAGCCTGCATCTGGGGTAGAGGAGGTGTATCCTCAGCTATGCTGGGTCATTGGAAGACGCACAGCTCTGAGATCCTTTTCCTGAGGACCATGCAGGCACTTACACATGCCTCAGACCAACCTGGCTTCATGTCAGTATAAATATGTTTAATATTGGTATTTTCTTTTCTTCTGAAAATTATGTTATTTGCTGACTGTATTGATTGCAGTCATGTTTATATTGGTGGAAAAGTAATTTATCTCATTGGAATCATCTGTGTGGAGGTAGTAAAAGGCTAGTAGAAGCCAAGATATTAGCTAGTTTGCCAGCAGGTCCATCTTTATTAGCAACAACGAGTCTCTCACCAAAATCTTATTTTGAGCAATATTAGTTGTAAGACTAATATTGACACCCTGTGGCTTGTTGGCCATGCAGAGACCAATGGGAAGACTCTGAAGTCACTGTCTAAACATTATCCAAAAGGCACCCTCCCCAAGGACCATAAAGAAAGAACAGAGATAGAAGCACACTGGCAAACCTGTACTATGGGCAAGGGTGTAAGGTGGGGAGTTCCTCCTCGTGGGGGACTGTTCCAGCAGAACACCACCACTGAAGGGTCATGCCATAGGGAGGAGAAGAGTACAAAGTTATATCTCTATGATCCTCCTTAGTCCTACCGTTCCATGAAACTAAAATCTATGTTTGTTTTTCTAAGATTTGCACGTACAGCAAAAGACCAATAGGACCCAGTCAAACTGTCTTTATGGAAGTTTAATAAATACATAAAATTGTTTAGAATTTATCTTCAAAATTCCCATCTTGGCTCTTAGCTAGTTTTTCCTCATATAGAGTCAGTACCTGCCTCCTTGATACCATCTCCCATTGTCTGCCGACCTACCCCGTAGAGAAAGAGAAGCAAGACTTTTCCCTCCATCCACATGACCCCCTTCTTCTAAGCCCACTTCTTTCTATTGAGACTTAACAGATGAGACACCCACTGGCTTGTCTCCCCAGGCCCCACTCCAAAAAGTCGGTGTCTCTCTTACCATGTGGTGTCCACAGAAGAATAAAATGCTTATTTCACTTATATAGTTATTCAGCAAAGTTTTATTGAGTACACACTGTGTGTCAGGCACTATGCTTGGTGTTGAGGATCTACTGCAGAGCAAAACAGACAGAATCTTTGCTTCTCATGGGGCTACCAACTGGCAAGTGGACAATCAGAGAATCACCAGAATGAATGCATTATTACAAATTGTGCTAAGTGCTCTGAAGGAAAGCTTAAGAGTATGTGAAGTGTGTAATAAGAGGGGCTGCCTTGGTGTGGTGGGCATGATGTCTGAGCTGAGATTTGGAGATCAAATAGAAGTCATCCAGGAAACTGGGAGGGGAGGAGGATCTTCTAAACAAAGGTAACCTCAAGAGACAAGTCTGGAACAGTCAAGGAAAGGATAATAAGGTCAATGTGGGTGGAGCAAATATGGGGTCCACCCTGCACAACTCAGAGGGGGGACTAGCTACGTTTGCAAGAAACAGAACTCAATTTAGAATAAAAGACACAGTAATGGCTCACACAACTGAGAGTCAAACAGGGGATCTAATTTGAGGCTTCTCTTGATCTGAGTGTTCAAACCAAGCCAATCGGATGACCATCTCCCCACCTCATCTCTGCTTCTCTTGTCTTTGGCTTTGTTCTCAGGCAAGCTATCCCCACATGGTACCAACATGGCCACCAGCAATTCTACACCCACTTCCTACCAGCTGAGCCACCCTAAAGGAAAAGGCACCTCTTTCCCAATGATTTCCTTTGAAATTCCAGGGTTGATGCTTATTCACTTGAATTGGTTATGTGCCCAACCCTTGAAGAAGTTGTAGCAATCCAGCTGGTCAGTTCTCGCACTGGTGGGTGGGAGGGTGCTGGTGTTCACTGCGCTGAAACCACAGGCATTGAGAACAGAGGAGGAGTGGCTCTCCAAGAGAAAGAGGTCGCAGCTGAGACCACAAACAGGGGCAGAGCAACAAGAACACCAGTGTGTGCTCGGTATTATGCTTCCCCTATGTGACTGGAGATTGTTTGGGTGACCCCACATGGCAGCTCATTCTCCTTTTCCAGAAACCTGAGCCCTTTTTGTCCCTGCCCAACCTATTCCTCCAGCCCATTTCTGCTGGATGGCAACACATGCCTTCTCTCCAAAAGTGTTCATTCTTAAGAGTTCTCATTAGAATATCTTCTCACACCAAAGGAATTGTCTATCATGATGCAGTTCCAGGGATTTGGAACATGGGAGTTCCTCTCTAATAACCAGGCCCTGGCCCAAGGGTATAAGCCAAGCCTAATGCCAAGGGAAATGCAGTGAAGGGGGGACAACAGGCTGTAGAGATGGCAATGTGGGATGAGTTAGTTGCCTATTTGGAACAAGTGGAGATATTGATCCAGGCCAGGGTGAAATTAAAACATGTGTTATTTTAAAGCCAGGTTTTCCCTCTGTCTTGCAAATATGCTGGAGAATGAATTCATTCACAAGGAAGCAAAGGCTAGCTTGAGGCAAAAAATTTTTTATGGAGAAAATCTCCTTGAGATGCAACAGAAAGAAGTCTAGCTGGTTGGGAGTGGGGAGGAACAGAAGTCTTGTCTTTTTTTTTTTTTTTTTTTTTATGTTATGTTAGTCACCATACATTACATCATTAGTTTTTGATGTAGTGATCCACGATCCATTGTTTTCGTATAACACCCAGTGCTCCATGTGGTACATGCCCTCCTTAATATCCATCACCGGGCTAACCCATCCCCCCACCCCCCTTCCCCCTAAAACCCTCAGTTTGTTTCTCAGAGTCCATAGTCTCTCATGGTTCATCTCTCCCTCCGATTTCCCCCCTTTCATTTTTCCCTTCCTTCTCCTAATGTCCTCCAGGCTATTCCTGATGTTCCACAATCAAAACCACATTGAGATACCACCTAACACCAGTTAGAACGGCAAAAATTGACAGGGCTTCAACAAATGTTGGAGAGGTTGTGGAGAAAGGGGAACCCTCTTACACTGTTGCTGGGAATGCAAGTTGGTACAGCCACTTTGGAAAAGAGTGTGGAATGCCTCAAAAAATTAAATATAGAGCTACCCTATGACCCAGCAATTGCACTTCTAGGTATTTACCCCAAAGACACAGATGTAGTGAAAAGAAGGGCCATATGCACCGCAATGTTCATAGCAGCAATGTCCGCAATAGAAGTCTTGTCTTTTGAAATCTCTTTTGAGTTTCATGTGGTTCCTGTGGCATGAGGTTCCAGTCCCCTCTAGGATGGATTAGGGAACAAAAACTTTAAAATCAGATAAATGGATTGTCAAGCCTGGAAGCTGCCATCTACTATCTGGGTGACCCAACCAAACTGCTCAAATCTTTTGAGTCTCAGTTTTCCTATCTGTAAAGTGGGGATAGTAGCTCCTGGTTTTCACGGTACGGATAATGATGATCAGATACAATTATGTATGTAAAATACCAGGCACAAGTTGGTAAACATTCAATACATAATACTCTCCACATGTAGGGAGATAGTAACTTATATTTGTTCAGCATTATATTGTACAAAGGGCTTTCACTTGTTCTAAAATATAGTGTAATAATAGAAAATTTGAGGTATGATAAGGCCAACAGATCAGGAGAGGACTTGAATTGAAAAGACTGTTACTCACAGTTCCTGAGAGAAAGGAGGCACACCACACCCTAGGGGCCACACAAGGCGGCACGAGGGTCAGTCAGGAGGCAGGGGGAGAGGGGAGCAAGGGCCTTTATTGTGGTTTCCACAGGACAAAACAGGTGAGGCAGGGTAAGCAGGATTAGGCTGTGCCCATTTGAATGACTGCAGTAGACTCGGGTTTAGGGACTGTCCCTGCTGTCTAGCACCTAGCCCTTAGGGCAGGAGGATAGTGATCTGGAATGTGAGAGCCCAACGAAGGAGGTGGTTGGGGTGTGGGCTCTGGGTGGGCTGGCTATATTTGAAAAGCATGCCCCCATATGAGCTGTTTACTGTCTCTAGGAATTGGCTAACCCTGAGATGGGCAATTCCTCCAAGGTTTGCAAGGCCCCAGATGTCACAACATCAGAATGGAAACAGAAAATGAAAGACATGGTTAATACACTTATGTCATTCCACTGAATCTTCATAAGAAGCCTGTGAGGGGTATATTATTTAATTATTGTTATTTATATTTTATTATTTACCAATTTTATTTCACCATTATTATTATCATTTGGCAATTGCCATAAAGTGGGTTCTAGAGTCAGACTGCCTTGAATTAAGCTGTCTTGGCCCAATTTCCTAACTTGCCTGTACCTCAGTTTTCTCATCTTTGGATGGGAGATAAAAGCAAATACTTTGCAGAATTGGCACAATGGTTAAAGGAGCTCATAACATAAAATGGTAAAGCAGCCCCCGACCATGAGACCAAGCTATGGCTTATGCACACTTTGCAAATGGATAAAGTGAGGGTTGAAGGTGATGTGATTAGCTCTGAGCTTCCCAGCCAGGAGAGATGTCAGGATTGGAAGGCTGATTTCCTGCCTCCTGATCCAGAAGTACATTGCTCCCCCTTTATCTCATCTCTAGGACTATATCTTCAGGGTCTCCTATGTGAATGTGGGAGCCTCCCCATCCACAGAATGGCCCAGCTTACCGGTTCCAGGAAAGCAGAATGGATTAGATGTCCTGGATGGTGTCTATAACTACTTTTAACTACTCTATTTCAGTGGCTTAAGTAACAGAAGACCTTGGCTCTAATTCGGGATCACTCAGTCATTAACTTGCTGGATCCCCTTGGGCAAAGTTTCTGCCCCTTGCTAGGTCTCAGTTTCCACAGTAGGACTAGCAGCCCCCAAAGAGTCCTTCTGGTTCTTCAGTCTGGGATACTGTGAACTAGACACTGGCACCACCCCTGTCTCCCAACCCAAGCCCTAAAGTCAGAGAGCTGGATTTTCTTTTTTCCTTTTTTTTTTCTTTCTTTCTTTTTTTTTTTTTTTTTTTTTGGTGAGCAGGGTTGAGGTCTGGGCTTGTGGGCTCCTACTTCCCTCAAGGCAGTCGGTCCATTCCTGAGTGGCCACACTTTCCCATTTCATCCAGTTAAGCTACAAAAGCCACATCACAGACATGACTCTCGGAGGCCCCTTAAATTGGCTGTGCTGTGTGTCTTAATGGAGGGCTTTCCAGGCATCCCAGGAACAAGTGTGAAAGCTGAAAAACACTCGAAGCTCACAGGCCCCTCCCCCTTGGCCCATTAGTGAGCCAAATGGGTGGTTTTGGCAATGATTAGTCTTAGCTTTGTTAGGTTTTATTGGTTCTTTTTGCTGTTTCCCCCCAGTTGGGTCATAATACTGGGTTCTCAGGAGTTTGCATCTCAGGCAAAAATGGATACATGTCAAGTGCAAGAGGGAGGCCTAATAAATACTAAATTCATAAAAGGGCTTTACATAAACCCTCTGAGGATGTCTCAGAGAGAAATTGAGAAAGAAATTGCTGAACAGGAAAGCGTGGGCCCTCATTGGCTATAAGCTCAAACAACAGACATTGACAGGACAGGGCAGCCGCTGACAGAGGTGACAATTTCAGGCTGCACTGAATGGGGTGTAAGGACCCTGTTCAAGGGAGGTGATGGCTCCACCCTTCTCTGGTCAATTAGGATTCCTTTGATAGCAAGTGTCTTTGATAGCAACTTCAGCAGGAATAGAGAAAATTGATTCGCTTAATTTAATTATCCAGGATTAGACTTTAGACATTGCTTGATCCAGTGTGCAAATACCATGCCTTAATCTTTCTCTTTCTCTCTCTCATTCTATTTCTCAGCTTTGTTCACTGGAAAGGGGGTGTATTCTTGGGCAAACTCACCTTTCATGGTCTTCAGACGACTGCCGGAAACACTCGCGACTCAATATTTCAAGTAGAATTCAGTGACGGAGGATGAGAATCTTAGACCAGCATTCCCAGCCTGAGTCCCTTTGCATCTCATTGGTTGGGATTGGATCATGTGACTGCATCTGGACCAATCACAGCCAGGGGATGGGATGCACTGACTGGCTTAAACTCAGGTCTTAGGTTCCACCTCGCAGCCAGGAGTGGAGGAGTCTATGCTTCTAAAGCCCTTGGGCTTAGAGCGCAGGGAGAGCCCTTTCCCTAAGGCAGAGATGGGATGCAAAATGAACCCACAGATGAAGTATTGTGTTCTTTATTGGGCTCAATGTGTAATGAGACACATGAAGAAAATGAAGCAGAGCCAGGAAAGTAGTAAGAGTGATAAGGGAAATTAAAAATCTTGTACATGGAGAAGAGTTGGAAGAAATAGGGTTGCTTTGCCCAGAAAAGAGAAGGTAGTGGGGAGTCATAAACACTGTACCCAAGTGCCTGAAGTGGCCAGAAAGGGCTAGATTTACTCTGCCTCAGTGTGGGGGAGCCGGGAGGGAAGAACGGATTTACACACACTGATCAGTACTATTTGCCTTGGTAGATCATATCTATCATCTGTTGCTATAACGGGCTAAGACAGCCACACATCTATCTGGTTTCTGCTGTTACCCACTAGTTTCCCTCTAGAGTAACCAGAGTAACCACTTAAGTGTAAATCACCTGCTGTGACTTCCCTGTTTAAGACCCTCTAGGAGCTCCCCCTTATGGTGGATTAAATCTCCTAAGGTGGGGTTAGCTGATCTGCCTCTGTTCACCTTTCCGGCCCATCTCAGAGCCTGCCCCTCCTCACTCCTGAAGCTCCAAGCTCACTCCATTCTAGCTTTCTCTGTTTCTCAAAGGTGCCAAACACATGTCCACCTCAGTGCCTTTGCACTGGAACAGCCTGTGATCTAGCTCCCACAGAGCTAGCACCATCTCATTAATCTTAGCTCAAATACCCATTCTCTGCCACAGGAGAGAGTGCCTCTGAACAATCTGTGCAAAGCAGCACCTCTCACCCCAGGACCTCCCAGGCTCTCCATTGCCTCCATTGCCTTTTTCTGTTGCACACAGAGAATAACAAATAAAACAACAAAAAACAAAGTTATTTATTTTGTTTATTAACTTCTCCATTGTGGAGCATTCTCCACAAGGTTGAAATGCCTTTAAAACAGGGATCTTCCTTTTCTTGTTCACTGCTATATCACCAGTGCTTAGAAGAGTATCTGGACTGTTTTTGTTTTTGTTTTAGTTTTGTCACACAACTGAACAAAATGGATAATTCCTACAGCTCTTTGGCCTGATGAAATGCTGGGTTTCTAACACTTGAATGTATGATAACAGACTGATGGAGCATTTATCAGAGATGGATTTCTGCTTTGAGCAAGGGGCAAGTCTCAGAGCTCTCAGATGCAAGGAACCCATGATGTGCCCCACAACAAGTAAATGACAGCAACTTTGGATGTAATTCCTCTGGTCTCGCTACATGCCAAATGGAAATTTCTTCCAGACCTATGGTCGGTACCGGGTGTTTTTTAATTAAAGACACTCTTTGAGGAATTGTGTTAATCCTGCCAGTACCTGCCTTTCTAATTCCCTCTTTCTCACTATGAAGAGAAGGCATATTGGCCACTCTGGCCCCAACTGAGTTGTTTTCCAAGAGAAGAACTTTCAATCCTTCCACTCACAATAATGAAATATGATACAAAACAGGCCTATGTCAATAAATCTACAGGAGAAAGGTCAGGCTTACATTGCTGGGCGGGATTGGCAAATACATTTGTTCCTACAATGTCTGTGTTTTAAATGCCACCCTCCGATGAACCTGGTGCTGAAACACACTTTGGAGTTTGATGAGATGTCAGTTCTGCTCAGCCTTGATCAAATAAGATGAATGAAAGTGAAACAAGAACAAAAATATTACTTCTGTCATTTTTTTTTTTTATGCATCACAGGAATTGGGTCAGTTGGGGAGATTTCTCTTAAACAAATACCAATCCCTGCACAATGTCACCCATTGATCTGGCAGGCAGCAGACAATGATCGCTTTTGCGTGGGAAAGGGCACACGAATGGAGGAGCAAAGACCAGGGCAGCACCCATATAATACCAGCTCCCGCTTCGCATCTTCAAAATCCACCATCTGCCTTCCATTCCCACTTCAAATAATGCTCTATGAGAATATGGATTTCTCCCCGCATTGAGCAAACATGGTTAAAGAACAGGATGGAATTTCTCCTGCAAGGAAGAATTAAAATCATTAACTGCTCATTTATCCTACTTAAAACATGTGAATTAAATTAAACAGAGACCTAGAGACCTTTCTGACCCAGTCTGAGGGCCATGAGGTTATGGCATGAGGTCAAGATAAATTATGAGATCTGGGATGGGAAATAGCAAAATAGTAGTAATTGAAAAGAAACCAAAGACCAGGAATCAGGAAGGTAGATGAAGCAACAGGAGACAATGGGCAGTGGTAGGCATCATGGACCATGTCAAGTAGGGAGTGCTGGGGGCCATATTTACCCCCTTGTGGGGTAAGGCTACATGGGAATGAAACCAGCACAGAGCAAAGTGAAGCCAAGAGAGGGACAGAGGCAAATTCCTGATGGCTTGAGCATTTGGATTCAGCCTTGGCCACAGCCCAGTGCTCCAGACTTCTCATTTACATGTGACAATACTTTTCCTTTCGTGTTAAAAGTTTAAATTAAAAATAAGTAAAATGAAGACATGGGTACTTGCCTGCCTGATTACCTAGCAAGGGATCTTAGAACACCACATAGGACCTAACATTTGTGCTGGACAGAGAGGCTGACTCTCCATAACCAGTGCTCCTGAGTTATGCAGGGGAAGTACACAGGAGAGCTCTGTCCTCTGCTTCCATAGGCCCTCTGCTCTCCCAGGCTAGACCAACATAGAACCCACAGAGCAATTACTAAGAACTGGGTCCTAAAGGGACTATTGTTCTGGATTATTGTGTCTGTTCAGCTCTTTCAAATTTTAAAAACACCAAGAATCACTGTGGAAAGAAAATGTTTTCCATGCCATGTGAACAGAAAGGTCCCCAAACCCTCTCAGGACACAGAGATGTGCAGTCTCAACCCTGAAGTAGAAACTCCCAGCGGTATCTTATCTAGAGCAAGACCATTGTTCACTTTGGTATCCCTGATGCTTAGTGTAGGGTTTGGTGCAGAGGGAGTGTGTGTGTTTCTAAATGAAAGTGCAAAGATCTTCTGAGTCATCTTATCTATGTCAGAATCCCCTGCTACTCCATGGAGAAAATGCTAGTTAAAAAAACAAAATAGTTATCTGAACCATGGAGCTCAAATTACAGTGTTTGAAGATAACAGTGTCTTCCATCAAAACTGGGTGGGGAGGATTCTGGACTGGGGTGAATCAGAGCACTGAATTCATTACCAATTTCTTCTCCCTTATTCCCACAGACTCCAGAAGGTATTTATTATTTTTTTGCCAGAGCCTCTGAATGATAATATGCAATTCATTGTTTTTTTTCTTAGAAAGTTTTCCTTTCACTTCCCCCCAGTGGATATTTTGGATTTGCAGAATTTTCTATTATTCCATTCAACTGATATTAGACCCAAGGAAAAGGAGTTGAGAGATACTCTTGATGCCAAGATATTCTGGAATGCCAACGTCTTCTGGGTTAGTAGGCAGAGTACCATGAGATGCTCTGAACAAAGAGAGAATAGAAGTGGCCATTTGCAAGAGTGAAGGGAAGATGGGGGTGGGAAATTCTCATTTCCTCTGATATTGCTCTTAATCCCTGACTTACATAGCAGGTTTCACAAACTTGCCAAAGACTGAGATTGGGAGATGTCTCTTAAATCCTAAGCTACTGTACATTCACTCAGATACTTGTCAGGGCACTCCCTGCAACACCCATTGCAAGGTTCAGGAAAAAACTGCACTTTGCACTAGAGTGCAGCATTTGTGTTCTTCTTGCAGAAATGGGACTAGTCACACTGTCAAACCACCTCACATCACGTGACTTTTCTATTTCTCCTTGACCTTAGGAGAAATAAGAAATGCTTTCTTCTTTAAATTTCAATAGCTGGTGTTGGTTTTAAATTTATTTTGCTTAATGGTCCCCAAGTGCCTCAGTTGGGCTCCAATTTTTGAGCTGGTAGTACTGCTTTAGAAAGTATGATCTTTATGACAAAAAAAAAAAAACCCATTCTATATGCTTCTAAAATCAGATTAGTTGCTTAGGTAACAGAAGGGTTATGAAAAGGTACACATTCTCCATGTGAGAAGGGGGGAAATAAAAGAAAGCAAGAGGCAAACCATAAGAGAGTCTTTTTTTTTTTTTTTTAAGAGTGGGAGTGAGACAGAGAGCAGGGTATTGTGGGGAAAGAGAGAATACCAAGCGGACTCCACACCCAGCACAGAGCCCAATGCAGGGCTTGACCTCACAGCCCTGAGATCATGATCTGAAATCAAGAGTTGGACGCTTAACCAACTGAGCCACCCAGGCGCCCAAAACCATTAGAGACTCTTTTTTTTTTTTTTAAGATTTTATTTATTTGAGAGAGAGAGAATGAGAGATAGAGAGCACGAGAGAGAAGAGGGTCAGAGGGAGAAGCAGGCCCCCCGCTGAGCAGGGAGCCCGATGCGGGACTCGATCCCGGGACTCCAGGATCATGACCTGAGCCGAAGGCAGTCGCTTAACCAACTGAGCCACCCAGGCGCCCACCATTAGAGACTCTTAACAACAGAGAACAAACTGAGAGTTGATGGGGGGAGGTGGGCAGGGGGTGAGTTAGATGGGTGATGTGGATTAAGGAGGGCACTTGTGATGAGCACCGGGTGTTATATGTAAGTGATGAATCACTAAATTCTACTCCTGAACGCAACACTGCACCGCATGTTAACTCACTAGAATTTAAATAAAAATTGAAGAAAAAAGGTACATGTTCTAATTGTTAATCCTTCTCATTATATAATCATCATTATTTATCATTTATTGAACATTTCCTAGGTGCCAAACACCGTGCCAAATGTTTACATGCATGATCTCTGTTTATTTTTCTTCCGTATTTATCCATTGCTTCCATTAGTGGTACAAAAGACCCCACTTGATATCCGGGTAACACATACTTCTTTTGAAAGCAAGAGGTAGAGGGCATACACCAAACCCGTTGATCCTAGGAATAGAGGTGGTTCCCCTCAAACACCAACCCCCATGCTCACTTGCAGAGGCAGGAGCGTGTCAACACAGCTGAATGAGGCCGGGCAACTGTGCTGTGCAAGTGGGGTGGGGGCAGGCTATGGTGACCAGAAGTGACCCTCTCCCTGCTGCATGTCCACAGCACCAGGCAGGGCCAGTATCAGAGCTAACCAGATCTACACCTGTGGGAGAGCAGACTCTCCAAAGAATGCCAGAGGGGCCTCATAGGCTTAAATCTAACAAAATCAGTTTGAGGCAAATAAGTTAGATGTCCTCAGTGCCTAACATTAATATGTTTGTGTTTGTACACCAGCAATCCCTTAATAAATACATTCTCTCTTGTCCCATTGAAGTATTCTGTAAATAAATAACAAAACACCTCACTTTTGCTGACTAATCATTTTTCCCTTCTATCTGGGTGCCAGTTGCACTTTATAAATGACTTTAATTTACAGTGTGTTATGTTTTCTTCTATTTCTCGCCTCTAAATCCCCATGCAATATTTTGTATCCTTTCCCAGGATAGTTTAAGTGTCTTTAACCTTTTCAGTGAGGTGTGAGTGTGTATATGAGTGCAAATGTTTGCGTTTGTGTGTGTGAGTGTGTGTGTACTTGATAACACCATCTACCTATTTCGTTCCATCATTTCTAAATGGATCAAATGAAGTTTGTCATTTTTGCCAACTGTCTCAACTGTCTTGGAATCATTATGTGTCCATTAATATCAATTATATTTGCTTTGTGTAAATCAGCCCCTGGAGGACTGTGGCCGGAGTGAGCTTATCCGTTTGGTGTGAATGTGGAAGCGGAGACTGAAGTGGAGATGGGAAAGTTCGTTGCTGAAGCCACAACAGATATCACTTTGTCAGATTTGTCATCTACCTCAAGTGTCATTCGTTTTGAAAACTCATTTGAAGCTTCCCCAGAAAACGCTAAGGTACACTTTTTAACATAAGGCAAAATAACAACAACCACTGTTTAATGATCGTCTACTGTATGCAAAGTTCTCTATTTGCCCAGCTTCATTAATCTTCACAAAGAAACCCAAAGCGGTGGGTGTTTTCATTATCCCCATTCCATAGATGGAACACTGAAACCCGGAGAAGTGAAGTCTTTTGCCCAAGGTCATTCAGAGAGTTTCAAAACCTCAGCCGCGTGTTGATCTGATGCCAGAGCCTGCCTTTGAATCTCTAGCCGGTATAGCCTGGGTCTGATTTCTAGAGGTGGGAGAATAAGAACCTTGCTGAATAAAGTAGTAGCAGCTATCCAACACACATGTTTGTTCTCTCTTTTTTTATGGGTCACAAAACTTCAGCTCCTGCCCGGGGTAGGAATCTCCATAGGACAGCTGGAATAGCCTCACAGCATGGCATCCGGATTCCCTCAGAGCAAGCAATCTGATAGAGAGGGGACCACACTGCCTTTCCTGATCTAGTCTTTGATGCACACACACACACATGCATGCACGCACATGCACAAGCACACACACACACTTCTAGTTTATTCTAATCTTAGGTGCAAGTCACCAAGTACAACCCCCACTCAATAGGAAGGGACTACACAAGATTGTAAATACCAAGAGAAGAGTACCATGGGGCCATCTTGGAGGCTGCCTACCACAGAAGGCTACTCAAGAAATGGGATAGTTGATTTGAGAGCTCAGCAATGAGAACAACGCGAGCACAAGTCAAGGCCTTGAGATGGGAGATAAGAAGCCTGAAAGAAGCAGCATCTACATATTGGATGGATGAGGAGGGAGACACTTGAGCAGATCTTGGTTCTCTTAATTCTGACAAAGTCCTAGACTTATCTTACTTCTTCTACCTCTTCAAATGTTTCTCTTCTTTCCCACTTGGTTTCCCTTCCAGCCTGAGGTACAGGTGTGAAGTCTCATGTCCCAGGTGGTTTTGACCCCTGTTCTTCCACTAGGCTGTTCTCCCACCCAGTATGCCATCTCCCCCTCCCCACGTCCCTAAATGCTGACCTGCTCCAAAGCCCATCCGAGCCACTGCCTTGTCTCAGATGTCTCCCCTGATGCTACCCATCCTGTCCCCTTCCTCTGATCAGAGGCCTTGAGGGTCTCGCACACAGAAGACTTGGCTTAGAGAGAATGTCTATGCCCTTTCTATTTGTTGCTTATACCTCCAATCTCTTCAGGGAGAAGAAAGTGTTTTGCTCATTTCTGACATTCGTAAAGACCCTTGTGTCTGTCAGGTCCCAGTGGCCAAGAACTGGCTCATTCAGACTAGGTGATCTGAAGAGTTACTAAAAGAACTAGAATACAAGGTTTAAAGAAATGAAAAAATGAATAAAGGATGGTACAGTATCTAGGGATAGCCACAGCAGCTAGTCATTCCCTCCCCTAGACCTGAGGGAATAAGGAGTGGTATCCCAAAGGAGGGGAGGATTATAGGGAAGGGGCCACCTGATAGGACCTATGGCCTCCAGAGCCATTCACAGCGAGCTGGCAAGGAGAGAACAGAAGAAATAAATACCCTGACTTCTTTCTCCTCTTATCTTCCCATCTCCAGTGGCAGCTTCCTTTGGCCAAACTCAACCAGAAGCCAGAGGTCAGGGGAGGCTGATGATGCATTTCCTAGAGGTCAGCCTCTGAGGCATGGAGCAGAGTAAGGAAGGGTGAGGAGTGAATCTGGAGAAGCCAGTGGAAGCTTCCTAGCAAAAACTCACAATACCAGACCCAGAGCTGGGGCCCAGCTAATGCTGCCTAACACCCTGGAGCTTTGCCTAAGGATCTTCTGGAACCTGCTTGGTCCCCAACAGCCTCCCCCCAAAATCCCTCTGACAGGACATCTCCCCCATTTGAAATCCCCTCCCTTCATATTAGCTCTACTTCCCTCAAAAGGTGCATATATGAATCATTGACTTTATTATGTGACTATCCCAGGAAAGCACATTGTGTTTGTGTGAAGATGGACCCATCCTATGTTCCCGGTGAGCTGACATCCACACCCCCCAAAAAGAGCAGATGCCTCCAAGACTGAAGAGTCCTTTGAAAGGGTGGGAGCATTGGCCTCCATGATAACTGACCCATTCTTCCATCTGGTTTCTTTACAGTGCTTGGAATTTATAAAGCCACTGTTGGAGTTTATGCCAAAGCTCTTGCTTTTAATTAAGTGGCCTAGTTTCAGTAAATAGTGTGACAGGGACGAATCTATCAGTGGAGACTGATGTTATGAGCAAAAGAGCTGCCAGACCCAGTGGAAATGCAGCCCCCATATGGCAGGGCTTGGTGGGAGCTGCTTTGGCAGGACACTGCCATTTCAGTGATCACAGACCAGACAGAGGCCTTCAGAAGTGAACCAGGGATGGAAAGGAGCCAGGATGTATCTATTTCCAAGAAGAATAGCTGCAGACCCCAGGCTGTCTCAGGGATGCTGCAAGCCTCAAACAATTGAAAAGGGCCTAGGGACTATCTTCCCAGCTGCTGGGCCTGGGTCCAAAGATGAGGCTGGTCCATGGTGCCATTTTACCATAGTCCACAGAAAAATGAGAACAATGACAACTAAGTGAGGTCTTTTTAGCAGCTAAAATAATTCAGTTTCAAGAGTTGTTTTTAATTTTATATTATTACAAGTTATATTATTCCTTCTTTCTTTACCTGGTATGAAAACATCTTTTCTTTAACAAGAGCTGATACTAGTAGACAGTGGGGTTTTATAAAAACATATATTTAATGTCCTACCTTGAACTTTCCCCTCTCCCTGATACACAGAGATCAAAAAATATTGGTCTATGGAATCCCAAAGGCCGAGAACTCATGATGTAGTGACTAATAAAAATATTCATGTTCAGATGAGCAAACTGAGATTCTGAGTCTTAAAACAGGTCCAGGAGAGTTGACTGAAAACCCTGTCTTCCCATGACCTTGCGGCTTTCCTCCAGCCCTCACCACACAGTAAGGGGAGGAGAAAGGCCGTGGAGCCCTCCTGAGATGACCTTCTCCAACAAGGCCAGCAATGCCTGGCACTCTGGGCAGCATAACAGAAATGTCATCACATGTATAAGACTCTGGTCATTTCTCCCCAGCTCTCTTTTTCCTTTGACTCGCACACAATTCAGATGGCATCCACACCCTCAGCTCCCCTTGTGAAATCTCATGTTTTACTGCCCAAGAAGAGGGACCTGAGATTCAAATTTGCGCAGGCATAACCACTTAACCAGCAATAGCTCGTCCTTGGCAAGTGATCTAAGCTCTCAGACTCCCCAGTACTTAATTACTTACTCACTCTTCACCAGACTAAAGCCCCATATGGTTCTCCATGTCAGTCTCGTTTACAGTTATATCTACAACACCTAACACAATGTCCAGCATATAGTTAGCACCTAGAAAACATGCAATCAATGAATCACATTCTGTAAAGATTTCAAGGCTGAAAGCCACACTTCTTTATTTGTGAAATGTGGGTGACAATGATACTTTCTGCATTGCATTCAAGTAAGGCTTTGCAAAATCATGACCACGGCTATAACTGCAAATTGTCAGTTCCTGGCCACCCAGACACCAGGGATGGTGGCAAGGACAGTTACAACCTGACCAGGGGATAAGATTTCCCATGACCCAGTCCTGGGAGGCACCAGCTGTGCAGTAGGATTCATGGAAATCCAGAAAGGCCCAGAACTGGCCCTACAGAGGTTCCCAGAGCAGCTCTCCCAGAAAATAAATTAAAGGGCATGCACCCAGCACATCCTGGCTCCCCCCCCCCCCCCCCGCCCCAGAACTGGACTGCCTTACTCAGGTGTCTTTCCCATCAGGAGACACTTTCACAAAGTTGGTATTTGTGTCACACGGGGAGATTTCGAAATGCTGTATTTGGAAACATGAATGTGTAATGTCTCCCTGGAAATCTACACCTTCTCAGTGAAAGATACAAGTGCAGTCCAAGACAGACATGTTTAATTAGTGAGCAAACTTGACATTTCCAGTGTTTGGACTAGACAGAGGAAAAGCCAAGAGCAAACCGAGATCTTTTCTTCATCCCCTCCCCCCAGCTTGCTGACAGAGAATAATTTATTGGGTTTGAAGAAAAAAATGAATGTCTTTACAATAACAGGAGAGAAAAGGCCAGAAGATCCAAGGGTGGGTATTAAATAATTGTCACCACTAACTATGCGTCTCGTCATCTCCCACATTCCTGCCCTATTTGGATTGCTGCTTGATCAACACGGATGTGGTCACAGGGGCATTTCTACCCCTCCCCCCCAATGTCTGCAATTCCAATTTTTTTGATATCTAACACAACTGTGTCCTCTTCAAGCTATGATTGATTGCTTTCTAACTGTCTTCCCCCCACTCTACACCAGTCTACACGTTTCTATTTGCAGGGCATGGTTCTGTGACCCTCGCCTTTGCCAAAATTGTCAGTAATTCCTCAATTATTCAACAACATTGATTGAACTTTCACATGCCAGGCACTGGGTGTCAATAGTGACTAACATTGCCTTAAGATGAAGCTCAGATTTTAAGCTGGTATTTTGTAAGACTCTAACATACCCTTCCTGGTTTACCCCCTTCCAGCACCCTCCAACCTTACATTCTAGACACATCCACTGCCCTTTATTTCCCTGACACTCCCTGTACCTCTCCACCTTCAAACACACCTTGACTGAGAAACTTACATGCACAGTGTTGGACACTTTTGATCCACTTTTTCATTTATTATCCATGCATTATTTACAATAAGATGAGGATTCTTATTGATCGTGCCTTTGTTTACACTGATCACCCATCCACAACGCTCTTATCTCCTCAAGCTCCCTCATCCTTTAATGGCCAAGCTAAATGTCACACCTGACACTTCTAGCTGGTATTAATATCACCTATCATTATGTTATTATAAAACCTTCCTCGAAATTCCTTTATACTACCTGACACTCTTTGCAAATACTTCTGATGGCAGAATACCTCAGGAATTGATAATTGAGGGAATGTATCAATTGGAAAAAAAAGAAACCACTCTCATGTATCCAACAGAGGGAACTTTGATCATACAGGGCATGGAAGAACAGAGAAACCCAGCAAAGGATGACAGTCGAGATGGAGATTAGCAGTAGCAAAAATCTGCTACCCCTACGAGACTGGGAGGACAATGGGAGGAGGTGGGGTTACAGAACCCAGGTCTTTGGTCACCCAGCGGAAGCTGTAAACGTGGTATAGGTCATCCAGTAAGAGCCAGAACGTCAGAGGAGACACACCTTTAGCAGGGATGTCGCTAGAGGCAGTGGAAATCTTCTCTCTGCCCCCAGTCATCTGATTCTCCACCAGTGCGACCTTTGACTGAGCCCAGATGGAAGTCAGCTGGCCTGGGAACCTGGGTCACCCTGCCCCATGACCCAGAGCAGAGCAGGACAAAAGTGGAATAGCACAGGGCCAAGCCTCATACTTCTGAAACTATAACACTTTATTCAAGTAACACAGGATCCATTAACTCATGTACAATATGAAACTTTACATAACAGTTTTAAGGAAATGCAAACACCAACACATAGCTTATTTCTCTCATTTGTCCTCTGTTACCAGCAGTTCTTCACTCAAGTACAGTCACCTTGTGTCTGCATTAAGACCTCAATCTTTCCCAGGGACAAGGCTCATGTCTCATTTCTCACCAAGCTCAGCTCTTGGTTTTGTGGAGTAGCTTTATTTGCCCCAGTGAGAGTCAAATTTACATTTCTCTGCTGATGCCACTGACCCAAGAGGCTGACATTTGCCTCCTTGGTCCCTCCTCTGGCTGGAAGTTTTTCCAGCCCCTCATGGGTGTGAGGGAAGTGTTCCACTAGGGGACAGCAGAGAGAAAGATTAAGGTTGTGGTCTCTGGATTCCAGTTGTGTGTTCAAATCTACCCTCATCTCCCTTCTGGTTACTGACCTTGGTCTCTGACCTGACCTCTCCAAAGTCACAGCCCCCTCGTCTGAAACATGTGGACAATGATAGCACCTGCCTCATAAGGTTATAATGAGGATTAATGACTGCAAGGAGAAGCAAGAAGAAAACCCATACACATCTATAAACTTACCACTCAGAGATAACCCAGTTATCATTTTTCTACGTAACTGTTTAGTCTCTTCCTTGTAAATATGTTATTTTTAAAAATGGAACTAAAGTGTACTCATTATTTTAAAAAGTAATCTTCCCCCCAAATAACACCATTTTTTCAACATCTTTCTGTGTCATTACATACCATTTTTAATGGCTACATTGTATAAATATGCTGTATCTTATTTTATTTAACAAATCTCACTTTTCAAGATCTCCTTCTGGGGACGACTGGGTGGCTCAGTCTGTTCAGTGTCCGCCTTTGGTTCAGGTCATGATCGCAGGGTCCTGGGATGGGGCCCACATCAGGCAGGGAGCCGGCTTCTCCCTCTGCCTGCTGCTCTCCCTGCTTGTGTGCTCTCTCTCTGACGAATAAGTAAATAAAATTTTAAAAAATAAAGGCCTCCTTCTGTAGACATTTAAGATGTTTCCAATTTTTCACCATTATCAACAATGCCCCCAAAATACTTCTGAAAGGGGCCAAATACCTCCTTTTCCTCTGAGCATTTTAAATACTTTGGGATCCAAAGGAACATTGAATTTCAAGCAGACTATGATCTCTTCACAAGCTGCCTGCAACACAGCAAAGAGCTTTCTCATCCGTTGTTATTTTATCCCAGCCTTGCAGCAAGGCCACAGGGTCAGCCCTTGCAGGGTGCTATGAGCAAATCTGAAGAGTAGGTTTTAGGCCTTGCTGGCTTTCTTGGCCTTTTACTAGATGGAATTTATCCAGGTGTTTTCTTTGGGTTGTGGGCCAGTGTTAGAGGTGCAGGGGCCTTCTCCAAAGCAACACAGATGCCTTATTACAAATGACACATGATGTCACAAACCTGGGTTATGATGTATGACCAGTGTCTACTGCTTTCTCAGGACCTGCAGGACAGGTTTTGTGTTATATATGAAGCTTTTGAAACGTGTTTTTTAGTTTTCATGCTGATCTCTTAAGCTGAGACCAGCCCCTGGGAGAGCAGATCAGAACCCCCAGATTAGAAATAACTTAGAAGCCAGTGGCTAATGGGATGTGGCCAATGATGTAGCAGTCTCTAATCTAGGACCTTCTGTACAATTATTATAGAATGGGCACCAATTTCCTGGAGAAAATTATGGGGCACTGGGAAGATCCCTTACCTCCTGTACCTACAACTGCATCTCAATGAGAGAGTAAGACAGGTTTTTATAAATTCCTCTGATAAAATCTTTAAATCCCAGGGAGAAGTGACATACTATTTCATAAATAACCACTAGCCCCCACTAATATTTCCTTGCGGAATGGAGTCTTTGTTTGCTAGAGCCACCATAACAAAGTATTATAGACTGGGTGGCTTAATAGAAATTTATTTCTCACATTTGTGGAGACTAAAAGTCTGAGATCAGGATGTCTGCAGAGTTGGTTTCTTCTGAGGGTTTTGAGAGAAAGATCTGCTCCAGGCCTCTCTCCTTGGCAGGTAGACAGCTGTCTTCTCCCTGTTTCTTCACATGTTCTTCTTCCTGTGTGTGTCTGTGTCCAAATTCCCTACTCTTATAAGGACACCCATCATTCTGAATTAAGGCTCCTTTTAATGACCTTGCTTTAGTGTACTTATCACTTTAAAGATCCTAACTCCAAATACAGCCACATTCTGAGGTCCTAGGGGGTTAGGACTTCAATACACGAATTTTGGGAGGACATAATTCAGCCCATAACTATCCAACCACATGAATTAACACAGAAAGAGCTAACAAAATGTGGATTAGAAAAAGTAAGTTGCAGAATAATATATTCTATATGCTATCATTTATGAGAACAATTCAAAGCACATAAAGTAATACCCTACCTTTCTTTATGAATTCACAAATGATAGAGATGTGGAAAAGAAAGATAACCACAGACTTCATGAGGGTGTTCTCTGTGAGGAGGGAGAGAAAGATGGAATTGTGAAGGTTTAGAAAGGCAAACTTGACTGTGCCTCTAATGTATTTTTTAAGCTGGAGCATATATTACAAAATATCAATATTCATTCATTCTGGGGGTGATTGCATATATCTTAAGCAAAATACTCTGTGTTCTCTACTTTTGATATTTTTATTACTTAAAAAATGAAAAAAAAGGTCATTGAGGAAAGCCTTCGTCTATTTTGCTTCTCTGATGTTCTGGGGAGTAATGGGTTTTACTCAGTTTACCTCTTGGGGTTGATGGAAGGATCACATGAGACAAGACTGTGAATGCTTCTTTTTTTTTTAAAGATTTTATTTTATTTATTTGACAGAGAGAGACACAGCGAGAGAGGGAACACAAGCAGGGGGGAGTGAGAGAGGGAGAAGCAGGCTTCCTGCTGAGACGTGAGCCCAATGTGGGGCTCAATCCCAGGACCCCGGGATCCTGACCTGAGCCGAAGGCAGACGCTTAACAACTGAGCCACTCAGGTGCCCCAAGACTGTGATTGCTTCTTGAAGAAGGCTCTCATCACAAAGGGCCCAGTCACTCAAGACATAACCCAGGGGCTCTGAAATAGAACTGTAAGGTCAACAGGATGTCATCTACCTTCTTCATTGCCTGCACAGAGTAGGATGGGTAAGGGCTCTTCAAAGGCTTCGCACTTTCCATGTAGAGCTGCCCCCTCATTCTAACCCCACCCTCCAACCCCCACCACCTTCTCTTCCGAGGGCACCATATACCTGTAAAGTGTTTACCAGCCTCAAGCAGGAAGGAGGTTCCCTGGCCCATGGACTTCAGAAGGGAACAGTAGAACAGCCCATGCTTTGGTCTCTATTTTGTGCCAAGCACAGGGACCTACTAGTAAGGGTTATCTCCCAGTTGTGTGAAAGGGAAAAAGTCCTCAGGAGGCATGCCAGCCAATTAGAGCACATCTGAATCTTTTTAAAAAATGTTTAAACTGTCTTCATTTCATGGCTTTTTGGATTCCACAACATCACTTGAATCTCACAAGAACCAGGGGCCAGCCAGGGCAGAGAGAAGGGGTCCAACTTCCAGTCCTGAGTTCCTAAGTTGGTTTGTGATTTGACCACAGTCCTGCCCTGTGTTCGAGGCAGCTTGGCTTCTCCTACAGGGCGCCTTCCTCACAGTCACTGGAATGCCCAGATCACTCCCCTGAGAATTTCAACACGTTCGTTTTCTCCCTGACTCACTTGGTACCTTGCTTTTTGTTTCATGTCTGATCCCCTCAGTTGGACTAAACTGCAAGATCCACAACTCAGAGGCCACACTCAGATGTGCAAAAAATGGAATATTCTTTACATTCTGTAACTTAGTGAAGTTTCTTGTGAATTCCATCTTGCTGAATGGTGATGGGTCATGAAGGATTTAAACTTCCTAATGGATATATCAGTGTCAAAGGATTACTGACATTCTCAGTAAACATGTAGGGATTTCAGTATTTAATCAGGAACGTCTTCTCTCCACCTTCTCTGGCTCTTGTATTTCAAAGATGATGCTGAGTTCAAGAGGGATTTTGGGTGGTAGCCTAGTGATGCTGAGGCAGCAGCCTCAGGACCCAGTGCTTTTTTGTGGGGGGTGGGGGGAGGGGAGGAGATTCTGGCCTGCTTATGTTGGAGGTGGCCATTGAAGTCATGGTGATAAAATATATAGTCTCCTGAAGAACCAAGCCTCCCCTGGTCCCAGCAGACACCACCCCACTCAAGCTCTAGGGAGCCTGCAATGAGACTCAGCTACCAGCCTCATCTCCTTTGAAAGCCTATGGAATCTTTGCACTTCTTCCATGACTCACTAGTGTCAGGAACGCTTGAGAAATTGTGATAGCTATCTCCCCTTCTTACATAATTCCTTCTTAGTCCAAGCTACAAACTGGGTGGAACCAAGTTGTTCCAGTTTCATGTTGAACATGAAGATTTTTTTCTTAGAGGTTTGCAGCATTTTCCAGACCAAATCCCAAGAAATAAAAAGCAAGTTTTCCTGAATTGGAGGCTATCCAAATTTATGGGAGTAATTTGCTTAGGTCTCCACAAACTCCCCACAAGGGTGATCCAGAACCACCATTTCTGATTTCTTGCCTCCCTTCCTTTATCTCCTCTCCTGGGAAGGTCTCTTTCCTTCTTTCCTAATGGACATTCTATATCAGCTCCTAAATTTTCTCTGACATGGTCAGTAATGAGGCTCTAGAGTCCAAGGTAGCGAGGCCTGCCTATTGATTTATAAATGGGGCACCTCTAGGAATTTAGAAAGTATGTTTCCTTTTGACAACCTAACTATGGTCTTAAAAAGTTAGCTTTGAGACTCAAAACCCACCAGGAAAACAAGATATACAGGAAATGAACATATATCAGAAACTACTATTGCTGTAGTGCAGCCATAATCATCTTGGGGGGTAGGGACCCAGCACAAATCTGAGTGAAGAACCAGCAGTCACATTAGTGTTTGTTAAATTGAGGAAAGAAGAAATATAAAGGAGGTTCCACTCCACTGTAACCACCTCTTACTCTCTGCCACACCAAAGTCTTGGCAGAGGTATACCAGATGACTGAAGTGCCACTCCTAAATTCCAGTTTACCATTTCTTGAAGTCTTATAAATTTTCTCCAGTTCTCCCTCTCCGTTTTCCTCCCCCAACCCCGTTCACCTAATAAAAAGCTGGGCAACTGCTTTGAAATGTCACACCTGAAGTTAGCTCAGCTTGAAAAGTTTAAAAATAGTCAACTCGAGGAACAAAGGTGTTTACCAGAAACAAACACTGTTAACAGCTCCTCCTTGACACACTTCAAGTTCCCACAGGGTGACAGAGTTGATGTGTGAACAAGGACCCTCCTGCTTCCTTCTTCTGCTCTCTGCCAGGTTTCAACATCCAGACTCCTTTCTTCCTGGGCAAGCCAGGTATGCCCCAGTCCTAGGAAACGGAGCACAAGAGAATTTCTTTTTTCTTTTTCCCTCACCTGAATCCTTCACCTTTTGTTACAGTCTGATTACTTCCATCTCTTTTCATGTTAGTGATGTAAAAAAGTATAAGTTTTGGCTTTGGAACAAGTTTGCTTGCGTTCAGATTCCTGGCTATGCTACTTGCTAGGCATGTGACTTGAAACCAACAATTAATCTCTTTCTTGGTCGCCTCATTGGCAAAAGAGAAATAATAGTCATTCCTATCTTATAGGGTTGTTGTAAGAACTAAATGACTTAATATACGTAAAGCCTTAGAATAGGCCTTGACAGACAGTGCACCTTATATGAGTGCTTACTAATATTTGTCTGATCCCTTTCCTCAGCACAGTCATAAACTCCCTGACAGCACGTACTCTGTTTGAGGACTTCAGTACCATGGAAAGGGTCTGACACAGAATAAAGGGCTTAGTCATAATTTTTAAAACACTTTTAAAATCCTATATATATATAAAATATATATATATAACATCCAATATATAATTGTATATTGTATATTGATATATTATCTCTCTATCTATCTATGATACCTATTATGGAATAAATAAGTATTTGGTAAAAAATTGAATGAATGAGCATATTTCCACCTTTCCAGACCATCTCTGCACCCAACCGTGCTGTACTTCTTTTCTGCTTACTCTTTCTCTAATTATTCTCAGTACCAGTCACATGCACATCCTGGTCATTATTTTTAGTTTATCGGGAATGATGGTGTGAGATGGGGCATAGCAGGGGCATTTTCACAGTCTGGATTATTGATACCTGGATATACTCAAAAGTCTCCTTCTCATGAGGACTTCCTAGGCCACCCTATCTAAATTACAACTTTTCTTATTCCTCTTCCATGCTCTAGTCTTTCTCCTTGGCATTTATTGCTATTTAACGTCCTTTTTATTTTACTCACTTATCTTGCTTATTGTCTGTCTTCCCCACTAGAATGTAAACTTCATGAAGAGAGGGTTATTTATCTCTTCCGTTTATCCTTGTATCCCTAGATTCTAGAACAGTGCCTGATGCATAATAAGGTCTTGACAAATATCTTTCAATGAATGAATACATACATACACACATACCCTTAAGAATATAATCCATACAAACCTCCAGGTCCAGAGATTTCATATTGCCTGAATGCATAGCCCTGGTTAACATCTCCTCCTCCAAGTCATAGAGTACAGCCTGCAAGTGAATCAAGATGCCAACCCCTTCTACCTGGGGTCACAGAGAGATGATCTTGGTGAGGTCAAGAAGCAGGAGGAAAACACTCACTTGACATTTAACAGTCCATTGAAATAGCAACCTGATGCAGAAGACCAGCACATTTCCAGCAGCTGCCTGCTTCTTTTCCAGTAAACGTCTTATTTAATTCTGTGTTTTGACATGACTGTGCAATAGAACCTGGCAAACTTTGAGGGAAACATTAGCTCTCTAGAGCCCAGTGCCACCTATGCCTCTTCCAAGTCATCTGAAGAGAGATACTTTGAGATTATAACTGGCTAGCAAGAGGTAACTCTTATTAGTTAAGCCCCAACTACATGCTAGGCAATCTACTATCGGTTTTACAAAGAAGATGTCACTTAATCTTCAAATACCCCATGGAGTAAGCATCCTGAGCACCATATTATAAGTAAGAAAATAATGGTGTAGGCATGTTATTTGTCAAAGGCCCCACAGTAGGTCTTAATTCAAAGGACTTTAATCCAAGCTCAGGGCTTTCCCACTATGCCACTTTTTTGCTCTATCTGAGTGTGAGGTACAGATAGGCTTCCAGTTCTCATGGGGCCAAGGATCAGATTCACCACTTTTACTCACAACTCATCAGTCAGAAGTGGTCATTAGACCCCACCCAAACAAAAGGGACTTGGGACATGAAATTGTACCATGGTCCAGAAAGGGGAAAGGGAACCAGAATGTTTGGCAAACAGTATTGATGACTACCTCAATGACTAAAGCACCAGGAGCCCAGCAAAATCTGGGGTGTGGGAATAGCGCCGTCTGTGGCTGAAATTGACTTTCCCAGTGACCTGGTGGGATGGGACCTCAGAGTTCTAAGCAAATAAAATTCCTGTACTTAGGCATCTGTGGACTGAGTGTTCTGCTTGTTAAATGTGTTCAAATTGCAGCACATGCAATTAAATTTCCTATCAGGGATTTAGGCTCAGTCAAGACTTCTTAGATGGAGAATTGTAATCAAGCACAGCCTGAACTTACAAGCTAACAAAAGACCATGTTTCATATCAGAAGAGTGATCCTTGATCCATTTATTGTTCTTCCCAGATGTCCTCATTTACTAGTAGCACTGCTGTCCAAAAATGGACAGCCAAGGTGCTTGGGTCAGTTATGACTTCTGTTGTGGCTGATTAAAACCCCCATTTCACTGTTAAGGTCAGGAGAGTCTCTGCCACATCTCTGGAAGCAATAACTGGCTGCTTACAATGGATGACAGTCATCTGGCATGAGGCCGGGGATGAATATGTGGTGATGAGGTCATGATGCATCCAGTCTCTTATGTAACAATTCAGCAAACAATCATTGAAGACCTGCTTTGTATATTAATGCTAGACCCACACCTTAAGAAGAGCTGTGGAAATGCAAAACCAAGACCAAGAGAAGCAAGGCTGGGGACTAGGTAACACTCCCCAGGATCTTGTGGGTGAGCAGTTGATTGCTCAGCGAGCCTGGGAAGTTGAAATGAGAGATGAGCGGTTAGGCCAGAAAAGCCTAGTGGATGACTTGTGGCCTGAAGGGCCTAGAGACCACTCACTTCTCTCATCCAAAAGGAAAGCTGGGGTGGGGGTGGGAGTGGGGCTCTTATCTCATTCTCTCTGACATTTTGAGGGTTAGCTCTGTTCCACGCGATTAGCCTGTGGCAACCAGGCAGCGAGATGAGACTCTGCTGTGTCCCCCAGCCCATAAAGCCTGCCCCTGCTGCACACTGAAAATTACAGGCTTATATTACAGAGTGCAAGTTAGGGAAGTAGCTGGAGGTTGCTGATACAATCAGAGTTCAGGTAGCTTTATTGAGAATTGTGAAATGAAACTGTGTTACCCATGTGCCCAAATTTGAACGAGAAAACTTCCCCCCAAATACAAACAAACAAAAATAATAACTGAAACTGTTTTCTTCTTCATCATCTGCTTTGTAAAATTATTATAGCGAGCTGTAGCCAGGAATCTAGAATCTTTTTTCGCTTGGGAGGAGCAAGATTTCTGCAGAATCAAGCAGCTCTCTAAGGACCAAAGGAAGGAAGACTATGGGCACAGCAGAGGTCCAAGACAGAAGTTGCAAGAGGTGTTTCTGGGAGTGCCAGGGTACCAGACACACACCTCAGAGGATGCTTCACGGGACCACACAGAGACCCAGGCTTAGGACTCGGGACCCCCATACAGCTCTGACTACAGCATTTCTACTGTAGTCATTTAGAATACTGGGGATCTGTACCCAATGTTGGAAAATTTTGTTTTGCTTCTTTTAACAGGTTATTTCTGTTAAGGCAAAGCTATGGTGGATAAAGCCAGAAAAGTAATTGCGTCTGAGGTGTGGGGGCAGAGTTTATCTGGGAAGGGGTATGAGGGAACTTTCCAGAGTGATGAAATGCTCTGTATCTTCAGAGGGGCATGGGTTACATGGATGTATGCATTTGTCAAAACTCATCCAATGGCACATTTAAGATTTGTTCATTTCACTCTGTAAATCTTACCTCTAAAAAAAAGAAAATACTGTACATCAAAAACTACTGATGTAATGTATGGCGATTAACATAACATAATAAAAATTTTTTTAAAAAGCACTGTAAACAAATATCAAACTCTAGTTGATAATATGCTGCAGTATTTAGGGGTGAGTGCACTGATGCCTGCAATTTATGTTAAAATGTCCCCAAAACAAAGATGAAATCTTGGATGGAGAGAGGAATGGATAGGTGGATAGACACACAATAAAACAAATATAGTAAAGTGCCAGTTGTAGAATCTTGATTGTGGTTTCACTTAAAAGTCTTTGAATTTTGCTGTGTGTTTGAAAATTTTCATAATAGAATAATGAGGGAATAAATTACTTTCATTAGGTCAACATTTCATAAATTTTGCTGATTAGAATCCCCTGTGATTTTTATTTTATTTTATTTTAAAGATTTATTTATTTGTCAGAGAGAGAGGGAGAGAGCACAAACAGGGGGAGCAGCAAACAGATGGAGAAGTGGGCTCCCTGCTGAACAAGGAGCCCAATAAGGGACTCGATCCCAGGAACCTGGGATCATGACCTGAGCAAAGGAAGATGCTTAACTGACTGAGCCACCCAGGCGTCCCATGATACTTATTTTAAAAATAAAAATGCTAAGACTCTTGGAGATTCAGATTCAGTAGAGCTGGGGTGGGGCCCAAGGCTATCCAAATTTTTAATCAGCCCTCCTGGTTGAGCCTGATGGTGAGGCAAGTTTGGGAAACATTGAGTTGAATCAATTTGCTCCTGAAATATTGATATTGGATGCAAGGAAGAATTACCAATGGGATAGAGAGGGAGGACAATCTCTCACCGTCAAATCAGACTCTAGATATGGCACCAGGAACCACGGGGTTACCAAGGTTCTCAAGTGATTATGTAGTCCAAAAAGTTTTGAGAAACACCAATTTTGGAAACATCTGCACAAAGAGAGAAGGATATCTCAGCCAAACTCTGGCTGGCCCTGGTCCTAAAATCACCCCAAATGTGTAATTAAGCTGTGAGTTAGGAGGATAAAATGCACCAGATGGTCCACTGCCCTCTTGCTGTGGGGTTGATGTTGTTATTCCCGGGAGATGTCTCTGACTTTCTCTTGGGCCCTTCTAAAGCTGGTAAGGGACAAAAGATTCAGGATTTACCAAGGCACATCACCAGGGCTGGCGAGGGAAAGAATTGATACGTGCTACTGCATGCCTTTACCTCCCCCAGAACACTGAATAATGCTAACATCACATAGCTCCTTCCTCTCTAAGTGGGTATTGTGCTGTGGGCAGGCTGAGGGACAGGAGCTGAAAGATGAGTGACCCTTAGAGAGGCTCTGGTTGCAGCAAGGGGGACAAGCCTGGCACAAAGCAGTGCTGGAGCAGGGAGTGAGTGGTCAGTGGTGGGCAGATCCAGATGAGAGAGAGCCTGGTGAACTCTGGGGCATCCCTGGGGCATCCTGGGAGATGGCAAGGCTCCAAGTGCACTCAAAGAAACAAGCAACATTGCTTTACAGGAGGGCAAGGACGAGCTAACAGTCAGCCAGCTGCAAAGGGGCTTCATTACTTCAGCCCAGGCACACATACAGCAGGAGTGTGTGTTAGTATTAATGAGTGGAGTGTAAACACTATGCAAGGGAAAAATTCAGAGCAACTTCCCTCTTGGAAGGGAAGGAGGCAGGAAAAGAGATCAGAAGGAGTGGTCTTTAGCTCATCTGTATTAGTTTATTTCCCAAGAGAAGGAGAGACTAAGCATAAAAGTCAGAGAGATAGAGTGATCTTTGTTTTGTAATCTTGCATTAACACACTTGACGGGTGATGCTCAAAGCTCCAATTTTGATGCAACCTGTCGAGATGGTGTAGGGAACTGCAGCACCCAGCTCTGAAACACCCACAGCCACCCTGGGGCATCACTAATGGCCTCTCAGTGTCCAGTGCCCCAACTATACCTCTGTCCCTTTCTCTCTGGCTCAAGCACATATTTTCCATCACAAGTGACATGAGAGGTGCTATTGTAGGTTTGTGTCAGCTCTAAATGACAAAACATGTCTAAACATAGCTCCTGTTTTCAGGGTTGGTTTCTCTCACTAGATGTTGGGTTCTAGAGACAAAGGTGAAAATCAAGTAAGTCCAAATTATTTTTGGACAGTGCTTAAATCATCAGTTAAGTTCGTTGTTTCATATCATGTGAGGATTAGCACAAAGTGGAGACATGCACCCCACAACCCATATTTAAGAACACTTAGCAGATTAGAGATGGAATCCCACTTATGGGGCAAGAGGCATTGAGATGACTGAGTGAGCTCCACGCATCCCTCCTTGCAGGCTCATTTGCTCCTGAACAGATTCACTGAAACCATTGAAGTGGCTCCTTTTTTTCCTTTTTCTTTTTCCCTGCAAAGTGTGACTACTTTCCTTAACATAAAGGAAATGCACAGAGGATGTGACTCCATTGAACTAGGTGGAAATGATCAGAAACTGCTGAACTCATGGTGCCCCCATCCTCCCACTTCTCATGCCCTCTGGTGTGATTTATATAAAATGTTAGTTTCTATGCTGTGTCTTATGTTCAAGGTGGGGCCTGTGTAAGCAGTGTCAACATAGGGGGGCAAGTGCTGGGCGCACAGATGTTCCGTTCAACCATCCTTCTGGGAGAAGGGGTGTGCGTAGTTTCTGCTGAAATCTGGGGTGCAGCTGGGGTGGGGGAGAGATAACTAGTCTGTGCTGAAGGTGGCCAGCCTGATCTTTGAGGGATCAGGTCTCCTCCAGGACAGTAAAAGGAAGTGAATCAGACATCTTCATGCCTGTCCTTCTAGATTCCTACCCAGCCTTAGACCAAAAGCTGCAAACAGGTGACTCACAAAAGCTTTTCTGATATTTGGAAATTTAACAACAGGGCACCAGGGATGAGCAATAGCCTCCCACTTTGGAAGGAACCCTCTCTGATTCAGAGAAAACCCACCGTTTGGTTTGTTTTTATTATCAGCCTGTTGCTGATGGCCAGGCCTAGGGGACCCTACCCTCAGCCTTGGTGGTCAGAGAGTTGGGCCTGTGGACAGAGAAAAGTGGTTCTCAGACACACTGCCCTTGTAATTCTGCCCCCAAATAGATGCTGAGCCACTTCCCAGGGGAAAAGGTCAATCTCAGATTGTGGAGGCAGCTGACAAGGTACAGACACACCCACATCCCAACTGGGGAAAGGAGGCTGGTGTCACAGCAGCCTTCCCACGCCCGCCCTGCTGGTCCTGACCCTCCCGTGAGTGAGTTCCTGTGGGAGGCGAGTCTAGGCCCTGTGTCAGGTGGAGGTGAGGATTACTGAAAGCAACTGTTGAACAGGAGCATTTGTGAATAATTTAGCAACTGCCTGCTTTCTCTTCCTTCCACATCTACCTATAAATTTAACTTTCATGGTACATTAGGAAGTGAGAATTGTTCTGGAAACCACAGCTCCTGGCACATTTCCGTAGCGAGAGACAATTAGGTGGATGAAGATCGAAAAAGCCCTTGTGCCACTAGTTCTCAACCAGGATAGGAATGCCACGCTTCCCACTTTCCAAAGCACTTCAGTGTCTACTTTATTTATTTCTCAGATTGCCAGTGAGAATGGGCAGCTTTTTCAAAGCTGTGGAAACTGAGGCCAAGTTAAGTCAAGTGACAGGCCAAATGTCACACTGTTGGTGAGCATCCCAGTCAAGACCAGGAGTTGGGGGACTCCTTGTGGACATCCTTTTTCCCTGAGGATTTCATGACAAGGAGATTAATGAGGCTCCGTTGCCATGGTTACTGGAGATGCTTCTCTCACTCTGCGCCTGCGCTGTGATAGATTTTACCTGTGGCTGCGAACAGCCCCAGACAGGAATGAGTTCCAGCCCACTGGTAACCCTCAGGGTCTGCGGGATGCCCGGAGATGCCCTGAATAAGCTGTCACCACTCCCCTCCCTTGCAAGCCGACAGAGGCTCAGGGCCCCTCCCCACTGTGACATTTCTCAGCATCAGAACTCAAACAGACAAGCTCTGCTGGGCCAAGACAGTCTGGGCAATCAAAGTCTGCAGCTGTGATGGAGGTCTGGCATTTAAGTCTATTGATCAATGACAGAAGTAAAACACAAGGCGAAAAATGCACAGGGAGCTCTTGTTGTCAGAACCAAATAGAGGCTTCTCCTCTCTGTTTTGAAGGCAGCTGCAAAGAGAGAGGGGGAGGGAGGAGGAAAAAACCATCATATAGCCAGGGGAAAGTGGCACCTAAAGATTTTTATTGGTCTTGAAAGTTTTGAGGCAGGGGCTGCTGAGAGCAAAGGAATTGAGATGCTCTGGGCTCACGAGGACATGTGGGAGGCAATCTGGGTAAAGTTCCTGATTTTGGGATAGAGCTGCATTCTGTTTATGTTCAGCAGTCCAAATGCAAATGTTGTGGCTGCATGCCGTGAAGGTGACAACTTTCTGCTATAAGTGCAAGACAGGCCCAGTGCCTTCCTGAATGCTCTGTCTGTAAATGCCAGCCCTCAGATAAAGCTGAGGCTCCATCCACCTTACTGGGGAGAAGAAAGGTGCATCTGCCTGAAGAAGGGGGAAGAAAGGGCAGAGGAAGCAAGGAACCCTCAGCACAGGGAGTGCACAGCAGATGGAGAGAGAAGGTCCCTGGGTTGTTGTGTGCCCTGGGTCAAGTCACTCATCCTCTCTGAGCTTCAGTTTCCTTGTCTCCTAGAAAATAAGGAGGCGAAGGTAATGCCCTTGAAGATCCCTTCTGATCCATGAAATGACTTCAATAATTCATCAGCCTGCAGAGCTCAGGCTGGAGTGGAGCAGTGAGCCAGGCCCAGCCTCTCAAGGGCAAGAAGGTGATTTCTGGGCAGAGGTGTGCTTTGGGAGCAAAGGAGATCAGCCACTTGCGCCTCCACAAATTTCTGTGAGGATCAAGCAACACCACCCCAGATCCCAGTGGATCTGCAGAGATTCCAATTTAGAGTGGGGTCCAAGAATATGCATTTCTATGGTTTGGTCATCTGATGCAGGGAACCTGTGGCCCATATACTGAGTGACACTGGCATCACTGTTAAGGACATAAGCTTTGGATTCAGATTACTAGACCTGATCTCATCTCTGTCACTTTCTAGCTCTGTCTCATGGCTCACTTGCTTAATCTCTCTGAGCCTCAGTTTCTTCATTTGTACAATGGAACTGACAATACCCACCTCACAGCATTGCTGTAGAGATGAAATGAGCTAATGTATGTGAAGCCCTTTGTTCAGAATCACATGCAACGAGCGCTCAGTAAGTGGTAGTTGATACCTTTATCATTCTGTCATAACCGTGTCGTTGGAGGGGCTTGGTGGGGAGCAGGTCAGTTGACAGAATGGGTGTAAGGATTCAATCCAAGGACAAAAATTCCCCAGCAGCCCATAGCCACCTTCGTCACAAAGTTCTTGCTGTTGTGTGACCTAAATTTCTTATGGAACAATTTGAGATCTTTCATCTTTATCTGCCCAAACTTGGAACTGGCCTGCTCTTAAAAGTGGCCATCTAGACCTTCTAGTTTAGGGTAAACAGTTCCAAAGACCCCACCAGTGAGAGGCAAAAACCAAAAGCTCTTCACCTCTTCCCTCATCATTTGAGCTCACTCACCTCCAGACATTCTGACTCAAAACTCCCCTTGACCTTGAGATGCAATAGGGTGACCCTTTCCTGGGATGGGGCTGAGGGTCACAAGGAAGAGAACAGAAGAAGACTGTGAAGTCCCTTAGATATTAGAGGGGTGGGGGGGCGAACTCAAAAGCCTACAGGAGCCAGACAGGAATTGACAATATATGAAGCAGCCCTGGAGAGGTGGGTACTGAAACAAATCAGAAAGTGGATACACCATTGAAGGGGATAAATGTCTATTTAGCATGGTCAGTTGTTGTCATACAGAGGGTAGAATCAGGGTTCTGAGATGTGATTTTTTTGAAAAAAAGACATAAATCCATATTTTTTGGTGAAATCTCTTTATTTGTAAATGTCTATTAAATCAGTTCCTTTTTAAAACACATGTCAAAGATCTGGAAACTTCTACGTCCTCCAGGAAACCTTCTCTTCTTCCTCTAGGCAACCGGATTCTTCCCTCATTTCCACTCTACAGCACCCCCACATCCCTACCAAGTGCTGTGTCTGACCCACACTGCTTCCCCACGACATCTTGTCTTGTTCCAGCTATTTCATATGTTTCCTGAGAAGTATGGACTTTGCCATCAGAGAGCCCTAGATCTGAATCCCAGCTCTGTTAATC